>NC_088791.1:339518479-339823979 GCF_011386835.1 Chrysemys picta bellii
TGAACGGATGGGATAACATTTCGAGGATTCCATGGGGGAAAACCAAAAGCACACCCCACAACTAGGAGCACACAGCCCTGTGCCGTTTGTTCCAATTCAGGTGGTTCACCCCCAGGCTAGGCAGGGGTGGCCGTCTTCTCGGATGCAGAGGGAACATCCATGTCAGAGGGACATCGGATGGGATGGGACTTCCTAGGTCATGGAATCAAGACAAGCTGCCCTGCAATGAAGTCTCCTGCGTTGGCGAGTGTCTCCAAGGGATATAATTGCCAGTCAGGGCAAATGGAGCTATTCTGTAGCCAGCCCAGGTGCCAAACTGTAGATGTGCCACCGAACTTGGTGCTTAGATGTGAACAAGAGCTCCCAGGAGCCGAATGAGCACCAGCGTTTTCCCAGCAGAGGCTCAACGCCACCACTTTCTTGCAATGAAACACAGGTTTCTTCCAGCAAGGCTGATGATTTGAGCAGCAGAATGTTCGGCACTGCCCATTCATACCCTGGTACATGGGAGAAGGGAGAAGTACTGCTTTGCATTTACCAAGGGCCGTTCATTACTCCAGGATTTCCAAGTACATGCTCACAGCACTACTGTTATTATTATACCCATTTTCCACAGGGGGTAATTGAGACGCAGACAGGTTAAGGCCAAGATTTACAAAAGTGACTTGTGATTTTGGGAGCCTCAGTTTTTGGGTGCCCAGCTGGAGATGGGAGATCGGAAAGTGCTGGCCTCCCAGCCAGTGAAAATTGGGCCCCATTAAAGGGCTCTCAAGTTGGGCACCAAAAACCACAAGTCATGTTAGAAAATCTTGTCTGACGTGACTTGCTCTGCATCAGACAGGACCTGACCCAGAGAAGAACCAAACGCCCTCTGCCCTGGGGAGCCGAGAGGCCCTTGTGGTAGAGAAGAGAGAGGTTTCAGTTGTATGGATTATAAAGGGGTTTTTTTGGGCAGGCTGCTGAACATAGACAGTTCCTGTGGGCTCTTTCTAGCTCACAGCCTGCGCTGTGTGGTCACTGTAGTGTCACCACACAGGCTCTTCCAAAGCGCCGGCATGGACTGCTGATCCCGCTGCAGTCACTGGCCAGACGACTGGTGCTTTGCTGCCCATCTTAGACTTCTTACATACACAAATGAACCTCATTCCCCACACTTTGCTCACTTGGAGTTTGCAACAGCAGTTGGCCCTGAAGAGGCGCCCAGTTTCTTTGCTCATGGGGGAAGAGTGCAGCAAAACAGGGGCTCTAGTCTTGGGCATTTTTTCTTTTTAAATACTCAGAGAGGTGCCTGCGATTCATTTGCCCTGCAGTGCAGCCACCGACCAGCTTAACAGGGAGTCCCTGTTTGTGGCTCTCAGTTCAGGGCCTTCTGACTCAGCGGAGATGGAATTACAGCACCGAAGGGAGCTCGATGAAATAACGATTTCCCTTTGGAATTAATTAACATGGTGCTAAAGCGGTGTTGAAACAAGCACATCTCCACATCGAAACATTCAATATGTCGCACTGGCCCCAGCCTCTGTGTGCCGGGGGTGTTCAAAACAAATCCAAACTGATTTAAACCAGGAAAGTGACCACAGCTGAGCTCTAACCCTCCTTGTCAGACATGGGCAGATCAAACAAATCAGTGGTGACAGTACCTGTGTGGCTGGAGAATCGGCTGAATTCATCAGCCCCATACAAAGAGTGAATCACCGGGACTCCATGGCAAATAATGGGGACGAGGGATATCTTCCTATGAACCAGACATCCAAAGTAGAGGGAGGTGGTGTTGATCTGTTACTCTGCCAGGCTCTGTGCATAATTAAATGCATTATCCTCTCCATCTCAGTAGCTATGATACATGTACAGAGGCTTTGTAAGTTACACCAGGTGTTTGGGCTACTGCCAATCCCGCCTTTGTCAGCACATGAAAGATACGGACTTATGCTTCCTTGGTCTTAGTGATGAGCTTGTTGTGTGGGCAAAAATATATTATTATTATTACCTGTATCACAGTAGCACTCAGGGGCCCCAGCCAAGACTGTGCTACTTGCTGCCCAGACACAGCGTGAGAGACAGTCCCTGCCCCGAAGCAGTCAAGACAGACAAAGGGTGGGAGGGGAAACAGGCACAGAGAGGGGAAGTGACTTGCCCAAGGTCACCCAGCAGATCAGTGGCAGAGCCATGAATTGAATCCAGGTCTCCTGAGGCCCCGCTTAGTGCTCTAGCCACTGGATCATGCTGCCTAACATAGGGTCCTACGGTGCAATCTTTACTCATGCCCTGCTGAGTTCAATGGGCCTGAGCGAGGGCCATGCTTGTGAGTACAGGAATGGTAATTATCTTACTTGTAAATCCAGTTCAGGGTTTCTTGTTTTCACTGCTTTAAGATACAACATAACTTTACTGTCTCTCTAAGGTGGCCCTCGCGTGCCTGTCACTGTCGTATCTAAGCCTCAATACCTTTGTGTAGCGTCTTTCCTACCAACTGCATCCTGGAGCATGTTTTAGAGTTACTTAATACCAGGCAGTGGATGGCGTTTGTGAATTAATTATCCTACCTAGCAATTATACCACACTCCATACTTCCAAAGTGCTGTACAAACATTAACTAGTTAATCTGCACAGGTTTCAGGGTAGCAGCCGTGTTAGTCTGTATCCTCAAAAAGAACAGGAGTACTTGTGGCACCTTAGAGACTAACAAATTTATTAGAGCATAAGCTTTCATGGGCTACAACCCACTTCTTCGGATGCATATAGAGTGAAACATATATTGAGGAGATATATATACACACATACAGAGAGCATGAACAGGTGGGAGTTGTCTTACCAACTCTGAGAGGCCAATTAAGTAAGAGAAAAAAACTTTTGAAGTGATAATCAAGATAGCTCAGTACAGACAGTTTGATAAGAAGCAAGTATGAGAATACTTACAAGGGGAGATAGATTCAATGTTTGTAATGGCTCAGCCATTCCCAGTCCTTATTTAATCCTGAGTTGATTGTGTCTAGTTTGCATATCAATTCCAGCTCAGCAGTCTCTCGTTGGAGTCTGTTTTTGAAGTTTTTCTGTTTTAAGATAGCCACCCGCAGATCTGTCATAGAATGACCGGACAGGTTAAAGTGTTCTCCCACTGGTTTTTGAGTATTATGATTCCTGATGTCAGATTTGTGTCCATTAATTCTTTTGCGTAGAGACTGTCCGGTTTGGCCAATGTACATGGCAGAGGGGCATTGCTGGCACATGATGGCATATATCACATTGGTAGGGGCTCGTTCACCTGCACTTACAAACATTGAATCTATCTCCCCTTGTAAGTATTCTCACACTTCTTATCAAACTGTCTGTACTGGGCTATTTTGATTATCACTTCAAAAGTTTTTTTTCTCTTACTTAATTGGCCTCTCAGAGTTGGTAAGACAACTCCCACCTGTTCATGCTCTCTGTATGTGTGTATATATATCTCCTCAATATATGTTCCACTCTATATGCATCCAAAGAAGTGGGTTGTAGCCCACGAAAGCTTATGCTCTAATAAATCTGTTAGTCTCTAAGGTGCCACAAGTACTCCTGTTCTTTTTAATCTGCACAAGAACCCGGTAAGGTAAGTAAGGCTCAATGGGGAAACTGAGGCACAAGTGACCTGTTCAAGGCTGCACAAGTCAATGCCAGAACTGGAATTAGGACTCAAGTGTTCCTGGCACCTACTTCTGTATTCAGAGCACTAAATAGATAGTATTACCTGGCACTCTTCACCCACAGATCTCATGAGCAGGCATCAGATTACCTGTTTTACAGATGGGGAAACTGGGGCGGAGAGGCTAAGGGTGGGATTCACAAAGGTATTTAAGTGCCTGACTCCCATTGATTTCAATGGGGAGTTAGACACCTAAGTACTTTTGTGAATTCCATCCTATGTGACATGCTCAGCAACAGAGCATGGGTCAGGGCAGAGCCAGGACTAAGACTCCCGTTTACTGAGTCCCAGTAGACACAATATTGGGTCTCTAATTACAGAAGACAGCGGTGTAAAGACTTTGCATTGTGAATAAATGAACGCAGACGTCACTAGCAGAGAGCGAGCGATGCTAAGAGGACAATGGTCTGTCCCAGGTTTCTAAGGACACTGAATTAGGATGGTAAAACTCAGTACAGCGTGTGGGGTCCCACGCGGAGCGGATAAAGCACACGACCAATGTGGTTGCAAGCTGAATTCGAATCCTGTTTATTACAAGCTTTCTTTTATAGTTTTTCTCAACATTACATAACCCAATTAGGCTATAATTACACATCTACGGATTGGACAAGAAGGAGAATCATGTGTTTATCACATGTATAGCCCCACACCAATTGGTTCAACCGTTCCTTACATAAGGCCATGATTTATTACCTTGTTTATCTCATCTTATATAATTCCTAGACCACCAGGGGGCGTTACATAAGGCCATGAGCCGTTGCCTGGCAAGTGTCCCATCGTGACCCTTACCTCCTCATGGAACTTTCCATTAGGTTGGTGTAGGGATGATACATCCCCACAACAGTGTTGCTGTAAATGAAAGGTAACTTTATTTAATCCATCCGACTGGGCTGGACGTCACAGGAAAGCAGCCCAGCAGGCTTCTCTATGGAAATACAATGGGCAAAATTTTCAAAGGAGTCGCCTAAATTTCACCCACAAAAATCAGTGAGCAATGCCCCCACCCCCATGCTGGAGCGTCTGCATGTAGAATTGCACAAGTGCGTGGCTGGTTGCACATGCGAGTCCCTGTTTTGTGCACATACATATGGGGTTGGATGTGCAAACAGGCGTGGGAAGTGGATATTCGGGTGTGCTTGGAAGCGTGATACGCAAGGGAACTTGCCTGAGTTCTCACATCCATCACTGTATGGGTAGCAAAGTGTGCAAAGGAGGAGGGAAAAGCAGCGTGTGCTGTACGGCCGTTACGAAAGAGTGGACACAGGCTGCCTGGTATCACTGCATGAGCTGGACACAGCCGGGGAGGGCTGGCACCACCCAAAGGCATTGGGGATTTGGATGCTCTTCAGAAAAACTGCCATGGAGAAAATGGGGGCTTAAATACAACAGAAGGAGGTGAGCACGGGTGATAGTTAATAGTGAGAGAGCGTTATGGTCCTCAGCCAGATTACATACAAGTTTATTATTAATGTGATGCAGGATTTGTGTTGCGGTAGCACCTTGGAGCCCCAGTCACAGACCAGGACCTGATTGTGCTAGGCGCTGTACAAACAGAACACCAAGACAGTTCTTACTACAAAGACCTTACCATGCCTGGTTAGCACGATTACAATGATAACTTGCTGTTATACACCACCTTTCATCCGAGGCGGGCAAGGCGTTTTACAAAGGTGACTAGTATTAGCCTCCTTTTACTGGTGGGGCGAGTGGGGTCCAGTGACTTAATCAAGGTCAAACAGCAAGTCGGTGGCAGAGCTGGGACTAGAACCCAAGTCCCCCCCACCTGCTAAGCCTGTGCGCTGCCCTCTAGACAAGATGGCCTCTGTGTTACTTATGCATAGGGTGCAGCTGGTGTCGTGAAAGTGTCAAGAGTGGGAGGAGCTTGTGGAGTGGAGGCGAGCTCTAGAGCTGCACAGAGCTTTTCTTCAGCCCCAGGGCATGTACTCAGAGCAGCAGCACCACTGAGTACAAGGTGGAACAGGTTGTTTAGCCTAGATAAATAATCATAGAATATCAGGGTTGGAAGGGACCTCAAGAGGTCATCTAGTTTAACCCCCCCCTGCTCAAAGAAGGACTAACCCCAAGACAGATTTTTGCCCCAGATCCCTAAATGGCCCCCTGAAGGATTGAACTCACAACCCTGGGTTTAGCAGGCCCATGCTTAAACCACTGAGCTATCCCTTCTCCCATAGTTAACACCTCTCTCAAGGGTTCATTCCAGGGGAAGTGGCCCATAAACTTACTGCATGGAGCTTTCTTGCTAGTGAACCTAGAGCTGGAGGAAGCTGCTGGGAACTGACAGCCCCAGAGACCAAGGTCCTCTGCTCCCCAAGAACAAGGTACGTGCAGGGACAGCTTGCCCACCACAGCCACGTGACTTAGCCCATCTAGATGGGTCACCTTTGAGGGCGAGTTGGTATGTGGACTCCAGGCCTCACTCAGCTGTCAAGGCACCAAACTCAATGGTAGCACATGTCCACTAGGAACTGGGCTGAAATCCACTCAGTCGCCATCAGACAGTAACGGCTTTAGGGCACTGCTGGCCTGGGCTGCACTCAAACCAGAGGTGAATGACAGTAAACCCAGTCTCTGGATTTGGCCAGTACCAAATACTATAACTATTTATCTACCATAGGTAGTGACCATTATCATAGCGTCTCACAATCACTCAGACTCTAGCAGCACCTCCCTGAGGCAGGGCCGTGCTATTATCCCCATTGTACAGATGGGGAACTAAGGTGCAGGAGACTAAGGGCTTGTCTTTACTGCAGTGTTAGCTCGAGCTATAACTCAAGAGTTGCCCCTTACCTGACTCCTGTCCGTACACACAAATCTCGAGCTCGAATTAACTGGAGCTTTGAACTCGAGCCAGCTGGCCCACCAGGGAGCATGGGCTGGAGAACGAGAGCTGCTGACGCTCCAGCCCAGGGATGGCCAAACTTACTGACCCTCCGAGTCGCATATGATAATCTTCAAAAGTTTGAGAGCTGGGTGTGCCTGCCGGGGCTCAGGGCATCAGCCCCGTGGCGGGTGGTGGCTCGGGTCTTCTGCCCTGTGGAGAAGGGGTTCTGGGAGCTTCAGCGACATGGGAGCTTGGGGCTTCAGCCCCATCCCTGCTGAAGCCCCCAGCCCCAGCAGGTGTGCCCCATGGGGTTGCAGCCCTCAGCCCTGACATGTGCCTCCTGCAGGGCTGAAGCCCCTAGACTCCCCTCCCCGCTGGGCAAAAGCCCCTATCCCCACTACTTCACCACAGGGCAGAAGCCCCGAGCTTCCCCCGCACCTCGAAACCTGGTAGGCAGAGAATGGGGGGCTCCGAGAACCGCACATCAATTGTAAAAGAGCCGCATGAGGCTCACAAGTCGTGGTTTGACCACCCCTGCTCCAGCAGCTCTAACTGCGCACCACAGGACTGAGTGGAGGGGCCAGCTACTCATGCCATTGTTTCCTTCCACACCCAGGCACGGTCACTGCTTTGCACAGAGCAGCTGGCGCTGAGAGGTGGAGGTGTGGTGTGAACGGGGAATGCGGCGACGCTGTCATGCACCAAGGTATGTGGGGTGGCCAGGGTGCTGCGGAGCGTGGGGAATGTTCAGCAGGATCATCACAGGTAGGGTGACCAGACAGCAAATGTGAAAAATCAGGATGGGGGTGGGGGATAGTAGAAGCCTATATAAGAAAAAAACCCCAAAATTGGGACTGTCCCTATAAAATCGGGACATCTGGTCACCCTAATCACAGGCAGAGTGTAAAGGCTAAGCAGCATGGAAGGCAGCACGTGCCTGTGACACACGTAGGAAAGGAACAGAGAGCTGGAATTGTTATTATTTTTTGTTGCTTCATGCTCTCTTTCCAAGAGTTAGTTGAGCTCAGCCTAGCCCTCTACCAACCGCAGCGTCACTGCTCCCTGCAATACCCCCCCGCCAATAATCCCTGTCCCCAGCTTCTCACATCTATGCTATGGTAAGGTGTTTACTCGCGCGCTATAACGCCATTCTCTTGCTGTCATTGGCTGAATGGAAATGAAGAGGAAGCCAGGGCAACAGTGTCATTAGTGAGCAGAGATTTTACCTACCCTTCTGGATAAAGCACTGGACCGGGACTCAGGAGACAGCGGTGCAATTCCTGGCTCTACCACAGGCTTCTTGTGTGATCTTGGGCAAGTCAGTCAGTCCACCCTGTACTTCCGTTCCCCATCTGTGAAAAAAGGAATAACGTGTCCTGTCTCAGAGGGGAGTTGCCATGACGTAGCACATTAATGACAGTGAGGTGCTAAGATAAAGAAACTTGCTGATTCTTCCTGCGTCACGTCTCTAAGGCTCTCATCATCTCGTACCTCGATTACTGCAACATCCTTCTCTCTGCCCTTGACAAAGGCAGTCCTGCCCTGCTCACCTCCATTCAGAAAGCTGCTGCAAAGACCCTTTTCCTAGCCCATTGCTTTGGCCATGTCCCCTCTCTTTGCGGCCCTCCATTGGTTCCCCTTTGTTCAGTGCATCAGACAAACTAGCTGTCTTCACTTTCCAGGCCTCTCAGGGCCTTCCCCTCCTGATCTATCATCTCTCGTTCAGGATTGAAAAGTTGACTCCCACCTCCGCTCTGCCGTTGCTGCCAGCCTCCATCACCCGCTTGTTATATTGTCAAACAATGTCACATGCTCTGTGCTTTCTCCCAGGCCGCCCCTCATGCCAGGGAGAAGCTCCCCATAAACATCCGCAAAACCACCTCATTCAAATGCCTCCTTAAAACTTGCCTTTGCTCTGGGGGGCCTGCAAAAACCATGACAACGTTTAGGCTGATGGTGAGCTGAGACCATAGAGGCACAGATCCCAAGGCCAGAAGGGACTCTTGTGATCATCTAGTGTCTGACCTCCTCCTGTATCACGCAGGACAGAGAACTCCCCCCAAATAATTACTAGAGCAGAACTCTTAAGCCTGGTCTGTACTGCCGCATTAGATTGATGTAAGGCAGCTTACGTTGACCTAACTCTGTAAGCGTCTACCCTACAATGTTACTCCTGCTGGTGTAAGTCTCCCACTGCACCAACCTAATAACTCTACCTCCACGAGAGGCGTAGGACTTAGGTTGAAGTATTTAGGTCCTCACAGTGCCTGTGTTGCTTACATTGCCTGTTGCTGCCTTTGACAGCCCGAGCTGTCAGCCCCGCCGCCCCACGCAGGGTTGACCGCCGGAGTCCCGCTGCTCTGGGTTGGGTAGCCAGCCCAGGGCAGGGTACTGGGGCTCCAGCAGTCAGCCCCTCTCCCAGTGCCCCATTTAAAGTCAGTGTAAGCGCCCCTGGTGAGGACACATGCCGCTGGCAGGAGGGTAGTGTGGACATGAAAAACCACAGATTTTTTGCAGTGGCTGTACGTCAAGCTAAGTTAGGTCGATTTAATTTTGTAGTGTAGACGTTACAAAAACATCCTGCTGGCTAACATCATCTCACTGTGTCCCTGTGCTCTCCCATTGGGCTGTTTGTCTCCAGACATTGTCTCTTGTTTGAAGACTGTAAGCTCTGTGGGGCAGGGACCGTCTGTTTGTTCTAGCACAACGGGGTCCTAGTCCATGCCTGGGGGTCCTAGACCCTCCCACAATACATGTTAATAATAAAATAATAATAATTAATAATGATGATATGCATAAGCCTCCACCAGCTCAGTGATTCAGAAGAAGTTTGAACAAAAATGGAGGCTCATTTGTGTCCCTCGGGGCTAACCCCAGGTCCAAGTCCCAGGGACTTGTGGGTTCTAGTTCCAGCGTTGACACTGACTGGCTGCAGCAAGTGACTAGCCTATTATGCCGCATGCACCATCGTTGGGCAGAGCCCCTTACGAGCCAGAGCGAGAAGGATTCCAGTCACTGAGGAGTTTATAATGCAAGGGGGCCCAAGCTACAAAGACCCATTCACAGTGTTGTCAGACACCACCGGCGTGGTGCTCTGCTCTGTTCAATGTTGATTTTTTTTTTTAAACTTCATGGAGATATCCTATCTCCTAGAACTGGAAGGGACCTTGAAAGGTCATTGAGTCCAGCCCCCTGCCTTCACTAGGCAGGACCAAGTACTGATTTTGCCCCAGATCTCTAAGTAGCCCCCTCAAGGGTTGAACTCACAACCCTGGGTTTAGCAGGCCAATGCTGAAACCACTGAGCTATCCCTCCCCCCAACCGTCAACTGTGTGTATGTGTTCCCTCTGTGTGCTGCCCAGCTCTGCAGATCGCTGGCACAGCAGGCCCTGAGAGAAACCCCAATGACCACAGATTCCGATAAGGTATGAAGGCACCCGGCCAGGTTTATTGCCAAATAGCTCCCCGGATCAGATATCTACAGTTCTGCTAGTACAGATGTTTCAGGGCCTCATCTTACCACACAGGGTACTGCTCCATGGGCCTAGTCATGTGGCTCTTTGCAAAACTGGGCCCATTATCAAGACAAGAACAAACTGGCCATCGGCACGTCTCAGCGCCCTTGCTGTTACATAGGATGGCTGTATTCCCTGCTGTAATTCCAGTAGCTTCAATGGTCTGAGTGTGTTATCACACGGCAGAAGGCGCTGCCTCACAGTCTGTCCTATAAATACCCAGGGCCCAGGAAGTTGGAGACTAGAGACCTTTGGCTCCAGAACTGCAGGCTTCTACCCCACAGGGTGTCTGGCAACTAGCCAGCAGCCTGGGTGCTGGGCCTGATTTGCATGAATGATTATATTAACAACAAACACGCATGAAAGCGACAGGGCTCCCTGGCAGGGTTCACCAGAATGTAATTGAACAGCTTTGTCCTCAGACTGCAGCTCCAGGGAGAGGGAGGGGCCAAGGGCTGGGTTTTGGGGCTGGATTTTTGTGCCCCCTTCCCGCTGCTGAGGGTGGTATGACTGTCTAGAGAGCGAAACCCGGCCCAGTTAGGTCCAGGGCACGGATGGTAGCTGGTGTCATCACCATCCACAGACTAAGGCTGAGGGAAGGTTGTATTTTTATCTAGCCGAAACCAGTTGGCCACACATGGCCTTATTATTTGTTGGTTTCCATCTCGGTGGGTCATAACCTTTGCTTGGAATGGATTAGCAGCTAGGGAAGTCCCTCCCCATGCCATTTTGGGCTTGGCCCAGTTGCTACCAGCTCAGGGCCGGCGCTTCCACTAGGCGACCCTAGGCGGTCGCCTAGGGCGGCAGGATTTGGGGGGTGGCATTTTGTTGCCCTCGGCGGAAATTTGGCGGCGGGGGGTCCTTTCGCTCCGGATCTTCGGTGGAAATTCGGCGGCGGGTCCTTCACTCGCTCCGGGACCCGTTGCCGAAGTGCCCCGAAGACACGGAGCGGAAGGACCCCCCGCCGCCGAATGCTCAGAGGAGGAGCGCTGCCGCCTACGGCGGCAAAAACCCTGGCGCCGCTCCTGTACCAGTCTGACATTTATCTATCCACATGCTCTCAATCCTCTCCTTTTCTCTCTCTCTCGCTCTTTTCTCTGCTTCCCTTTCCCCCCCGCCCCCGGCCCATTTTCCCCTGCTTTCCCTTCCATTGGTTCTCTCCAGCCTTTCGGGTGGGTGTCTCTCCCCAGGATGCTGCTCAGGGGGTGTGGCCAATGGTATCCCGCTGTCTGTCTTGTTGCTTCCTACATTGGTGCCGAGATTGGTGTGAAGCTCAGCTGTAAATAATATGAAAGGGATTCTCTACCCCGGCTGCTGGCTGCAGACTGGACCCTGTAGCTCTCGCTAGCTCCCTGGCTATTCCTAGCCTGGGTTGTTCAGTACCATCAAATGGGGCCAAATGCATCTCTGATTTACACCCTGTACAACCGCATGGATGTCAAAGGGATTACGCAGGAAGGTACTTCAGGGCAGATTCTGCCTCATATGGTCTCCCTAAGTCCTGGCCTACATTAGGCAGACACGGAAGGGACTGTGGATTTCACTACACAGCCTGAACCAGGCATCAGGAGTTTTCACTCAGTTTCAAGTTCTGCACAGCTCGTACTATAATTAATGACCTACAGTATTTCAGGAACCAACCCGTTCCCACCAAATTCAATGGAAGAGGTCTGGTAAGCTCAGGATCGGGTCCTTAGTTTATCGCAACTTGGAATGAGGCGGGTGGGTGGGCAGACAGGGGGAGGAGGTGGGTCCATCCCCACTCCCTTGAAGTCCCTGTAGCTTAATTTGGTGCTGTGCATGTATATGATTGCCATGGGACATTCCTGATCATTCTCCCTAGCGAGCCTACTAACCAGGAGGAATCACTCTGTTGACAGCAGATTAGGTCAATGACTGCCTATGTAACCACACAGAGCAGTGGTTCTCAACCAGGGGTCTGGGGCCCCCAGGGGGACCGTGAGCAGGTTTCAGGGGGTCCGCCAAGCATGGCTGGCATTAGACTCACTAGGGCCCAGGGCAGAAAGCCGAAGTCCAGCCATGCAGGACTGCAGCCGGGGGCCCCGAGCCCCACCGCCCAGGGCTGAAGCCAAAGCCTGAACAACTTAGCTTCGCAATGCCCGCTATGGTGTGGGGGCCCCAGGCAATTGCCCTCCTTGCTAGCTCCTAACACCGGCCCTGGCTTTCATATGCAGAAAAACAATTGTTGTGGCACAGGTGGGCTGTGGAGTTTTTATAGCATGTTGGGGGGGGCTTCAGAAACAAAAAGATTGAGAACCCCTGACATAGAGGGTACGTCTATACTGGAGCTGGGAGTGTGCTTCCCAGTGTGAGTAGACAGCCATGCACTAGCTCTGCTTACGCTAGCTTGCTAACAATAGCAGGGGAGCCAAGGGTAGCACACGTAGCAACTCAGGCTACTTGCCTGAGGTTCAGAGCAGGAACCCACCTAGGACCCCTTTAGGTACAAAAGTGGGCAGCTAGCCCAAGCCACTCTCTGGGCTACTCCCGGCTACACTGCTATCTTTAGCAAGCTGGCTTGAGCAGTGTCTGCATACCCGGGCTGCGAAGCACGCTCCCAGACGCAGTGTAGACGTACCTGAGCTGCAACGGGATCACTTCTATTGATATACGGATGCTCCCCGACTTATGCAAGCGTTCCATTCCGGAACGCCTTGCGTAACTCGAATTTTGCGTAAGTTGGGAATGCATAGCCGACCATTACGCAAAAAAACCAACAACAACAAATGTTCTAGCTTCCGGAACTTACGGACCTTTTTCTGTAAGTGCGGATTTGCGTAACCTGGGGAGCATCTGAAAACAGAAGATTACTCAGGAGGCAGGTGGGTCAGGAGAACTCAAACCGATTCCAATGGGCTTCCCCTTTTTAACTGGCAGCCTCTTCCCTTTCTGTATGTAATTGGCTGCCCTGAGTTCCCAGGGTATCTCTCCACCCCTGAAACAGCAGCTGGTGCTGAGTGCTTGGGAGAAGAGGAGGATCCCAGAGTCATATCTTTAGTGAGGCTGATAAATGATGCCTGCCTGGTCCCAGTCTGTGCCTGGCTTTAGACTAGAGCATTATCATTAACCCACCGAGTGCTGGGAGCTCACCCTGTTAGTGTGTGACTGGAGCCAAGGGTAGGGTTACCATTCGTCCGGATTTACCCGGACATGTCCTCCTTTTTGTACTAAAAATAGCGTCCGGGGGGAATTTGTAAAGCACTCACAATGTCCGGGATTTCCCCCTCAGGCAGAGCAGACCGAGCGGCTGGGAGGGCTGCAGGGAAGTCCCGGGCTGGACTCCGGAGCAGCTGTAGAGGAGCCGGATCTGCCCTGCATTCTGAGCAAGTGTATCAGCACAAAGTGCAGCCCTCCCCTTTTGCAACTGGGAGCGGTTTCTGCCATGCAGTGTAGCAAAACGGGAGCGAGAGCACTTTGTGCTGATACAAGGGCAGCTCTCCCCTGCAGTCCGGTCCGGGCCAGGGACCAGGTTTTGTTGTGCAGGGCCAGGGACCCGGTTTTGTTGTGCTGGGGAGCTCAGCCACGTGTCCGGCTCGCACAGAGCCCAACACCCTGTTCTGAGCAGCAGGGTAAGGGGGCCAGGGGGCAGGAAGGTTCTGGAGGTGGCAGTCAAGAAACGGGGGGGGGGTTTTGGGGGGGAGTGGAGAAAGTTTTGGGCAGTCAGGGTACAGGTAGGGGGTAGGGTCCTGGGGGGCAGTTGGGGGGGTCTTAGGAGGGGGCAGTTAGGGGACAAGGAACAGGGAATCTTAGGTAGGGGGTGGGGTTCTGGAGGGCAGTTAGGAGCAGGGGTCCCAGGAGGGGGCAGTCAGGGGACAAGGAGCGGGGGGGTGGGGGGCTGAGAGTTCTGGGGGGGAGCTGTCAGGGGGCAGGAGTGGGGAGAGGGATCGGAGCAGTCAGGGGACAGGGAGCAGAGGGGTTTAGATGGGTTGGGAGTTCTGGGGGGGCTGTCAGGGGGCAGGAGTGCGGAGAGGGATCGGAGCAGTCAGGGGACAGGGAGCAGAGGGGTTTAGATGGGTTGGGAGTTCTGGGGGGGGCCGTCAGGGGGCAGGAGTGGGGAGAGGGATCGGAGCAGTCAGGGGACAGGGAGCAGAGGGGTTTAGATGGGTTGGGAGTTCTGGGGGGGGGGCTGTCAGGGGGTGGGGAGTGGTTGGATGGGGCGTGGGAGTCCCAGGGGTCTGTCTGGGGGTGGGGGGGTGGATAAGGGTTGGGGCAGTCAGGGGACAAGAGGCAGGGAGGCTTAGATAGGGAGTGGAGTCCTGGGGGGCAGTTAGGGGCAGGGGTCCCAGGAGGGGGCAGTCAGGGGACAAGGAACGGGGGGAGGGTTGGGGGTTCTGGGGGGGCGGGAAGTGGGAGGGGCAGGGGCGGGGCTAGGGCGGGGCTCCTCCCGTCCTCTTTTTTGCTTGCTGAAATATGGTAACCCTAGCCAAGGGGCAGGTAACATGCTCAACGTCTCATTTGTGTGTGTGGGAATGTGGTGCTGGGGAAAGGGACCCAGTCTTGAAAACCAAGGGCTCCTGTGTCTCCACAGATGATATAGACGAGCTTCTCCCCTCACCCCACACTGTCCCCCTCAGAATGCCTCAGCCCTGGCCAGCTCTAGGGGCAAGTGGGGGCTTAAGCCTGCATGACCCATTCAGTCCTTGCCTCTCCAAAGAGACTGCTAACGAGGGGGCCGGTTCTGGGAGCGGGAAGATGGCACTGCAAGTGGCCACCAACGTGCCATTAAATGGTAGCCATTTTCAATTCACCCTCAGCAGGGCTGGATTTGATTTTCTTGGTCCTCCATCTTCTCCCCAAGCCTCAGCATTTCACAGTGCAATGGCTTGTTGGTGGGTTTGTACCCCGTTCCAGGGGGGCGCTCTGCACAACACCCTTAGCGTCCTCGAGTGTCTTTGCCCACAACACAGTCACTGGCACTGCAGAAGAAACAGGTAGACAGCTGACAACAGGGTGCTAAGAGAAGGCCCAGGAGGACTCAGGCCCTTGGTTTCCAGAAATGCAGGCTGCTACTGGCATACAGTGTGCGAGTCCTGCTGCTGGGAGCTCTTTCTTGTCTATGCAGCAGCTGCAAATCACCTCCCCCTACACGGTCCCACTCCAGCTTGATCAGCTGGCAAACTGAACACCTGTGCACTAAATGCACACAGCTGTGTGGCTGCATTTACTGTGCCAGCTCCAGCCATCATGGAAACAGATTCCCTTATAGTTGGATAGGAGAGAGGCCCAGATCTTCAAAGGTATTTAGACACCTAACTTCCATCACAGTGAGTGGAAGTTAGGAGCCTAAATACCTTTGAGGATTTGGGCCAGAGTAACCCAGAAAGAGACCTTGGCACACCTGAGACCCAGCCTCTGCTGTTTCCTGTCTCACGGTTCTCCTTGATCTTGCTTCAGTTTTTCTTTTCCTTGTAGCTCCATCTGCTCTGCCTCCATGCGTGAGCTTGGGCAAAGCACAGCCCCTCTTTGTGCCTCAGTTTCCCCATCTTTAAAACAGGAACCCTGGTCCTGTGAAGCTCCTTGCCCCGTTTAGAGGGAAAGCACTGTAAGTGCAAAGTATTAGGGGGGAACCGAGGCACAATGTGGAGTCAGATCACGACGGCCATGCTCTCCAGCACCTCCAGATCTGGAACCTGAATCTTAGTTACACCCAGGATGCTCTGCTCTGGCAGCACAAAGGGGACAGAGATGCCCCCCTGAGAATATTCCCTCACGTGGGACCTCCAGCCCTGGAGTGTCAGGGGCAGGAGAGGAACAAGGCAGGCTAGACATGCACAGCGGGGGGTGGCTGGATCACATTACATTAGGGCTATTCTCAGTGTCCCCAAACCCAAAGAGAGTCGTGGGAGGCAGAGTGCGTGACAGTAGCCCTGGCTTTGCTGTAACTTGCACCAACGACCCAGCTGGCCCCCATATGCCCCCACTGCGTGAAGTGAAATGATGGCTTATAGCATCCTTTTCCCCACACCCTCCATTTTTGCCCCAAGTGTTGGGAGGGAGTAACTGAGAATCAGGCTCCTGGTGTTTTGATTTGGCCCACTAGAGGGAAAGGGACCAAGGACTGGATCTTCAAAGGGACCTAGGTGTCTAACTCCCATGGAAATCAATGGGAACTAAGGCACCTAAATCGCTTTGAAGATCTGATTGCAAATGGGGAAATTCAGCTCCTGTTCTGGATTCCCAAGCTCCTCTCCAAAGCCTGGGTGCCTCTGGGCTTGGCTTTGGACCTGTCTCTGGCTGTCTTTAGTTTTATTTCGTCACTGACTAGCACAGAGCTCCTCCAGCCAGGGATGCAGACTTGGCTGCTTGCGGTGAAGGAAGAGGAATAAAAACAAAGAGGGAAATGAATTCATAGTCTCTGAAGCACACCCATGAGCCACAGCCATGTGCTTATTAAAGACTAAGCAGAAAGCACCACCGTGGTTTAGCAGAGAGCTGAGTTCAAGCCACAACACGGGGAGCCGGCTCTCAAACATCCTTTACATCTGCAGGGAAGTGTTTGGGTCACGGGGTCTTTTGATTGGGTCAGTTGCAAAGAAGAGGGGGATCAGGTGCAAAACTTGTCATCTCCAGATGCTACATTTCCTCGCTTAGGTTCAGGCTTCAGATTTCAGGCGTCCCCCAACATTTGTGGGCGTTTGGATCCTGGGGGGTTGGGCTGGGTTCAGCTTGAGTTCAGGGGCTTCATCTCAATTTTAGGCTGCAATGGCCAACCACTGTACCCTTAATATAGTCAGGGTAAACGTCCATAAGTCATGATTTGCCCCCATGAAGCTTACTGCAGTTTCAAGCACCGTTAAGCTGCACCACTGCAAATGGCTTTGCCTGTCTACTCTAGCGGTATCACTGGGTGCAGTTACGCTAGTAGCTGGCCACTGATGGCTGGAACCAGGGTAAGTCCTCCGTGCAGAGAAGACCTAACTGGTGAGATAGTTGCCATTGCTCTGCTGTGTCTGTACAGGAGCTGGAGAGCCAGACCATAATTAGACCATTGGGGGGGAAAGAGTGTCTCCTCCACAGAAAATGGAAGAGAAGCCAACCCAGCCCACACGTCTTCTTCCAAGAGTGGCACACACCCCTCTGTGTCATGGGATGTTTACAGAGCTCCAAAGGGGAAGAGGTTTGCACAGAATGACTGTCCTTTCCTGTCTGTGTTAATGCAGAAGCAGTGTCTGGGCGATGGACAATTATGCTGATTGGGGAAAATGTTCTACTAGTGAAGTCTAATCAGGCAGTGAGATAGTCTCCTAAGCGAGGGGGCCTTCACCACTTGATTTAAGACAGTTAAATAGGATGGGACAATCCTGAAGCCGAGATGTCTGGACTAGATGGACTATCCAGTGGCTTCCTGTGTGACTTGAGGCATGTTGCACATTTCTAATGGCAGTTGGATGTAAAAATACCCTTAGGTAGCATTGCAAATCTCAGTCTTAATCTCTCTATGCCTCAGCCCCCTATCTGCAAAACAGGGCTAATACAGCATCCTTTCTCCCCCACTCCGCCTGTCTATGTAGATTGTCAGCTCCTTGGGGCAGGGACTGTCTCTGCCTATGTGCATCCTCAGCACCCTACGCAATGAGGCCCCCAGCTTAGCCAGGACTTCTAAGCACAGCCATACTATAAGTTAAAGAACGATAAGAGATATAAATAAAGGTGCCTGTCTTGCTGGTATCTTCTCTGTGAATGTTGATTTATGCTTTTCTGTGGGTTCTTTTCAAGGAACAATCTCGTCCTGGCTCAACAGTGATACTGGGAGTATGAGGAGCGGGCACTGAGCAGGCAGATGCAATAGACGGTTGTTTTGTGCGTTTGTCTGAGCAGCAGGCTGGCACTGATGAGAAAGCAGCAAAATACTAAAATAGCCAGAATGCAGTAGGCAAGCTTAACAATCATCCTTTTGGCCATCACCAGGAATTGAACCTAAGACCTGCAGGGCTAATGCATGAGCCATTCCACTTTGAAATAAAGGACTGGCCCCCCAGAGCCATGAAGCTACCTAGAGGCCTAACTTGCACTGAAATCAATGGCAGTGAAGTGCCTAGATGCCTTTGTGGTTCCAAGCCTAAGTCCATTAGCTGGGCGGCGTAGCAAACTCCTATCTGCTGCGGCTCTGACACAGCACACACTGAACAGTAAGGAACCTTGTGATGCAGGACTGGAGAGGATAAGTCCAGCACTTGTGTGCCAACAGCATGGAAGCAAGTGCAAAGCAATTGCTCGTGCACAAGTAATGGATATTTAGGCATGACGTGGGTGCTGCAACGAACTGCCTAATGGGCACGTGTACCACTGGCTCCTCTGGGTTGGAATCAGAACTGCTCAAATGTTTATTATAAGCCCTGTACAGCTAGCAGCTAACAAAGGCTTTCTTTAGCTTGAGTGGTCCGAGGCCTGTGCCGTTAGAGCAAGCAGGCAGGAAAGTGCGAGGCGGTCATGACGTTGCCACCGCGTGACGAGGAACAAACAAACAACGTACTCTAGGAAGAGTCATTCACCCACTACTTAGATTCAGCTACTTCTAGGGTGAAACACAACAGCTCCTTAATAGTGAATAGCAACACAACAGAACAAGGACGAATAGGAAGTACAGAAGAAGATGTACTTGATCTACCCTGTGACGTGGGAGGGTCCCAGAGCTCGGGCTGCAGCCTGAGCCTGGAAGTCTACACAGCAATGAAACAGCCCCACCGCCTGAGCCAGCTGGCATGGGCCAGTCACGGGGTTTTTCTTTGCTGTGTAGATGTACCCAGAGAGAAGTCACCTACTGAATTGCCAACACCACTGCCGGGAGTGTGCAGGTTTTCGCTGGAGGTTTCCCATCCAAGTATTAAACCAGCCTGCCCCTCCGTAGCTCATATTTGACAAGATCACTGCCGGAAGCGCTAACACAGCCAGGATGAATTGTGTTCTTTTCTGTATTCCAAGCAGCAGCTCGGAGTGAAGCCCTTTCACAATCCCCTGCCCACAACTTCTTCAAGAACAACCCCACTTTCAAAGGCCTGGCAGTGGGTACCTGGGCATGTGTCTTATGCCCACAGAGCTATGCTGGGGCTGCATTGCTGGGGCTGCATTGCAGGGGGGAGGTGGAGCATTTCCAAAGACACTCCAGTGGTTGTGTTACTGCATCAGAGATGAGCACTAAACCCAACAGCAACATCTTCCACTGATTTTAAAAGGCCAGACTGGAATTACAGCCACAGCTGCTTTTGAGGGGTGAATGAGAAGAACAATCAGTTAAGGCTGTAAACTCTAGGCAGTGCCACTGGAGTTACTGGGGTCTATTTGGCTGAGCTAAGTGAGGCCCTACACCAACCTAATGACCTAGCCTCCCTCCAGCCAGCCTGCCCCCAACTGGGCCCCTTTCCCCCCTCCAGCCAGTCTGCCCCCAACTGGGCCCCTTTCCCCCCTCCAGCCAGTCTGCCCCCCCGGGGCCCCTTGTCCCCATTCCAGCCAACCTCCTCTTCACCAGACCCCTTGTCCCCACTCCAACCAGCCTGCCCCCAACTGGGCCCCTAGCCTGCCCCCACTCTGGTCAACCTCCTTCCCTTCACTGAGCCCCTGTCCCCACTCCAGCCAGCCTGCCCCCAGCAGGGTCATGCTCCTGCCCCCCACTCCAGCCCACCTGCCCCTCTCTGGCCAGCCTGCCACTGGGGAGAGATCCCACAGCCAGACCACTTGCCCTCCTCCTTCTCCACTCCAGCCAACCCACCCCCCCAGCCAGTCCCCTTGCTCCCACTCTGACTAGATCCCTCAGCCAGCCCCTTCCCTCTCCCCATTCCAGCCAGCCTGCCCCCAGCTGGGCCCCTCATCTGCCCCCCTCCAACCAACCTCCTCCCCTTCACCTGCCCCCTCCTCCCCACTCCAGCCAACTCCCTCCCCTTCCCCTGGCCTCTTGTCCCCACTCCAGCGGGCCTGCCCCCAGCTGGGCCCCTCGCCTGCCCCCACTCCAACCAACCTCTTCCCCTTCACCTGCCCCCTCCTTCCCACTCCAGCCAGCCTGCCCCCAGCTCTGGCCAGGCCCCCAGCCAGGCCTTTATGTGCCTCCAGAGTTAGGCTTACATGAGTAACTCACGGATTGCCGGGATCTGTGCTATGCCCCGGCCTTTAAGCAGTCACTTGGGAGGATCCTTTCAGTGTGCCAGACTCCCCAGGGATCAGAGCCTACTCCAGGGGGTAGCCACCCTGCCTCAGCACCTCCGAGACTGGGCCATGGGGCCAGCACTCCTGTTTCTGACCGGGAGCTCTGCCCAGTGAGTCCAACTTCTGTTCGGAGACCTTTTCTCCCTTCAGGGATCAAGGCACGTCAGCAAGTATCTGCAGCGACCCCCTGCAGCCCTTTCAGACCAGAGCAGGGTTTATGAGTCAGCTGGAACCCAGCACCAGGGAGCCCTTTGGTTTGCTTGGGAACGGCAGCTCAGACTGGCCAAGGCCAGCGAGGGCTTCCTTGAGCCACACTTCTGGGGGAAACCCTCTTTACTTCCTTTCTCTGTCCCTTTTTCCTTCTTCCGGGCAAGAGACCCGTGTCTGAGCTCAGTTCTTATCACTGCCTCCTGTCACCTCTTCCCACTGTCCTCCTGTTGCGTGCTGGTTTCACAGGTCCAGCCTGCTTGGGTCCCCTCCCCCCCCATTTAAAGTGTCAATTGTTGGGGTTTCTATTGTCTCTGTGGGGTCTTCCACTAAGATAGGCTGGTTCCAGCCAGTCCTTAATGGCCCATTCAGAGCACCCCAGATGGCTATGTGACAAAACACCTCCTGTCTCCTGCTTTGCCCCAGGAACCACATTTTAACCCTTCCGCACCCACTGGGTAGCAATACCAGCGTGATAGGTACAGAGTCATAAAGAGAGTTCATAAAAATAACACAGCCATTTCCCACTAACAAAATGTGCAACCCTCTAGTTCCCCCCCCTTGTGTACTGTTGTGTACCAGATTCTGAATCCCCGGGGCAGTGTCTGGCCAAAAGACGTGGGCTCTCCCTTGTGCTTGGAGAAGGCCTATTGTTATGCAGAAACCAATGAGTCTTCTCTCCCCAGGTGTCCCATAAGCCAGCTGGGAACCGAACAATGAGATGGCTGCATTAAAAGAAAATCAGCAGCCTCACCCCTAAAGAGACTCTTGTGTTGCTGTTACATCCAGCAGCTCCCAGGTGAGCAACCTGCATGCTAATCTACAGTCTTATCTTCCTGCTGCGCTGTATGCAAATCTCGTAGTGAACGTAGCGCTTTAGAAAAGTTCCTGATTCACAGCCCTGCACACAAGCTCTTGGTTTAATCTACAGCACACATATAGCGTGTGCCAGCTTCCCTGTTCTACCAATGTGCCTCATCTCCGGCCTGGAAGGAGCGCTCGAAGGGAGACAGCACGACCCAGCTGTTGGGTTCCAAGGCATGTGTTCAACTCCACCTCTGCCTTTGAATCACACACACTCTGGGTATGTGACTTCGCTTTCTTTGACTCGGTTTCCCCGCTCTGTAAAATGGGATTAATAAAACGCACCCATCTTTGTCAAGTGCCTGGGAAATACAGCTGAAAAACAGCAGACATTATTAAGAGGGAGTTAGGTTTCAGAGTGGTAGCCGTGTTAGTCTGTATCAGCAAAAACAACGAGGAGTCCTTGTGGCACCATAGAGACTAACACATTTATTTGGACATAAGCTTTCGTGGGCTAGAACCCACGTCATCAGATGCATGGAGTGGAAAATACAGGAGCAGGTATAAATACATGAAAGGATGGGAGTTGCCTTACCAAGTGTGAGGTCAGTCTAATGCAGTGGTTCTTAACCTTTACTGCAGCCTGCACCCCTTTGGTTCTCAAAATATGTTCTCGCACCCCTTATCAAAAATCTAAATATGTTCTTGCACCCCTTAAACCTAAAAAATATATTCTCGCACCCCTTAAACCTAGATATATTTTTGTTTGTATATTACAGTAAAATGTACAGTATAATGGTAATAAATACATAGGTTTGATGAAACAAAGTAGTTGTACTTATGTGCCTGTGCTTAATTTGTGTTTTCGAGGATTTACCTTCTAAAAAAAAATCTGGCATGTCTTGCACCCCCAAAAAGGCATCTCACACCCCCAGGGGGTGCGTGCACCCCAGGTTAAGAACCACTGGTCTAACAAGACAAATCAATTAACAGCAGGGTACCAAGGAAGGAAACATAACTTTTGAAGTGGTAATGAGAGTGGCCCATTTCAGACAGTTGACAAGAAGGGGTGAGTAACAGTAGGGGGGAAAAGTAGCATTGGGGAAATTAGGTTTAGGTTCTGTAATGACCCAACCACTCCCAGTCTTTGGTTGGGTCATTACAAAACCAAAACCTAATTTCCCCAATACTAATTTCCTCCTACTGTTACTCACCCCTTCTTGTCAACGGTCTGAAATGGGCCACTCTCATTACCACATCAAAAGTTATTTTTCCTCCCTTGGTATCCTGCTGTTAATTGATTTGTCTCGTTAGACTGACCTCACACTTGGTAAGGCAACTCCCACCCTTTCATGTATTTATACTTGCTCCTGTATTTTTCACTCCATGTTTCTGATGAAGTGGGTTCTAACCCACAAAAGCTTATGCCCAAATAAATCTGTTAGTCCCTAAAATACCACAAGGACTCCTCGTTGTTTTTTTAAGAGGGAGGGTATTCCAGCTCTCCAGCCCTGCCCAGCCATGGCCTCCTGCTGAGAACTGACAGCAAAGACATCACTTGTGGTGGTGATGGGTCTTGTGATACAGACATTTGTCCATTGGGAACTATCAAAAGTAACAGCTCCCTGTGTCCGTAATGCCTGAACCCCTCACAATCGTCAACCTCCTCATAGCACCCCTGTGAGGCAGGGCAGCGCTAGTATTCCCAGTCACCAGCTAGTGCACAGGGAGGCTAAGGGACTTAGCAAAGGTCACACAAGAAGTCTGTGGTGGAATAGGGAACTGGATCCAAGACTCTCAGGTTCTTGGCCCCTCCTCCCCCCAGAGCCATGGCCCGGCTCCTGGGGGGCACAGACAGGGGTAAGGGTGTGTGTGTGATGTGACAAGTTTTGGGACCACTGCATTAGACCATCCTTGACCTCTTACTGGGGCCGAACCCAGCTCTTTCAGGCTCTAGGCCAATACCCCAACCACTGGGCCATTCTTGACCTCTTAATGGGGCCAAAATAGGCCCATGCCCCAACCACTGGCTTATCGTTGCTCTCCCAGTGGCCCAAGACCACCAACTCCTATCTCACAGGGCAATGTACAGTCAGCAGCTGGTAAATACCACCAATCACGGCTACATCCAAACCAGTGACCGATGCCTGACGTGTCTCATTGCCAATTCCCTGAGCCCATCTGAGCTGCTCCTTTATTTACAGTCTTGTCCACAGCCGACTGAAATCAATACGCGTCTTTCCATTGATTTCAATGGCCTTTGGATCAGACCCTGGGCGAGTGAAATGCCTCTTCACAAGCCAGGTGGCAAGAAGAGGACATCATTCACTAAGCAAGCAGCATTTCTGTGTAATCTCTGTTACCCTGTACAGAGCCATTATCATAAAGGGCTTTGGAGGAAAAAGCAGCCACTCCACGTTTACTTTAACCTCCAATGAAGTGACACAATTCAAAGCCAGGTGGAAAATGAGGTTAATGATCTCTTAGAAATGTAGGTTAGAATTCCCAGCACAGCCCGACTCAATTACCAGAAAGTGCCTCGTCACACATCTACTGCTAACGTGGAAGCCACAGGGGGCCAGAGCCGGCGCTTTAGTAGGCCGAGGTAGCTGTCTGGGAAGTTTAAGATCATGGTGGCGGGATGGTTTCTATAAGGAAATTCATAACTCTATCCCTTTCTTTGCTGAAGGCCAAATTAGGGCTCCCAGGCTGGGAGCCCTAGAGCAGGGAAAGTTTGCAGGGAGTCCCTGGTGTGCAAATGCATGGGGCAGACATTGTATGAACAGAGTACAAGGGATGGGAGGTACCATCCAGTACCATCGGCAGCACTTTAAGCCCTAGGGGAGGCCTGTCCAGGTAGGGAAGCAGCACAATCTAGTAGATAGAGCACTAGACTAGGACTCAGGAGACCTGGGAACTATTAGCTCTGCCACTGACCAAGTGTTTGATCTTGGGCAAATCAATTTGCCTCAACTTCCCTTCCCATCTTTTGTAATTTTGACTGAAAGGCAGGGACTATGTGGACGTACAGCACCTAGCACCGCAGGTTCCGGATTGAAGTTGAGGCCTCTAGGTGCTACTATAATGCAAATAAGTAATAATCTTGCTTGGAGTAGATGAGATCTCAGCCTATGGGAGGTTAATGCAAGACATGTGTGCAAGATGTATTGGGGCTTGAGAGGCAGAGGTGGTGCTTATGGGATGACTTCCATAGATTCTGTGGCCAGAAGGGACCACTGTGATCAGCTAGTCTGACCTCCTGTGTGACACAGGCCACAGAACTTCCCCAGCATAATTCCTAGAGATCATTTAGAAAAAAAAATCCAATCTTGATTTAAATATTGTCAGTGTTCAGCATGTACCACGACACCAGGTACATTTCCCCCCCCGGGTTAATTATTCTAACCGTTAAAAAGTGGAATTCGTTTAGCTTCAATTTCCAGCTATTGGACCATGTTATACCTTTCTCTGCTAGACTGAAGAGATACTTGTGACGTTGTGCAGTATATATGGTTTTATAAAAATATGATAAGTGAATATAATGTAACTGGGATATGCTTCATGCAAAAGGTCTCTTGTAAGGTATCATTACAAAGCTTATAATCTACTAAGTGTGATCATCCTATTTGTATAAATGTACCACTCTTGTATCTAAAACTAGAAATATAAAATATAACTCTGAGGGTCTATTGTAATTATGCAAAGTGTGGGCCATTAATGGTGGTTTGGAATCTTGATGACTCCCATTAACCAGGACCATTGTCTGCAGATGGCTGTGTTTACCTGTTAGTCTTCCTGTATACCTGTGTGCTGGCAAGTGGGTAATGAAGTCTTGCAGTGACATGTGATCATATCACCTGAACTGGAATCCATCTTTAACCTGGTGCTTTTCCAGTGAGGAGGGTGGAAACCCAGAGGGACAAAGGGTTCCCACCTTATGCAAAAGATATATAAAGGGGTGGAACAAAACAAAGGGGAGAGAGGAGCTATCATGAAGAATCCCCTAGCTACCACCTGAGTTGGAACAAGAGCTGTACCAGGGGAAAGAATTGTGCCCAGGCCTGGAAGGTGTCCAGTCTGAGGAAAAAACTTACTGAAGCATCTCTGAAGGTGAGGTTATCTGTATTCAGTTTGATTAGACATAGATTTGTGCATTTTATTTTATTTTGCTTGGTGACTTTGTTCTGTCTTTTACTACTTGGAACCACTTAAATCCTATTTTCTGAATTTAATAAAATCACTTTTTACTTATTAATTAACTCAGAGTATGTATTAATACCTGGGGGAGCAAACAACTGTGCATATCTCTCTATCAGTGTTATAGAGGGTGAACAATTTATGAGTTTACCCTGCATAAGCTTTATACAGGGTAAAATGGATTTATTTGGGTTTAGACCCCATTGGGAGTTGGGCATCTGAGTGCTAAAGACAAGCACACTTTGGTGAGGTGTTTTCAGGTAAACCTGCAGCTTTGGGGCAAGTAATTCAGACCCTGGGTCTTTGTTGGAGCAGACGGGAGTGTCTGGCTTAGCAAAACAGGCTTCTGGGGTCCTAAGCTGGCAGGGAAAACAGGAGCAGAGGTAGTCTTGGCACATCAGGTGGCAGCTCCCAGGGGGTTTCTGTGATCCAACCCGTCACAACCCTTACTAAATATTTGTTCCCTCTGGAGGTACTTATAGACTGTAATCAACCTGCTCTTTGCTAAGCTAAATAGATAAACTCAAGGAGCTCAATTGCTATGAGGCAGGTTTTCTAATCCTTTAATCATTCTCGTGGCTCTTCTCTGAACTTTCTCCAATTGATCAACTTCCTTCCTGAACTGTGGACACCAGAACTGACACAGGATTCCAGGAGCGGTTAAACCAGTGCCAAATACAGAGGTAAAATAATCTCTCTACTCCTACTTGCAGGGCCGGCTCCAGGCACCAACTGAGCAAGCTGGTGCTTGGGGCGGCAGATTGTTGGAGGCCGCTTTTTTGTTTTTGTTCTTGTTCCGCTCTGGCCGCCCTGTAGGGGGCGGCGGCGCAGAGAACCAGAGTGCCCTGCAGGGCAGTCCTCTTCCTTCCCTCCCCGCCGACCGGAGCAGAGCCCTCACGGCAGGCGGCAGGAGGCGGTGCAGCGGGAGGGGCCGCGTGGCAGCGCCCCTGCTGTAGCCCTGGCCGCCCCCTTCTCTCTCTCTCCCGCCCGCTCCTTCGCCCTCCCCCCCGCCAGCCGGTCCCCCTGCACCCGTGCTCCAGCTGCGCCGCAGGGTTTTTTTTTTTGCTTGGGGTGGCCAAAAAGCCAGAGCCGGCCCTGCCTACTTGAGATTCCTCTGTTTAGGCATCCCAGGATTGCTTAAACTCTTTTGGCCACAGCATCCCAATGGGAGCTCATGTTCAACTGATTATCCACCGTGACCCCCTTATCTTTTCAGAGTCACTGCTTTCAAACAGAGGCCCCCAGGCCTGTGTGTGTTGCAGATTATAATGTATATGCTGGTCCAACAGAAAGTTAGAATAGGATCAGATGTTCTACCTTGTCTGCATTTAATGGCATTTCTAATTATTTATCCACTCTCCAGCTGTACAGCAGTCTGGGATGATTTCTCCTGCTCAAGTTTAGTAGATGATCGGTTCAGAAGTAGAGAATATTGCAGTGTAATATTTAGAAAGCAGCTTCTATGAATAGAAATAATTAAAGAGGGTGGGTATTTTGGCCATCCAGGAACTTTAGCATCATCTTTCTGCCATATCCCATGGCCACTTGCACCCAGCAACAGAACTCCGATCTTTCTGCTCCAAAAAGCACAGACCCTTATTGAGAACGTGTGTACTGTTTCTTTAAATCTGTGGAAGGAAGAGGTTTGGGGAAGGTTCGAGGAAGAATCCGTACAGTGAAGCATAGAAAGGGAAACAGAGTGGTGTTAGGGATGGTAGTTTTCACCTCTCTGCAGTAGGGTTCCTTGTTCAGTGGCAGAAGAAAGCATCTTTCTCCACCTTTTCTCCACCGTTGGCACAGGCCCCTAGCCACTTGAATTGTTATAGCAGAGCAGAGGCTAAGATACAAACTTGAACTGTTCTGATTCAGTCCTGTAGAGGGCAGTGGTACACACACTTTCTGCACAATTCAATACAGACTTCATTCAACACACAGGGAAGGGGAATACCATTTCTTCATTGAAGTTCTACTCTATATAATAGAATCCCATTCACAAAACATGGCTCCAAGAAAGTTTCTCCTTCTCCAAAAGATGGCACAGCTGCTAAGCAAGAAAAGGTTTGAAAAAACCTTTAAGGAAAGGAACAGAAACTTTAAGTAAATCCCACAGGGAGTGCCAGAAGGAGCAGATGTGTCATTTGCGAAGCTAGAACTAATGGCCCGCTCTAAGGGGTTGCAGTGCTCCCTCAACTCCCACTGATTTCAACGAGACTCAGTCCCTGGGTCCAACGAACATCAGCCATCAACAACACAGCACAACTTTCTGCCCTGGACAGAGTGAGTCAGAGGTTTCCACTCTGAGCGAACGAGTGACTGTGACCAACTAAGGCTGGAAAGAAAAGGTACAATGGAATGGAAATTACAGAGCAAAGCTTATTTTTAAAAAGTCTAAATCCTAATCGGTTTGCAGCAGAGCATATGCACCTGAGCATGCTTAGCGCTGACCACTGGGGAAAATGACCTCTGTTAACTGGGTAGAGGATGTAAGGGCTTTGGGGCACCGAAAGGGACATCCCTTAAAATAAGAGATGAATGGGTTACACTGGCAAGAAAGGTGGCTGGGCCCCTTCTCATGGAGAACGTAACAACTAGCTGGGCCCTGGGACCCAGGAGAAGTGACACACTCACTATCTGCAGTTCACTGTAGAGGGGCAGGATGGTACGAGGAGATTACCTACAATGGCATGTGGTCCATCTGCGACTGCTAGAAGCAAATATCTCCATCAGCCAGAGAGGAGGGCTGAGTTACTACAGAGAATTCTTCCCCAGGTATGTTGCCCATATGCTCAGGGTCTAACTGATCATCATATTTGGAGTCAAGAATATTGCCCCCAGGTCAGATTGGTAGAGACCCTGGGGCTTTTTCGCCTTCCTCTGCAACATGGGTCATTTGCTGGTACGAACTTGCAACTTGCTGGTCAATGGTGGATTTTGTATAAATGGAAGTCTTTAAATCATGCCAGAAGTTCTGAGTCTATTACAGCAGTGGGAGGGTGAGGTTCTGGGACCTGTAGGAGGTCAGAGTAGATGATCATGATGGTCCCTGCTGGCCTTAAATTCTAGGAGGAACCACTTTCTCCTGCAAGCTAGACAAATGGCACTAAACTGAAAGCGGAGATTCCAACCGGGTGTAACGAATTGTCAAGACAGTAGCAGTGCTGCCACTTCTGCTAACCTCACACTAACCTAAATATCCTAGTGTTGGAGTCAAGTCGGAGGTGTTCCTGTTTCTAAAAATGCTTCCGTTCTCTACATAAAGCAGCCACCGTGTTGCCTCGTGCAAGTCTACAGTCTAACTGGTCATGCTATATCGTTAAAATACCAGGGCACCCAACACAGAGTCTTTATTAGAATAACTGCATCATCTCCTATACTTTGTATCATGTGTAGTCAGATTGTAAGCTCTTCACGGCAGGATTTTTTCTCACTATCTGCCTGTAAAACACGCTATTAAAGACCCAGCAGTTTCATGCACTGAATATTACTGCCTCTTAGTATTGTCGACTCCGGACCTCCACCACGGCGAGAGGCGGAAGCGGAGTCAACGGGGGAGCGGCGGCCGTCGATCCCACACCGCAAGGACACGAAGTGATTCTAAATCGATCTAAGATACGTCGACTTCAGCTACGCTATTCTCGTAGCTGAAGTTGCATATCTTAGATCGATCCTTCCCCCCTCCCCCCCCGCAGTGTAGACCAGGCCATAGTCACCATAGGCTAGTTCCTTAAGCATGAGTATTTGTAGCACATTGAAGGTGTCAAGTTACAGTAGAGACAATCTATATGATGCTCTTCAGGACACTTATCCATTCGTAGCTGTGTGGGACACTGATATTTAAGCTTGACGCAGTGGCTGTCATTCAGATAGCCTTGCCCATACTGTTTAAATAAAATAGCTCCACTGGCCAAATTCACAGGTGAAATCAAGCTGGTGCTACTGCAAACACCAGAGAGGGCAGAAAAATGCAAAGAGACAGAGTCCAGCCTTACGGATATGAAATAAAGCAAATTGAATATAAGAAAATTGCAAGCTAATGCATCTAAGGAGGAAGTGGGGTTGGGGAAGGGTTAATATACCCCCAACCACTGGGAGTCAGCAAGAAGGAGAAACCCGTAACCATGAGAAAAACACTAGGGGGCAAGACTGGATGGCAAGCAGGGCTGAGTTTGTACTGTGATGTGGCCATTAAAAATACATAGCCAGTGTAATTTTGAGCTGCAGATACGGCCCATCACAGACAGGGGCATAATAGTTCCTTTTTTTAAGGCTCCCATCTGACTGCCTTCGGAATACTGCGTTCCTTTTCATGCAACTCATTAGCTGTGGACAAAGCTGGAGGTTGTTCAAAGAAGAGCTGCGAGAATGTGTGTGTGGGGGGGGGAGGGCAAAAGAAACTTCCAACGATGTCTAGAGGGTGCAAACACCACAAATGGCGAAGTTTAGGGCGATACTAGTCAATAACGGGACAAGAAACTTTAGGCTCAATGTCAGGAAAGATTTCCCAACTTCCAGATCTATTAAACTGTGGAATAACTTCCCCAAGAGATGTGGTAGAATCCCTGGCATGTGAACGGTATAAAAAAATTGGACAGGGCAACTGCTGATTTCAGTTGTTTCTGGGGGATTAGTGTGAAAGGGATCTTTGTAGATTCTCAGAGGCTAGCATGCTCAGTGGATTTGTTTGCACTGCTTTAGATAGAATCTTTGTTTTACTACCATATCACTGTAAACGCTCAAAGTAAACAATAGGAGACTTTCTCTGCAGGACTCAGCAAAGCACTAAGGGAAAAAACCAACCCAGCTACATTCCTATTTTTTACTTATAGGCTTTCCTGCACTGCAGCGTCAGAGGACCACAAACAGTTGCATTTACTTCCCGGGGCAGTGCTGATAAGGTAACAATCACCTGTATTTCACAGCTGGGGAACTGGGCTGCAGAGAAGATCTTGCTTCTACTAGAACCCTCTGATCCCCCTCGCGCTCTTGTAGAGCAGCTCATGGGCACGCCCAACACTGCTCCGTGTGGTTTGCACACATGCCAGTGTTTAGATTTGCTAAAAGCATGACTCATCCAAAGTGTAGTTGAGTCTCCACCATTGTTGTGCTACAGTAGACTGAGGTCCTTGGCATAACCGTACTAATGGGTCAAGGATCTGGCCGGTCATTAAACCCTCCCCCTTCCCAACCCTTCCTCCACATTTCCAATTTGCTCATCATCTTAATAGAGTCCTGATCCAAAGCCCATTGAAGTTAATGAGAGTCTCTTCCAGGAGTGTTGGAGCAGGAAATTCACTCTGCAAGAATCCCCCATTGCTGTGTGGCCAAAGCCTCTTTCGAGTATTCCTTGCAGCGAGCTGCTCTGCTGCACCCCTGCCATAGCAGAGGGAAGTCGTGGTCACTAACCCCTTTCCAGCAAGAGGGCCAAGTCAAATACAATGGGCTGAGTTCTGCACCTGCAAGCCCACTGCAATACCACTGACTTGGGCATGGTTAAATGGAGCACGAGAAATATGCAGCTACAGCTGGTGTGGAGGTAGGCGGAAGCTTGTGCTTTGTAACCAGCACAGACGCCAACTTTCCTTGGCGCTAGTGTGTGCTTGCACCCCTCCGCCCCGCCCCTATTAGACCCCTCCCCAAATCCCTGCCCCGGCCCCGCCTCTTCCCCAAGCGCGCCGTGTTCCTCCTCCTCCCCCCTCCCTCCCAGTGCTTGCCGCATGAAACACCTGTTTTGCGGCGCAAGTGCTGGGAGGGAGTGGGGAGAAGCAGGACGCGGTAGCGTGCTCAGGGAAGGAGATGGAGCAGGAAGTGAGCTGGGGCAGGGGGGGCAGGGAGTTGCCGGTGGGTGCAGAGCACCCACCAATTTTTCCCCATGGGTGCTCCAGCCCTGGAGCCAGCGCCTATGGTAACTAGTGACCGGTTTTCACTCTCCAAGCAGTTTGCTGCATCTGAGAAATAAACCCAGGAGCTGTTTTTGTTTCCACCAAATTACTTTATTATATTGTGAATAATCACAAAGCATTACAATGCTGCAGAGTGTCTAAAAAAAAAGTACACAGAGAAGGTATTTACCAGCCCTTCATAAGACTCATTTAGCTAGCGGCTACCATGAGATTACAAGAGTAAATCTTGCAGTCTTCAATTGGATTGTCACATTGGGTATTAAATTTACCACAGTGGTGCAAAGGCAGTAACTTCTACAGCCTGTATATTATCCCCCGAACATTTCATCTAAGTACAGAACTATAAAATTAAACAAATATATAATTTTAAAAATTAAGTTTTCTGCCAGCAGAAAAATTCTCTTAAAAAGGCAGGCTCCATTAGGAAAGAAAAAACCCCAAACCAACCCAAGACCATGGTGTATTACTATTTGTTCATCATTTCCCTCCTGATTTTATAGAATCACATCCCGTCTAAGACAATATTGTTGCCTTTTAAGAAAAATCTTGCAAAACCAACGGCAAGCCGAGCATTTAAAAGGCTCAGTGAAGGGAAAAAAGATTTTTAAAGTACACCTCTACCCCGATATAACGCAACCTGATATAACAGGAATTCGGATATAACGCGGTAAAGCAACGCTCTGGGGAGGTGGGGCTGCACGCTCTGGCGGATCAAAGCAAGTTTGCTATAACGCCGTTTCACCTATAACGCAGTAAGATTTTTTGGCTCCCGAGGACAGCGTTATATCGGGGTGGAGGTGTATTTAATTTCAATAAGATACAGGATCAAGCCACTGGAGAAGCTACTTGGAAATCCAAGGCCAGATCCTAGCTGCTGTAGGTCAGCGTATTGCACCAGCTGGGAATCTGGCCCTTCCAAGACAGTGACTGGCTTTGATTTGCTCAAAAGTTTTCTACCATCACCACAGATAGCTGGTGTGGGGCAGTGTAACTTCAATTAGTAAAATACTCTCGAGGATGTAGCTGAGAAGATACAACTCTTTTTGGATTCCGCGGATACTGCAGTGTCTTGGATTCAGAATGCAAGCTGTTCCACCATGAAGTATACTAGATTTTCACCCCTCCTCCTCTAACATAGGTTGGAATCTACTCAACAATTACATATGTGACCAGATGTATCTTAACCTACCTCTAACAGTCTTCTTCCCATGCCCACTTCTTGAGGATAGTGCATTTACCCGAGATCCCCTGCAGAATCTGCTAGTGTACTCCCTGTCTTTCACATTTTCCTTCTTGTCTACAGCCACCTTCGGTGCCTGGCTACAGAATGGGCCAGATTCTAATAACTGTTGCACTGATTCAAGTCAGACTTCAATAAACTCAGGGGTCATCTGCACACCTATTTGCACTGGTTTAGTTAATCCGGTGCAAACTCCTATGTGGACACACTGATTCTGGCTTAAGAGTGGCTTATTGCTGTTTAGTTTAAACCTGTTCCTGATGGACTTAAACTAAGCTAAAAAAAGCCTGCTGTAAACAAAAATAAGAGCATCCACACAGCTTTTTGCATGGGCTCAACTAAATCGGTTTAAAAAGAAAAATAATTCCTTTAGTGAAACTGGGGCAACTGTGTGTGTAGACAAGCTCTTCGACTGCTGCGGCTGAGAGCAGACTTTGCCCATGCTGTCTCCCTCTGCCCTCCCCATACCAAGGAAGAGTGGGCCAGATTCAGGTCTGGGGTAAGCAAACAGCTCCATCCAGGCTGAGTTTCTCTGGAGACGTGGCTCAAAATTCCCCATTGAATTCACAGAGTGGGCACTTGGTTCTCTTGGAGCATCTTCCTTCCCCCCCATTTGTTCGAGCTGTGCATCTCGCTCCCTTACCGCCAGTTCTCGTGTGTTGTTCCCCCCTCGTTGCCTGAGGCATCTGCCATTCCCACTCCCTTTGCTCCTGCTTTGTTCTCCCTCTGCCAAATTCAGCATGCCGGCAATTGGGCGAAGCCGACTCAAACTGCTCTGTGTTCACAAGGCTTCGGTTAGCTGCCAAGAAGCCAAGCATGAGAGTGGAAAGAATGACACAGAGCAGCAGGCCCTGAAAAGGATCCTTTCCCAGATAGGCAAGCGTGCTACTACCTTATTCTATTAAACAGCGGGGGTCAGTAGCCCCAGGCTTTGGGGCTGGAGCAGTCTCCCTCCTCCCCTCCCCCCACCTTCTGAACACATTTTCTGGCATGAAATTGCATTTAACAGCACAGCTGCGTCACACATGTTCTGATTAGGCCGGGGAAGTCAGAGAGGAGACAGCTTCTTCTCAGTCCCATGGGGCTTGAGTCTTGGTTTGATGAGGTTATCCAGATAAGGAGCCTCATTGAGCATTCTTTAAATGCCCTAGAAAGGGAGGGAGTTTTTAATTTAGTTTACATGCGCTTTCCATTTCACAGCTCAATCTAATTTACCCTGCTAGAGTCTGACTCCCAGACAACCTGCCCTTATTGCAAGTGGGCTCTGTTCAGCTGGGGTCCACAGGAACAGCCTTCAGTCCTTCGAATGGCACAGCGCTGAGTTTGAACATTCGGTCTTTGACAGACCACTAAGGTTCAACACATCTGCATCAGAAGGCCCCCGGGCTTTCCAGTGGAGGATCTAATGCAATCCTGTGCGGAAAGGATCGGGGTGAGGTGGGGGAAAATGGTCCCCAGGTACCAAGTGTTCATTGCACTTTTATGCAAACAGCAGCCAAGCATTAGAAACACCCTGTACTCAGGTTTGCTCAGTACGGTTTCTTCAGACTGAAAGTGCATAACAATGAGCAGGGCACTGCTAATGAAGGCAACATCTGGAAGGCACTTCTTGGGAAAAACAAAATAGATAAAGCATGGATTTGTAAGCAAATGACTGCGGAATTAACACATTTTGGTGCATGCCGTAGACAGGCTAGCTTTGCTCCTGCAAATAAGCCTGGGCTGAATGCATTTTCTCCCCAGATATTCTGTCCTTCCTCAGAAATTCAAAACAGCGACCCCACTTGCTCCCCATTCACAGCGAACACCGTTTGGGGCAGCCATGTCGCACCTATCACTTGCAAATGCTTGCAGGAATCAAGAGGCAGAAAACAGTGGGCAGCAATACGGAATGTAAAGACACACACCGTCAAGTATTGGCATATACAAACGTATAAATTATTAACGAAAGGCACGCGGCAGGTCATTTCAGTCCAGACAGCTGTACAATCTCCCTCAGCCCTTTCCCCTCAACTTCCATCACAAGACATAGGGTGCTGCTGCTACGGACCCATGGCTGTCATGACAACTGAGGACCTCTTTTTTGGTCAGCCCAATTTGTTGGTGATACTGTCCTTCCTTGATCACCTTAAGACACTGTACATTCTTCCCCAAGGTAATACTTTTGATGGTAGGTAAGTATTTCAGCACAGTCTTTGGCAAGAAGGAAACACTTGTACTGGACAGGTTGAGCTCTTGCAAGGAGCTTAGACCAAAGACTACTTCGGCACTCAACAACTTAAGGTTGGGGTTGCTGGATAAATCGAGTACCTGGAGGTTGGGTAGTTCTTTGAAGCTGTAAGGAGAGATCTCTCTAAAGCCATGTAAGCTGCTGAGAGATAAATGAATTAAATCCTTCAGTCCCACGAAAGCTCCTTTCTCAATCTTGGCCAGAGGGTTCCCATCGAGATTTAAGTATCGCAGGGGAATCCCTTGGAGGTTGGGCACAGTCTTCAGTCTGTTTCCAGACAGATTTAAGCTCTGGATGTTGGGGATGTTTTTGTCATTGTGTCTTGTGACTGCGCTTATCATGTTGTTGGACAGATCCACATTAATGGGTTTCCCTTGACCTTTGGAAGCAAAGACATCTAATGTTATATCCAGGAGGTTGTTGTTGCTCAAATCTATGTCCCCCAGGGGTGAACTGGGGAAGCATTCATCTGGAAGGACTGCCAAAGAGTTATGACTCAGATCCAAGGATTCCAGATACCTGAGCCTAGAGAAGGTCGTGGAAGAGATCTTAGCAATTTTATTATAGCTCAGGTCAAGGCTCACCAAGGTGGTATAACCAGGGCCGGTCAGCACTGACTCGTTGATGGTTTCCAGTTTGTTTGAGGACAGATCCAAATAGGAAGTATCCAGCGGGATAGGGACAGGAACAATGTGTGACCCTATTCCACTGCAATCCACCTTGGTCAGGCTAAAGCTGTCAAAGAGACCAAAACTCTCCACTTCACAGTGACATCCTGGGGAGCAGGTCCTGGTAGTACCAATACAAAGACAAAGAAGCAGCAGGCTGAACCAGGCTGATAGAGGCATTGCTGAACCTGAAAGACAAGAGGAGGAGAGAATTAAAGAGCATCTGAAGCACCGTAGACAAACTAACAAACTTAAAACCTTGCCAAAGAAGGTTTAACAATTTAAACTGCATAACCAGTTGAAATGATCACCAGTATCCCTCCGAAGACCAGGACAGGTGTGCTTGTTGATGCACGGAACAATCCCAGGATACCTGACGCTACTCAATAGTGAAAGTATCTGACTGCATTAGAGATCAGGTATTTAGCTACACAGCCCTCAGTTACAGCTCTTTGTGCTTTGCCACCAACCACTGAATTTTCCAGCTTGGGAAACAAATCTGCATCAATCCAACAGCCTGGGAAAACAAAGTCCTCTTGGCCGAAAGCCAGACCGGCACAAGTCTGAGTTTTCACCCATCAATCCCCCCCAAACAGCCTTCACAATTGGGCCTCAAATAAGGTTTTGAAGGGCCCCTTCTAGAAACCAGAGGCTGGGTCACTCTTCTTGACCTGACTGCCAACAAGGACACCCCGTGTGATGGGTAGATACCCACTTCAAAATCCCTACAGGGACAAGCTACTCATTTCACATAGGCCACTGGACAGCCATCAGGTAACTACGTGCAACAGCTGTTGGTCTGGATTAGGATTCTAACCAGGGACCTAGCAGTGAAGCCCTCTGCAGCTTCCCTGCTTCTCCCTCACACCACGCTTGCCATCTTCACAGCTGAAGGACGAAGGGAGCCAGGAGGCTCGTCCCTGTTTCACAGGACTTGCCAGGACTTTCCATTACTGTATCTGTTAACGGCTTTGCCACAGAATGGTAGTAGCTACAGCGATGCGGTTTCCAGAAAGAGCTGATTAAAAGCTTTAGCTACACACCTCTGGGGATTATAAAACTGAGCAGGCTGGCATCCCACAGGTCTGCGGCAGTCACGTTCCAGCAGACAGAAGGGCTGATTATTCCTATTGTTTCCCCACGTCATTGCCTGGAATCACAAGTCCCAGGTCCACTCTCTCTTTACGCCCTTCCAAGAAGGATTTCAGGAGATCTGCAACGGCAACGTGTCCCCCCCAAACAATGATTTAGCTACATTGTAGCTAATCTGTTCCTCATTCCTTTATACCCCCCCAGCTTAAAATGTCAGATACTATTTTTCAAGGCTTTGCCTTTATCTCAACTACTCATGGTTTCAACCTTTACTGTCTCCAGTGCATGCCATTGTTACCTCTTCCTTCGCTCTCTAATAAAAAGCAACACCCTTGTGGTGTCATCTTTGCCACTTGACCTTTGATCCTTCCTCTGTGCCTCGGAAACTTTTGCCAGCCATTTCCTAGAAGTTCACACCTACTTTCATCTTCTCTCAGGTCAGTTCTTCTCCCTTGTCAATGGCTCTTTGCTAATTCACATCAGAGACTGGGAGACCCATTGTGAATTACTTGCCAATTTGCAAAATGCATTCAGAGAAGAAAGGAAGATACCTCAAAAATATGATCTGGCCAGACATTTACTATTATCTGCCTGGCAGTAGCACATAGGAGCCCCCAATCATGGCCGTGGACCCCCACCCCTCTCCGTGATAGACACTGTTCAAAGAGAACAAGAAGACAGTCCCTGCCCTATAGAGCTTACAATCTAAGTGATTAAGCATTTCTGATGCTATGATAGAGAAATGGGGTGTAGCCCACTTCTGTAGAAATCATGGCATCCTAGGAAGATGAGCCCTTGTTACAGCATTGTGCTATTTAACGTTTGCTGAGAGGTGAGACCGCTATTTTGGGGTAAAATGAATGAACTTTACGTTCTACCTTCTCTAAGGTCTCTGGCAAAATTTAGAAAAGTTGTATCAACAGAGGCGTACCCACCAGTTATATCCATTTGGTGTATTCGAGTCCTCTCTCCCACACACCCAACCCAAAAGCTATTCCTGCTTGATTCTTCAATGGGAAAGAGTCTACCAAGTGGTCTCTTCTGCTAAAGCCTGACCCAAGTCCTGGGGAGAAAAAAAGTGGGCTGTAGTCCACGAAAGCTTATGCTCTAATAAATTTGTTAGTCTCTAAGGTGCCACAAGTACTCCTGTTCTTCTTTTTGCGGATACAGACTAACATGGCTGCTACTCTGAAACCTGCCATTAACTTCAGTGGGAGCTGGATCAGACAGACCCCAGGTCAACATGCCCAATACGACTTTTAAGACACATGATGAAATCTTATCCCCATGGAAGGCAGTGATAAACCTTCCATTAACTTCAGTGCGGCCAGGATTTCACCCCATGAATCCAAGTCTCCTCTCACACTAGCAAGAATCAGGAGCAGCTCTACTGAAATCACTGGAGTTACAGTGCTTTAAATGAGTGGAGGATCAGACCCAGTGCTCGACTTCAATGACCAGAAGATTAATATCTTCTACAGTGTGTGTGTGGAAATTCCCTTCCTGCCCAACTTCAGAAGCAACTGAGGGAAGGGAATAGACAAGATGACCGAATAGGTGTTTCCGCGCCAATATCCATGACTCACAAATTCTTTTACCCCTCAGTAGAAAGCTGGAGCTAACCAGGTGCCGATGCGTCCATGTACAAGGCACAGCTGAGTGAGCTATTTACACTACAATTACAGTTTCTTACTAGCCAAGGGAGCAATAACTTATGTCAGTGCTACTCTGGATCTACTCTCACTCTCTCTCATTGGGTCTCTTAATTGCCTTGCAAACAGGATGTACTTTACTCTCTCTCTAAGTAGACTATTACACCAAGGCAAGGATTCCATTAGAGAACAGCATGAAACATTTAGAGTGGCAACAAGCGAGTTTGCTTAAGTCTTATTTGTTCTGCCTCCTATTGAAGCGAACAGGTTGTCTGTCATCCGACCCAAGAAAAAACCTTTTCATTATTAGGCAATTATAAATTCAAATATCCAGGTACATTCGGTTTTTATTCTAGGCCGGAGAAACCCACAGTGCATTTTTAAGGGGGGTGAGGGAGAGGGGGAATGTGAACAGCGTGTATTAAAACACACGTCAAAATGCCTTTGGCCTCCTGCCTACAAGCCGTTCTGCTAAATTATGGATATGTTCACACAGGGCCAAATCCTACTTGCCTTATGCCTGCAGCAGCTTTCTAGTGCAGCAGGAAAGTCACTGGGCAAAGCTCGGCAGCCTTCAGTTTGCCCCAAGGGTATTGCTCTACTCTTGCCTTTGGTGTGAAATTTTCCTCAACGTAAATAGACCCCCTGGGACAATTTCTGGCCACCTTGACACCTGCCTAATCTGGATCAAGTGCGACTTCAATGGGAGCTGCTGGATGCCTTGGTCTCTGTTTCTAGAAGAAAAACAATGAAATCTAGAAGCGAGCATCCCGGTGATTCTCCATGTTAGTCACGTAACTCTTGTTGAGCCTCGTCGGAAGGCAGCATGGCCAACTATTTAGGGCACTGAACTGAACTCAGGAGATCTGGCTTCTATTCCTGGCTCTGCCACTGACCTGCTGGGTGACCTTGGGCAAGTCACTTTCCCCTCTGTGCTTCAGTTTCTCCTCCCACCCTTTGTCTATCTCATCTATTCATAGTGCAAGCTCTTCGGGGTAGTGACTCTCCCTTACTATATATTTGCATAGTGCAGAACACAGCTGGATTCTGTTCTATTGTAATCCAAACAGCCATTGTCTGGAAGGCTTCTTTTATTTAAAAAACCTCAGAAGGCAGAGCAGCAGACAGATGCGTGAATGGGCCCAGCCGAGACAGACCATAGGCTCCGTTCCTACTCAGTCACACTTCTCTGCCCCACTGACTTCAATAGGATCCTACATGAGCACGCCTGGATCACATGGCAGGATTGGGGCCTGTACTTGCACTGGGATTTCCTGTGAAAAATGTAAAAACCAATCAGCCACCCCATCCTGTGATAGATAAAAAAATTAAAAAGTTAGTTGAGGGCAGAAAGGGGTGGGGTGGAAGCACTGAATAGAGTGTTGTTGCAAACCCACACTTTCGGGGGGGGGGAGGAGGAGGGAGAGGCAAACAAAATGACTATTTTCTACTAACGCACAGTCTTAACCTGTAATCAAGGCTTCTCTCATTACCTTCCAAGCTGGCAGGTAGACATGTTGGCACCACTATCCCCTGGATTCGGGGCTACTCCTTCTTGGACAGCACTACCACTTGGCATGCATCTAAGCACAGCCACATGAGAAACACGGACCTCTCAGGCCTGTGTGGTCCCTGCTACGTGAAAAGCAGGCTGGCCGGACACATCGAGACTACCTCTAGTAGCAGTGACTACCACCAATCTGGAAATTTCATCTGGATGGATTTTCCAGCTCTCTCCATGAGGGCAGTGTTAAAGAACACTGAAAAGCAGGAAAAAAGAATACATAGATATAGGGTGGGATTTTTGAAAACTCTACCCACAGTGCTCTGCTGTAAGGATCACGCCATTCTGCAGACTGGAAAACTGAGACACAGAGAGGTTCAATTCTCCATTAGCAAAGCACGTGCTTAAGCACTTTGCTGATCTGGGGCTTAAGTGACTGGCAGATTTAGGATTTCCCAATTCTCTGGTTAAACCGCAGGATTATGAGCTTTTTAAACACTGACAAAAAAGGACTTACTCAGGATGTCTGCCCCTGTAATTCAGACATAGCCACTTACTTTCCTGGCAGGAACATGGGTTTGGGAGGAGGGTTTTTTTTTTTTTAGCACGATACTTCCACAGAAAGGGGGACCAGGATTTTATCCTGGCCTGTGCAACATCCAAAAATCAACTAACTGCAAAGCCTTTATAACCAGCAGAAAGAGCAGAGCCGAACGATCAGACACCAGGCTGGATTTGCAGAGGAGGCAAGTTGAAAAAACAAAATTCTACTTGACAACTAAGCAAGCTGCACACAGATGTCAGTGGGACTAAATCCCACAGGCTGGGAAGAAAAGAGATTGCTAGTTATTTCTAAGGCACTGAGTTAAAGCGGAGATGGGAGCCCCATCAGATAAATCAAGAACCCCTGTGAGGGGATTTTAATTGACTCACTTTTCTGACAATAACAGCTTTGTAAAGCTCTTTTTATTTTCTAAAAATGCTCCCATCGCTTGCCAAGTTTTAACGGACTCCTGGGTTTCCCATCCTGATTAATACACCTACCTGCCTTTAGTCGGGCTACACAGCTGCATGAATATCGCCACAGCTATTGCTTTCCAATCGGGGCCATTAAGAAACACTTTCTCTTGAAGCATCATTTGGGCTCAAAGAGATTGCCAAAGCCAGCGCTCCAAGTTTCACACACAAGTGTGAACAGACAGCAAAAAAGGAACTGGCTGAAACTAGCTTAAAAGCAGAGACTGTTAAGCCCTTAAAGAAAAGAAAAAACAAAAAAAACAAAACGAATCTTTGAAGATAAAAGAAACTTTGCATCGGTCTCCTGAAAAGGGCTTCCTCTCTAGAATGTGAGACGATACAAGAATAAATACCCCGCCTCTCCTGAGTTGTATCAGTTCAAGTTAAAGGTCAATAAAGGTTTTTTTTTTTTACTATTTCATGACAACTATGATAGCCCGTCCCTAAAATAATAGACCCAGGTGGCTCAATATAGAATGGTAGCTGGATCTAGGGAGGAGCGTGTGTGAAAGGAGGAGGAAGGGAAGGAACAGAAAGTGGTTACTTTGGGAAGATGGTTAAAAGGTCACTGATGTTTTCAAGTCACAGATACTTAGAGGTAAGGAGCAGGAAGAGGATACAATGATTTAAAATGTGGTCCCGACCGTGTAATTGCATCCATGCAGAGCCTTACTGAAGTCAATGGACCCTTTGCAGAACTCTGGCAGTGCATAGGAGCCTTAAAAAGCAAGGGCCATTTATACCTGGTGTAAGGCCCTTTTATCCCGCCAATGTGCTGTAGAGGGGCCTTGGCATAAATGAGAAGCAGGCTCATGGGGACTGCCTGCAGCGTTCAGAATAGAAGATCAGGGTCCGTATTTATAAATGTGTCTCTGTTCAATGGCTCTGGGTATGGAGGAAGCTACAGACCATTCAAAAAATAAAATAAAAGGGCGACACCCTTTCAACCTGATTCACCATTAGCGCAGCATGATTGGAAAAACAATGTAATCCCATTGAACTCAAAGGATTCCTCCAGATTTGCACCACTGACAGTAAGAGGAGAATCAGTCCCTTAACTCTAGCAATCTGTGCTGGTTTTAAGAGCCTTCTATTCAGAGTAATTGCATCAGTCACCTCATCTGTGAGATGTGTTTATCTGCGTAAAGTGCAATGCAGCTTAGATAGCGGATACATCCCAAATTACAAAGCAGGGGGATGTGTGAAATTCTCTTCTGTCTAGCCCTGCCTGGCTTCCTCTAGCACCATAACAGAGTGATTGGATGGGAGAGAGCAACAGCACTTGGAACCCATGTAGTGCCCCTCTACCTCTCAGAGACACGAATAGGAACTGAAATCATTCCTAAAACCCCCTCCGCTTAGTCTCCCCGCTCACATGGTGAATGAGAATTGAATGCTGAGGCTGAAATATTCTTCTATGAATTATGTTCTGCTTTAATGAGATCTAATCATGGATGTAAAAAAACACCCACTTTGCTTTCAGCTGCCAACATCACCACCATAGAGGGAGTTGTTAACAAGTAATTAACCCAATGGCACATGGAAGCCACATTGCTGGGGCATCCAAGGATAATCAACTTAAAATAGGAACCTACATATATATAAAATAGGAACCTACATCTGATGCAAGTTGGCGTAAGGAAGTGATTTGTGTGTGTGTGTGTGTGTGTGTGTGTGTCTGTGTGTGTGTGTGTGTGTGTGTAAACACACTACACACACAAATCACTTCCTTACCCTCCTTACATGCAGTTATTTTGCTATACTAGAGAGAGGTGGGAGTATTTAAGAAAAAGATGTCCCAGGCCAGCTCTTCGGCTGGTTTAAGTGGCATAGCCCTATTGACGTCAATGAGAAAGGATGGATGATCTAGGAGTTGGAGCTCAGGACTTGGAGTCTCCATGGCCACAGACTCCCTGTGTGATCTTGGGCTACTTACTTAGTCGGTCTGGGCCTCTGTTCCCCATCTGTATAATGGGAACAGTAGCATTTCCACCGTAGAGAAGATAAGTGCATTGGAGATTGGGAGGTGCTCAGATACTGGGACAGAGGAGGCCACTGAAAGGTACCGAAGATGGATTGATGCTGATTTACAGCAACTGAGAATCTATGTGCAATGCAACCCTTTCGGCCAGTTACCTGCCTCCGTGCAGGACCAGTGTGAATCATTACCACTGGCTGTTACACTTGAAGTTCTAACAAACAGAAGCTTGGAAAGGAGGATGTCAGGGGAATTATGAATATGCCAACATAATATGGAGCTTCTGGGGACTGTCAGGCTGAATTTAGCTCAGAATTTAACCCCAATTTAGCCATATGTAGCCAGCAACCAGTATCGCTGCAACTGTGCAACCCGCAAGTGTAGACCAGGAGAGCCACCATGTGTGCTGGTCAAGTTAACTGGTGCTTGAAACTAGTGCAAATCCCAGCTTTTCTTGTCTACACTGTAAGTCTGTACAGATGCACTTACACAGGTTGCTGGCTGCCAATGGCAAAGTCCCAAGTATAGGCTTTGACGCCCACCAGAAGAGGAGTTTGAAGGTCTCAATCCAATTCCCACAGACCATCCATTAGCTGTCTCAGGAATGGGCCATCCCCAAGAGGCAGTTCCTCCAAACAGGCACACCGGAAGAGCAGTGGGGGAGGAGAACCTTGTATGGCCACTGCACATAGTTCAAGACTTCCATCTCCATAGCTGTCCCCATCACAAGCACACCACCCCGTACATACTAGGAATGTTTTCACCCCTCAGCTCACAGCTACACTCTACGCATACTTCACCCTGCCTCAGTGCAGGAGGTCACACTCGATGACCACTTGAGGTCCCTTCCTGTTCTATAGCTCCATGATTCTGTACACACAGACAGACGTCTATGCTAGACAATAACACTCAACAAAGCTTTACCTAAGGGTGCAGGGAATTTAGAATGGGAGGGGAAGGCAAGGTTGACACACTTGGTCCTTATTTTTCTGAGCGATCAGAGTTAGTCCCTTTTGTCAGTTACAGGTGCAGTTATATTGGTGCCAAACAGCTAACCAACACACTGCTCCCAGGATAGCTAATTAAGGGATAGGTGGAGGGCCAGATGACAATCGGGGGGATAGCTCAGTGGTTTGAGCATTGGCCTACTAAACCCAGCATTGTGAGTTCAATCCTTGAGGGGACCACTTAGGAATCTAGGGCAAAAATCAGTACTTAGTCCTGCCTAATGAAGGCAGGGGGCTGGACTGGATGACCTTTCAAGGTCCCTTCCCGTTCTAGGAGATAGGATATCTCCATTAATTAATTTATTTAAGAGCAAAGCCAGGCAAGGAGGGAGGTAAAAATATCACCGTTTCAAGCTAAAAAGCCTGCATGTAGAGTGGACATGTGGAGTTAATTAAGTCAGAGGCCTGCACCTTCTTCCCATTCTCTGCAGCAGCCTGATGGTTATTTGCTTTTGCAGGCATATTTGGCTTCCTGTGCTCTGAAGAAACATCCTCCTTTTAAGAAAAAAAGAAATTCAAACTGCTTTCCCCGCCCTCCCCCCAAAAAGTTTATTTTAACAGGGATCTTATTTTGATTGTTCTCAACCCTGGTCTGCCTTCAGACGCCTTCAATAATTTACGAGGCAAACATTTAAACAAGTGGGAATTTATTCAAGTTGTGCAATTTTCCTCCCCCGGGAGTTTTCATAAGGAAGTCGAGGTGCAGTTTGGATCTAACAAGAGGAAAACCTGCGGGGACACGTACTGGCACAGACGTTCCAGCCAATTCATAATTGGAACTGAAACAGGACGGATTTGGTGTCTACTATGCTGAGAATTACATTTCTCACAGGGCCAAACCCTGCACCCAGACCATAGTCAGTGGCCAAAAGTCCACGGACTCCAATGCCTGCAAGGTTTGACTAGACAGGCAGCAGATGACAAGTTCCGGAAAGAACACAGGCGCAGTAGGAAAGAAATCATGACATCTGTCTGGCATGCCACAAAGCCAGCCCCCTGCCCACTCAGTGAAGCCCTCACGTTAGATCCTTTTACTTGGGACCAAAGTCGCCTGCAGCCGTTCAGACAACTTTGAAAAGTATAATCTCGGTCCCTGGCCTTAGGTGGAGTGCTCAGAACAGGCATTTAGCAACAGGAAATGAGGCATTCAAAGTCATCCTCCCTCAGCTGTTAACGGGAGGGAAAGCCAAGTGGCATGAGAGGTCTCCAGGCACTCTGGGAGCCCTGGCGCACAATTGAGGAGATACATTATAGGGCTTGCCAAGAACAGGCGGGTGCAATTGCAGTTCACCAAGGACAGGTGAGGATTTGGCTGCTGTTCTCAATGGATTTAGTGTTCATGTCTTCACCCACTGATCCTGATCAGCAAGGCGAGCAGCACAGCCTCCTCCCTTCTCACTTCATGCCTCCGGGGAGACGGAGAGGCCATCACTGCAGAGTTCACTCCTGTGACTCCTCTCTCGGGTGGGAGCAGCCCCACTGTGAAGCAGCGCTCGAGATGCTGTGCCCACCCTGGCACTGCACTCGCTTCTGTGTGGCGCTACAACTTCTGGGACCACCTCCCACCCCGGTTCTTTGTGCTGCTGTTATCTGAGCTGCTCTGTGGATACTTTCCCAGCGGCCTGTGGGCGAAGTGGTCTGTTCTTTCATGGCACACGAGGGTGGGGTGGGAATTGTGTGAAGGCATCGGAGGACTCGTGGTCCCCAAGCGGAACTACTCTGTGTCCTCGCTCCTGTTAGCAGCTGGCAAATTGTGCTAATTCGAGCGGTAGCTTATCGCCCCCACCCCCATCGGGCCAGCCACTTGGAATTTAAAGCACCACCACACTTGAGTGAAGACTTTGTGCATGGACAGGACTGGAGTTGTGGGCAACACTAGAGTAAACCCTTGAGTTAACGCTGCTGTGATGACAAACCCTAAGGCAGCATGGTCTAGTGGATAGGGCATGCCACTGGCACTCGGGAAACCTGGGTTTTATTCTCAGCTCTGCTCCTGGCTGAGGTCATTTACCTCACCTGCCTGTTCCTTTCTTTCGCCCTTCGTCCATCTTGTCTATTTCCACTGTAAGCGCTTCAGGGAAGGTTCTGCTTCTTACTATAGGTACGCAATGCTGCCTAGCACAATGGAGGCTGAGCTCAGTTGGGGATACTTAAACCCAGTAAAAGAAAAACAAAAACGAACCCCAGATGGACTAAAAATCAATATAGGCCACTTCTTCGGAAGGGAGAGGGCCTGCACGCAGATCTGCCCAGAAATAAAAGGTGCAAATTACCACCCAGTTGTTCTGATGCAAGTCGGTGTGGAGAGCAGCCCTTCAGAGTTGCAGGGAATCAGGAAATGTAAGCAGAACCGGGGAGGGAGAGGGCGTCCGTGCCCCTTTTATCATCATGTCTCCTTAGAGAGACAAAAGTCATTCAGCTTTATGGCTTTCTCATTGTGAGAAAGCTTGTCAAGGAAACACTCTTGATCACAGCAGCGTGAGCACTTAAGGCCAGTAGTAAACTGTTCCGTTGCCTCATGTGGCGGGGAGGGGATGGGGGCCAGTTAATCACCAACTGCCTTTCATTGCCACATGCTATCCCTGAGGCCCGGAGCCAGCAGGATTTCAAAAGGGACTGTGGGATTGCCCGGGCAAGAGGGAGATCCCCAACAGTAAATGTTAAAATACATAAGAGTTTTGGAAGGGCTATAAGCCATCCTGCTTCAGGACTTAAGCCCGTCTCTAGTTATTCAGGGTGCAGAGGTAACGCTACGGACAGGCTAGCCAAGAAAACTACTGCAGCGCTTCTTGCACCTTCCTCTGCAACAGCTGTTCTTGGCTCCTGTTGGTGACAGGACTAAATGGTTCGCTGCTCTGAGCTAGTCTGGTTGCTCCTATGTAATGAAACATTCTCAAGATACGAGACAAAGAGAGCGCAAGCAGAGTGCTTGGTCTATGCTGGGAAATGATCCCGGTTCCAGCTATTGAAACCTGGCAAGGTAAGTAATCTGCCCTGTGTCATATAGTGAGTCTGTGGCAGAGGCTGGAATTAAATCCAAGTCTCCCGAGTGCCAGTCAAGTGCCTTAGCCGCAGGGTATGGAAAAGAGAGATAAGTAGGTCTGTTCGGTTTTTAAACAGCCTGTTTTCCTTTGCTCCTTCTCCCACAGCTTTATATGGTTCTATTTAAACCCTACATGAGGCTTCCCGCACCTGGCTACCCAAATGCACTCGGTCCCATTCTAATCACTCATTATGACTGTACCTCTCTGCAGCACTCCGGTTTCCAGAGACATGATATAATCTGGGTGGAATGCACTTGGTTTTATAATATGCTGCTTGTCTCTCAGAGCTGCAAGGCAAGTGCCGAGCATTAAGAGGTGGGGGAAACCCAACCAACGCTGCTACTGCACCATCCACCTTCGCAGAAATCGACGACTCAAACATATAATGCTGGATCAATCTCTGGGTTGACCTCTACCGGGAGCCGCTCGACTGTGTCGCCTCATGCAATAAGGTAGCAAAGGAAAACCACCACAACTGGATTCCACCACACCTTCGGTCACGCACACAGCCCACAGGGCAGGGCCCGGGGTTCAAAACGTGAAAGCAAAGCCAATGGAGGAATAAATATGATAGAGAGCACCTCAGTGTCTAAGAATTCACAGATACTGGCCTGGCTTTGATGGTACCATTCAGCACCCCCTTGGAAACCCTCAACTCTAAGGAAAGCTCCCACTGCCTAAGAGACCTAGCAATTAACAGGGCTGATGATGCACCACAAGTCACAGTACAGACACAGCCCCCTGAGGTGCACATCAGGATTAGCTCCCTCCCCACCCCACCCTACCCTACTCTCTGACTATAGGGGGGGAAGGCTAGCTCAGTGGTTTGAGCATTGGCCTGCTACACTCAGAGTTGTGAGTTCAATCCTTGAGGGGACCACTTAGGAATCTGGGGCAAAGTCAGTACTTAGTCCAGCTAATGAAGGTAGGGGGCTGGACTTGTGACCTTTCAAGGTCCCTTCTAGCTCTAGGAGAAGGGATAGCTCCATTTATTTAAAAAAATATATATATAAGAGGGAGGCATCTTCTATAGCAGTAGATCTCATGTGAATGACCACCAGAACGTGTTGCAAACCAAGCAGCAATGGTGGGGTCAGGGACACATGAAATATTCCCTCCCTTAAGAACTGACCCACTGGACTATAACATTGAAAGGTGCTGCCTCCCAAAGCGTAACAGCACAACATGTGCGTAAATTAGATGCAGTCAATAGCATCCAGACTGTTGGCTGCTAATAATGAACAATGGCTTATATCTACATATTGCCTTTTCACATCCCGTCCCCCCCCCCCAAAAAGGGGTGAACTGACTGTTGAAGTGTAACACCAGGAGACCCCTTCTTGCATAGCCTCCCGCCCAAATGCAGACACATCTGGAACGCACCATGGCCAGAGTTTAACAGCGCACCATAACGCTGCGTACATTTTAGGAGAGGAAGAGAAGAATGCTGTATCCAGCTGAAACTGCATGAAGACCTGAGGGAGGCAGAAAGAAATTAACCCGGGAATCCTGCAAATGAATTCCAGCGTGGATAACACCTCTGATCTTGCAGAAAGTGACACGAGATCTTAGCGGGCCACAGCATTATGTCTCATTCAAAGGGCACCGTCCCCTGCCCCCGCCCTCCAGCATCATGCTGGGGCACTGATCCAACGAGAACTTGGGGGAGGGGGATACAGTGCTACCTCTGCACACCGCTACCCTCTTCCCCACACCAGAAGCCGCCTGCTCCTCACAGCTTTAGTGCGACACAACAAAGAGATTGCAACCCTACTCTCCTGAGCTGAAATTTCTGGTGTCCTTCAGGACTGCCACAACCAGAGTAGGTTTTTGCTGTTGTTGGCGAATAATCTCTTAGCCGCATGGGGCACTCAAAGTGCAGCTGCAGATCTTCCATAGGAAGAGAGCATACATACACTCCCAGATATCATTGTTGCTAACAGCACAGCTGTAAATGAAAGGCTCCCGAAAATCCTCACATCACGACTATCCTGAGTAACGAACGCTAACAAAATCCCAGGTTTACGGCGTGGCTGGAGCCTGGTGGAATACCAATGATGCCATGCAGCTGGCTTGTCTGGAGCAAGCTGCCTACGCCCCATGAGCTGCACTGAGCAGGTTTTATAAAATGTTTATTCTGGAAAGTTTGACTGGCTTTGCTTCCCTCATCCCTCCCCCCAGTAATGACCAAGGCTTTATCGGCAGGTTACTGGCTTTTTGCTCACAATGTGTATCTTGTCTATTCCAGCCAACTTGAAACAGCAAGAGGAAGGATGGCCCAGACGTCAGGGCACTTGGGAGACCTAGGTTCAAGTCCCCACTCCACCACAGACTTCCGGCGTGACCTTGGGCAAGTCACTTAGTCTCTTTGTGCCTCTGTTCCCCAGCTGTACAACAGGAATAACAACACCGCCCTACCTCACTGGGGTGTTAGGAGAATAAATTGGTTTAAAGACAAACCCAGGAGTTTGAGGTTCTCAGATACTACGGCAATTTGGGCCGTGTAAGTACCAAAGGTTATGTCTATACAGCCAGTGGCAGCAAGTCACTGGAGCTCAGACTCTGAAATTCAACCCACTTCACAGGCTGAGACGCAACTTCAAAGTGCTGTCTGAACAGCTGTTTTAAAGCACAAACCTAAGTCTGTCAACCCAGGCTGGGAGGCGAGCGGCCGGGCAGGCTGTCTCTCATAGAATCAAAGAAAATTTAGTTAAATAAAAATAAATAAGAGAACCAGGTCAGTTTTAAGTGCGTTAAACCTCACGCATGGGTCATTGTGGATAGGAGTCTTATACAGCTTTTTCCATCCACAGATCCCAAAGCACTTTGCAAAGGAAGCAAGCAGCATTATCCCCACGGCAAACACAGGGAGCTGACCTGTGCTCTCAGACACCCATGGGATCATACCCTTAATGCAAGCTCCTGGGTCCCGACTCAGGGAAGCATCCTTGTTTAAGAATGTGCTTGGATTCCACTTAAGTCAGTGGGATTTAAGCGTGTGCTTAACTCTTAAATGTGTGCTTATGTGCCGGTCTGAACTGGGGCCCAATACAAGGAATGGGGCAAACAGTGCCCTGTTGCACTCAATGGTTTAGTGGGGCCAGAATGTGGGGAGCGCTCTCCTGGCACTGTATTTGCAAGGCCACGCTGGCAGGGGTGGGGTGATGCCAGTAGGAGCAAGGCATTGGTACTTCAGAAAATCAGGACTCCCACCCCGGTTACACTAGTGCATGCTGGGAACCATGAGCAAGCTCCCGTGGTTACCACGGCCCCCGTCCCCTCCCCACCCCATATAGTTTGTCACACTCACTTGGTGCCTCCTGTCTTGACTGTCAGCTCTTTGGATCGGGGACCTCGTCTTTGAATGTACCTGAGCAGCGGCTAACCCAACAGGGTCCCAACTGGAGCCTTCAGGCCCTGCTGCAGTACAGAGGATAAGAAACTGTCTTTAAATGGAAACTCTGCATTAAGCTGGTTCCAGCAAGATCAGTTTCTGACCCAGTTGGGCTCAGACCACACTGGCTGGCCACCTGGTAGCAGAGCCACATTTCACAAGACATGTGAGGGCCAGAGCGGGTTAGCAATCATTTTAGCTGGAGCCCTGCTTAACAATGGCCACAGACAACGGTCAGTGGAGTGCAGAGGCCTGACACAACGACCGCTTCGGGTGGTGACCCAACAGTTGAGAAGCACGGACCCAGAGGATCGAGGCCCGCAGGTCCTCGCCCAAAAGAGCTGACCACTGTACTGAACTAGCCAGCATTTCTGCAACAGGAACGAATCGGAATCATTCGTCTGTGTGTCATAGGCCCTATTCTGCTAACAACTCATGAGATTCTCCCGGAGCTCAAGTGGCAGGTGGCCCTGCTTCTTTCAGCAGGCGTCCCATATTCTCTGTTGCTAAGTCTGGGAGGGCTACGCCGTGCTGAATAATGACAGCCATGAAGTTCCAGCCCCGTCTAATAACAACACAGTAGCAAACCCATGGTAGCATGCTTTGAAGAGCACTGTTTCTCTGTTAGCTAGGCACTTCCCTCCCAGCCTAAAAACCAGGAGGCTGGTCTGTCTGAAGGATAGCAACTAAGAGAGAGGGAAAGGAGAAGAGTCAGTTAGATGTCAACACAGAGAGAGGATACAAAAAGGGGAACGAACAAGAACCCACAAGCACCACTATCAAGTATTACATACAGCCACAATCCCGGCCCAACGGTCGGCTAGGTTTCATCAATTAACCACTGCACCAACAGTCAGATTTCAGCCTGGCTCGAGGGGCACTGGGAGCAAGTTCCATAATAATAAATGTCGTTCAGTTTCGAGTTCGCAAAGGATTCCCGGTTTTGCTTTTCCTGCCTCTTTCGCGTTCATGCCGCAGATGGAAAAACCTTTAGAGCAGAAGTAGTAAGAGGAGGCAGCTCCCATTCAAGAAAGAGAATCAGCACCAGGCTAATGCCCGTATGGCATTCAGCTGCCTTTGTTTTTTTACTCTGTTTAATTCGTTAATCTTGGTGCCAAGGTTTAAAATAAAAAATTGTGGGTTTGGCCAAGGTTTATCTTCTCCCCCCAAATCTCAATGTTTGGAAGTTTCTTTTGATTGCCTGCCAAAACGCTAGCTCTGGGAAGCACCACACAGAAAACCCCTGTTCCTCTCTGATCCCAGACTCGTCCCCAGCCTTCAGAAACTCACGCAGTCAGTGGGGCTGGTATAAAAGGAATTATTGTCTTATAAAGCAAGAGACCCATCCCCACACCCCCATGCTCTTCCTCCCCCCACCCCCAACCAGCTGACTAGCAAGGAGGAGGGAGAAGAGCCTGAAAGAGGAAAGGGAATAGTTAGGGATAGAGTGAAAACTCTAAACCTCCTGAAAACTCAAATCTCACGCCTAGCTTTTCACACTGAGTGGAGATGCACTTCACATCCACATTGCCGGCACTGGCTCAAAATTACTCTCTTCATTTTAAAGCCCCTTCCTGGACTGCCTCATTCACAGGCCTCCTTTCTCTCATCTCTCTTCCCAATCATTCAGCACTGGCTTTTTCTCTGCATCCCCTCCTCCTACACTGTGTTGATGCAAGAGCTTTCTCCTCTGCAGCTCCTGCAGTCTGGAGCCCTTCCTGGATTTCCCCATCACACCAACGTCTTATCAGGATTTCTCAAGTCACCACCACCACTTTAGGCACACTCCACATTATCTTCTTCTTCATCAGCATCCGTTCATTCATCTCTCTCCAGTCTCGTATAGTGGAACACGTAATTCATTCACCATCCCAGGCATTCACACCAGTTTTGCATACTTGACACCATTACTGCCTGCTGCCCTAGGTAATTCTGCAAGGCGTATGGAGTGCAGTTTGCAAGGATGCCATGCATACAGAATTGTATTGTACAGTCTTGACAACATAATTGGTATTTAATATAACCATCGATGCCTCTCTCTCGCTCACACACACTCTTCCTGCTCCTCACCACTTATCAAACCCCTCAAAGGAATGCACGCGAGCACACACACACACAGATCATGCTCCCACATTCAAGACACTTTAAAACAAGATTTGGGAATTCTCAGGGGGTCTTGAGATTAAGGCTTGGACTCTGGGTGACCTGGGTTCAATACCAGGTTCTGCCACCGACTCCCTGTATGACTTTGGGCAAGACACTTAATCTGTACCTTGGTTCCACACACCCCCATCTGTAAAAATGGGGATAATAATGCTTCCTTTGTCTGCCCCGTCTGTTTAGACTGTGAGCTCTTCAGGGCAGGGATTATTTCTCCCTATGTAGCTTTTCAGGACTTAGTAGCATAGAATCCTTAGCAGAGATCAGAGCTCCAGGTGATAGTGTAATACAAATAAATGACAGTGATGTTGGAGATTAAAGCTAAACCAACTCTTACAGAGCTAGGGTCCCCTCCACACCCTCAGCTAGTGGAGTGCAGGAGGACAGGCTTATACTGCAAACTCTTGGAATGAGGGGGGAGGGATAGCTCAGTGGTTTGAGCATTAGCCTGCTAAACCTAGGGTTGTGACTTCAATTCTTGAGGAGGGATCTGGGGCAAAATCAGTACTTGGACCTGCTAGTGAAGGCAGGGGGCTGGACTCAACTCAATGACCTTCCAGTTCTAGGAGATAGGCTATCTTCATTTTTAAAAAAAAAAAAGGTTTTAACTGTTATGCCCTCTCCAATCACATTAGCATCTAGTGGGACAAGAGCAGCATCTTTAGAAGTTTTCACAGTTATGGGGCAGTTTGTTCATATCTTCTGCCCATATCAATGCTCACCATCACCGTGAGATCTGTAGCATCTTGAAATACTAGCACTGGATCTATGGCAGGAACTCCTACAGTGTGATTTGACTGTAACCACAGTGCTCAGCACCAATGGCGTTGTACAGCGCAGAGAGCAGTGTCCAGAAAGAGGAGCTTCCTCATGTAACTTGAGTAAATGCTGTATACAGGGTAGCATGATCCGATTTATTATAGCTGATGGCTGGGCAAATCTTTCATCTCAAGAACTCAAGCTCCCCAGCCCATACGGACAAACCAGGAGTTAGTCTGACTGTACTTGTCTTAACCACTGGAGAAGTTCCATGGCTCATTTCTTCTTGCACCAGTGGTTCTCAGCTCCATTTGCTGCCATTCAATTACATCAGGATTTTGCCCCCAAGCTAAGAGCAACATGAATAATCGATTATTGGGGCGGGGTGGGGGTACCCTGAACCCCTCCCATGCCAGGAACAATCTTAGGTATTTAGCATCTTCCCATCCTCTTTAGTTTTGCACAGCAAGTGCAATCAAATTCTCAATTCATGATTTTTCAGCCAAGCCAGTAGGATAAAGAGCGTTTTGTTCACAATCAACTGACGTGTGCTGCGGTCTAGCACATTAATAAATTTACCATGGCATGAGCTACTGATTAAGGCATTACTAATAAAAGTTGCGTGATTCTCATGACTGGTTAAAAGTTTACAAGGCGGGTGCCTTATCTATTCTCTCCCCTCTCCTCCTCGGACGGGCTGTCTGCTTTTTTTCGAGAAGACAAATCCTCTACCACTTCCCCCCACTTCCCCTCTCCAGTTTAATCCAGTTAGAGAGGCTGGAAATTCCGGGACTAGGCAGGCTGCATGCACCGGATTCGAGACCAGACCATGAGATCAACTTTATCCTTCGCTATGTGGCTTCAATCCTTCCCCCAGTGTGCATGTCTGGGCTGATCCAGGCAGATGTTAACGAGACAGTAACCTCTTAACCTGGGCGAGCACTGCCTTCGCAGCGGCTTTTTCCTCCCCTCCCCCGTCTCCTTGATCAGATCGCTGCTCTCCAAAAGTGCCTTTAAAAATGTGTCTTTGGAGCACCACTGAGCGCAGCCAGACCAGACAGCCTCCTTCCTATCCCCCTCTTCCCCTGAATCCTGCGCCTACGGGGAGAGAGCGCTGGAAGCGGGCAACCAGGGAGCAGTGTGTGAAATCAAAGCCCTGAATCTGGGCATTGGAGGCGGGCACTGATTCCAGCTGCCGATCAGATTACTTGCAACCGTGGCAATTTCAACTGCTCATCAGACAGCCACCATTCCGGGCGGGGAGACAAGGGACTACAATGCAAAGCGAGAAGGGAAATCATCACCAGAGACACATGCCTGCCACACCATCTGCTAGGGAAAACGAGACAGACGCAAAGCTGTGCAAAGCTTGTTCGGAAGTCAGGAAGCACGCCGATTTCCCTGGGACTGAAATCTCCTGCAACTCACTGCAGGGCAGGTTTCAGGCTTTGGAAACCAAATACTTCTACCCCCCCCCCCCCAAAAAAAACCCCTTATTTTATATCGCGACATCTTCCGTGTATAGACACAACCAACTCTCTGCACAAGCTTTTTTAAAAAAACCCACCAACCCCACTCCAGACAAAGTTCTCGCCCCTGGCTTGAAAGGCAGCCGCGGTGCTTATGTGCCGATCGCAACCCCAGCCCGGCGGCGGAGCAGACAGCCAACTGCCCGGCCCGGAGTTGAAGGCGATCCTTGAACGATGAAGCAGGAAAGGGTTTGGTCGGTGACTCCGGTTTCCCCAGGAAATGGAGGGCGAGCCGGCTGTGTCCCCCCCCAGGGCCGGTGGGAGCTGGGGAGAGCCCGCTGCATGGCCAGTCCGCCTGGCTCTGCAGGCGACCCCCGAGAGCGGCCGGACAGGGGACCGCGCTCCAGGCTGCCCGGTTCCCAACTCATCACAGCCCGGGGCGGGCGGGCGGGCGAGTCCCCCCCTCCAGGCGCTGCAGCGGGAGTGGAGCTGGGCAGTGCCCTGGCTGCGGGGAGCCGCGGAGAACCACTCACCTTCCCCGGAGGGAGCGGCGCCCCTGGACCAGCACCTGGGCAGAGGCGGCGGGCTGGAGGCTGGGGGTCCGGCTGCCGGCGAGAGCGAACTCCGCTTGCACCGAGTCTCCCCTGCACACACCCCTTCCTACGCCTGCTGTTCCGCCCCCCGCCCAAGCCCTGCGCCCCCCTCCCCCCGGCCACTGCACCCCCTCCTCTGCCTGCGAATCCTCGCCGCCGCCTCCGCCCCCCTCCAGCGCGCGAGCGTGAACCGCCCGGCGGCCCCCGCTGAATGGCAGCCCCACTTCCCGCTCCGGGGAGCGTCTCAAAAGTGCCCGGCTCCGCTAGGCGCGTCCAGCTCGCAGCGGCACCAGCCCGGCGAAGTTTTGCCACCAGGGAACGTCTGCAGCGCGCGCGGCGTTGCTGCACCCAGGCCGAAAGCACTGCCCCCCCCCCCGTCCCCTTCAGGCTGTTATTATTTTGGGAAGCGCGGGGAGGGATCTCGACAGATGGCTGCACACAAGGGAACATCTGGGAGCGAAGGAGGCGGAGGCGGCTGGGGCTGACTTGTGCAACTTTAGCTCCTGCAGCGCAGTACAAAGTGGAGGTGCAGAAAATGCCTTTGCCTGTGACAGCTTCTCCCTTCTTCTTGGAAAATCTCAGGGTGGTTAGTTAGGCCAGACCTTGGTCATCTTCCTTCCCATGACACCCATTCCTACATTGCCGGGGGGCACGGTCTGATTTCAATGGTGTCACCCCCAGTTTACCTGGAGAGCAGAATTGGGTCCTATCTCAGTGAGTGCCCAATCCTGCACAGCACCCAGGGTTTGCTACCATTGGCTTCAATAGGCTCGCTCTAGGCTTGCTCCAATAAGCCCTAGGCTTGCTCCAATAGCATTTGCAGCAGCTCTCCCTTTGGTTATATAATATAGACTTAGAGAGAGAGAGACCTTCTAAAAAACGTTAAAGTGTATTACCGGCACGCGAAACCTTAAATTAAAGTGAATAAATGAAGACTCGGCCCATCGCTTCTGAAAGGTTGCCTACCCCTGCCCTAAAGTATTTATCTAGTTCTAGTTACTGTAGTATCTAGGGACCTGATCCTGCTCAGACACAGGGGTATGCCCAGGTGAAGTTCATTGCAAGGTAAGGGTAGCATGTACCTAGCAATTCCTATCCCTCACTGATGTACCATAACATTTAGGTTTGATCGGGCATGACTGTTGCATTCAGTACTGTCACTGACTGCAGTGGGAGTTTTGGGTGCACAAAGACATTGAGGCTGAGTCCTTAAAATATTATAAACCAGCATAAAATAGGAAATAAATAAAATACTAAGAAATAAACATAGGGCCCGATTCTATCCATCCTAAGGTTTGCAGGATCAGATCCATTTCCTATTAATTTTCTCATGGCCAGGGAAGTAAAGGATCATTCTCTAGGCTGTACTAAGTATAGCAGCAACCAGAGATCCCCACCAAGATCAAGGCCCCGGTGTGCAAGTGATCTACCCACATTAACATGTTAAGTGGCAGAGCTGGGGCCAGAACCCAAAGGCCCCCTGGGGCATGGTTCACTAGATCACAGAGCCAGGTAGCATTAGGGGATAGCCAGCTTCCAAGTGGCAAGGGCAACTGCTTTTCCAACGATATGAAGCACATGTTGGCATGCTGTCACTGCAGCTCCGGGGTTAGTTCAGCACATATCTAAAAAAAAAAAAAAAAAAAAAACTGTTGCTTTCCCTATTTTGAAATTCTCTCACCACTGCTGGTCATTCCTGGCCCATAGAATGATCCTTCCACCTATCTACGCTGGTTTCCTGAGCCACGAAACAGTGCATCACGCTGTGAACAAAGCTGCTCCTCTAATCTCAGGTGCTAGGTGTCTTCCTCAGCTTCCTCCACCTTGTCCGGCTTTCTCCATCTCTGAAGCTCCTCCTGTGGCTGGAGAAGCTGCTGCCACTAGCACATCATCTGCTTGGTGGTCCAGCAGGAGAAGTCCCAAGACTAATTCATCCAGCTTTGAGTGTTGAAACGCGGTCTCTGCAGGTCTGAGGTTGCCAGCCTAATAGCATGAAGTACAGTGGGGTCCATGCTGGCTGACAGGAATTCAGAAATGGTGCTAGCCCACCCAGAAACGAAGTCAGGGGTGGAGTCAGATGAATCATGGTGTTTTTTAAAATTCGAATCCGCCTGGCTTCCGCTATGCATCCCACAATGCACAGCAAGAAAAATCCTAGGCTGCAGCGACGCCAAGGACCATGGGATATCCTCCGCGAACACCATGTGCTTAGTATGCAGCAAGCCACTGCCAGAGTGAAAGGGTGCACAGCTGTCCTGTGTGCATGTTGTTAGTGCGGCTGCATATTGCACATAACTGGCTGCACATCAGAAAACTGCAGATTAAGCCCCTCATGTAGACAAACCCTTAGAGACTGTGTCCCTGAGTGGGAAAAGACCTGCTTCTGCATTTCTTGCACACCCAACACTCCTGTTGCTTTTTTAGAGGAGTATTGGTGCACAAGGAATAAGAATCAGTCCCCTGCAACAGGGAAACAAATAGCAATAAAGATTCCCATTCTGTTATCTCAGATCATTTTGTTTAAACAATCAGGCTTCTGAATACATAAATTCCCCTAAAGAGTCCCAATCCCACAACCTTTATTCCAAATAACAGTCCCTACTCACACAAATAGTCACATGGATTTTAATATTAGTGAATGAACGTGGCAGGATTGGTCCCAGAGTGGGATATTGCCTGGGTAGGGACCCATATTTTTCTAATCTTTTTGTGTGTAAGGAATTGGGTGTGTCAGAGCTGGGGAATTAGGAATATCAGTTATGATCTTTTATATATTTAGGGTTTATTTTAAACATATGAAGAGAGGTGGCATGAAGGTTGAATTAGCACGTCTGGGATGGTTGCATCACTCACAAGTAAAGGGAGGGAGCCAGAAATAGTTAGGTATCAGAGGGGTAGCCGTGTTAGTCTGGATCTGTAAAAGCAGCAAAGAGTCCTGTGGCACCTTATAGACTAACGTATTGGAGCATGAGCTTTCGTGGGCGAATTGCATCCGACGAAGTGGGTATTCGCCCACGAAAGCTCATGCTCCAATACGTCTGTTAGTCTATAAGGTGCCACCGGACTCTTTGCTGCTTTTACAGAAATAGTTAGGCAGATCACCACACAGAACAGGAGAAAGGGGACCACCAGGAAGCTGGTTATGGCTCCCTGGTTCTCTAGGCCAACCTTCACCAGCCCCCCTGGCCTAAGGACTATGCTAACCTCTGCCAGCATTCCCCAGGGGACTGTACAGCGGCCAAGGACTGGTGGAACACATGGCCATTGCAATGCCCACTTCTCACACCCTGTGCTAAGACTGGATGGTTGGGGATGGTTTTATGTCGACTGAGACTTCTCCCACACTGGAGGGATTACCAACTGACCAGATCCAGCTGATACCAGAGCAACACATCTGGCCACAAATCTTTATGCCACCTCATCATGCATTCTGTGTCTGGTACAGAAAATAACTGATTTAAAAGTCACAAGGACCATTTTTCGTCTCCTCCCTGGAAAGCCAGTTGTCTTACCTACCACCTATTTATAACCAATACATTCATAATGACCTTGATCTGTCCTATACATAAAAATGCCATGGACCAGATTCTCTGTTGCATGACTCCTTTTTTGATGCTCTACATTTTTCAAAGGAGGCACTCCAATGTGAAACTGGAGTGACAGTGAAGACTATGACCTCATCCTATATCTTGGGACTTTCTGGAACTAGAGTAAGTAGTGTGGTCCTCACTGAAGGCAAACTATTGAGATTCAGGGCAGATTTGTGAGATATCAAATTTTGATCAGTCGTTGGCCCAAATACAGGATATTGCCTGTGCTGGGCTTCCTGTAGGTAGTTTTGAGGGGAAATGCCACATTTTGCAGAAAAGAGACATTTGTTTAGCAGGTTGGTTAAAAATAAAACAGTGGCTCTCTGAAGCTATGTACACATTTGTAATGTTAGAAGTATTCCCATGGGACAATGCACGGGAGGTCGTCAAAGGTGGAATTTATTTCAAGGGCTTTGCAGTGTATCACATAGATACCACCAAGTGTGTCATGTTAAGGTTACATTATTAACCCTTCCAAAGTGAGGAAGTAGAAGAGTAAAGTGCTCAAAAGCAACCTTACCTTTCTCACACTTGGTATAGGACAATATTGGCCACCAATACATATATATAATGCCAATTGTGCATGCATATTTGAGGGGATAATTAGGCCCCTCATGTACTGAATTTACATTTAGTAGCACTAGTAATTTGAAATATTCCATATTTGCATTGTGAATGAGTGAAGTTTGAGCTGAGACTTTTTTACCTTTTTATTTCTTGATTTATATCTTTGTCATTAAAGTAGATTTGTGTTTAACTCCCCTTTTTATGAAAAAAAAAAAAGACTAAAAAGGGCAATTTAAACTTTCTTCTCTCGATTGATTTCTCCATGTACGGCCACAGTTAGAGAGCCAGAAACCACAATGCCACAATGGAATTCCACAGTGAAAGTGCGGCACAACCCACTCCTACATAACTTTAACCACACGCCTTATTGGGCTTGCTGGGGGTGAAATTCTCTGGCCTGTGTTATGCAGCTGATCAGAATAGATCACAATGGTCCATTCTAGCCTTAAAATGTTTGACTAACATCAGCACAGTAACTCCTCACTTAACATTGTAGTTATGTTCCTGAAAAATGCGACTTTAAGCGAAACAATGTCAAGCGAATCCAATTTCCCCATAAGAATTAATGTAAATGGGGGGAGGGTTAGGTTCCAGGGAATTTTTTTTCATCAGACAAAAGACTATATTATATATATATATATACACACACACACAGAGTAAGTTTTAAACAAACAATTTAATACTGGTACACAGTGATGATGATTGTGAAGCTTGGTTGAGGTGGAGGAGTCAGAAGGTGGGATATTTCCCTTACTGCTAAATGATGAACTAGCAATTGGCTGAGCCCTCAAGGGTTAACTCTCTCACTCTACAAGGCAGCAGGAATGGAGGGAGGGAAGACATCGCAGACAGAGACACACACCATATGTGTGAGAGAGATGGGCATTTCCCCTTTAAGTGCACTGCCTTGTTAATTAGATCAGCTTGCTGAGACCACAGCTGCTGCAAGCTCCTTCCGGCCTGAGCCCTGGTGTGTGTCCCCTGCTCTATGGAAGATGGGGTAAACGGGGTGCAGGAGCAGGGGGGAGGGGGACACCCTGACATTAGCCCCCCTCTTCCTTCCCTCCCCCCTTCACAGCAAGCAGGAGTCTTGGGGAGCAGCTCCAAGGCAGAGGATAAGAGCAGCACATGGCAGTGGGAGGAGGGACAGCTGAACTGCAGGCAGCTGCTGCACAGGGAACTTAGGGGAGTGGGGAGCTGATGGGGGGCTGACGGTCCACCCTGGTTCCAAGCCCCCACCAGCTATCTGAAACAGGCTGCTCTTCCTGCAAGCAGTAGACAAAGCAGGTGGCTGCCAAACGATGTTAGAAGGGAGCATTGCACAACCTTAAACCAGCATGTTCCCTAATTGATCAGCAACATAACAACGAAACAACGTTAACCGGGATGACTTTAAGTGAGGAGTTACTGTATTATGTGGCTCTGCCATAGTCCTGTAAACAGTATTGTGCACTAGATTCTGAGCCCTTTGAAGAACCCACTGTAAAACTAGATTGACTCCACTGAGATCACAGGGGAAGGGTAGTGGTGTGATTAAGACAATGAAATGGAATTTAAAAGTCTGGCCCAGATCCTCAGAGGTATTTAGGTGACTAAAGCCATGTCTACATTACAGCGTATGTCAGCATAACTTATATAGCTCAGGGGTGTGAATAAACCTCCCCCTAGAGCCACATAAATTACACCTACATAAGTGCTCACGTGCACAGTGCTATTTCGGTGGGAGAGCTCACGCAGGTAGGTTTTTTATGCCGATGGAAGAGTCTTCACCAGATGTACTGCAGTGGGATAGCTCGCTGCATGTGTAGACATGGCCCATTCATTTCAATGGAGTTTTGAGGCTCTGGGCCTCTGTGCTCAACACTACGCTGTGTCACAGGCTTCCTGCGCAACCGTGGGCAAGTCCCTTAATCTGGCTGTGATTCCCGTCTCCATTTAAAGTGGGTGGCGATAAAACTGCCTTACCTGAAAGGGGTGTTGCGAATGTAAATTCACCAAGATCCTTGCACCTCTAGTTGTTATGATTCTGTGCGAGAAGGTGCGAGCGAGAAGCTCTTGTGTCGCCTCCCTTTTGCTTGTTCCCCACCTACTCACAGCAGAGTCAATACCTCATAGTTAGGAGCTAGTGTGACGCTGAATGTCTGAGTGATGTCAACCACAGTGGTTAGGGCATGGCGTAGATCTAGCCAATGTGGTTAAGCTGCAGCTAACCCCAGGTGATGGCGTAGCGGCAGGAACAGTAGATGGGTGTTGTGCTGCCTAGCTGGAATTAAGTTCAGTCACCAATATTGTGAACCCCAAGCATTCAACAACAACAAAAAACAGGAGTGGCTTAAAAACCAACAACATAATCAGCCACCATCTTTCCCCCTTATTTCTCACAAGCTTTCTTAGCACACAGAGAGATCTTTCAATAGCTAACTTCCCCTGCAGGGTCCGTGACCAGGGTATGTGTAAGGGCTTGTCTGCTTTTGTCACACTCCCAGATGCTTGCACAAAAACCGTGCATTCACTGCAAAAAGAGGTGTGTTCTTAACTCAGGTTAGCAAACAGTGAAGATACAGCAACTAAGATTAGGAGTGTGAGGAACTCCTTTAGTGGAGTTGAACTCAAACTGCTAAACCCAGTTAAAACCAAGTCGCTATGTCTTCACTCCTATATTAAGCGGAGTTAAGAACACACCTTTTTCCCCCAGCAAAGACATAGCCAATCTAATCTAACCTAATCACAGCACCCACCACCATATTATCTTGACACTTGTATGACTCAGCGTGAAGCTTTGGGGAATGCCTAAATGTTACACCACAGTTGCATTTTCTGCCCTGGCCATTCAAACTCAGGCTTGTCTGCCCAGCTAATGAGATCAGAACCCAGTCTTGTCAGCGCTCACCCATTCACCTCATTCATTATTCTTTGCATTACAGTATCAGTGTGGCCCATCCCAAACATTCATAAAATCATGAGCCAGGTCTGAAAAAAAAAAATCTTGAGCTTTTAAAAAATAACAATTTTTGAATTCCTTTTTTAATATCCCTTCAGGTTTTTGAATCTCCGGGGGGCCCCTGGGTTTTGCTTTCCAGTTTTCCTCTGCAACCATGAGAGCTAGAAACTTCTTTTTTGTTTAATGAAAGCTGGGGTTTTCATGATTCCTCGAGCAGGGCCCTCAAGAAAAATAGCAACAGTCATGAGAGTTGGCAATACTGCATTAGCCTGGAAGCCCTGAAAGAGATCATAGCCCTGTTATACCTACACAATGTAAGAGACAATCCCTGCCCCCAAAGAGTGACAGTCTAAATACAGAATGGGTGGGAGGGGAAACTAAGGCACAGATAGATGATGTGACTTGCCTAAGGTTATGCAGTAAGACAGTGGCAGAGTGAGGAGTTGAACCCAGATCTCTAGCTGAGTGCCCTGCTCACTGGCCTCCCTGCCTTTAGCCTTACTGTTTTAGGACAAGCTGATGGTGAGAGTAAGGCAACCCTGGTGTCAGCCGGTGGCCACTGATTTCCCTGTGAAAATCAGGCCTGGCTATGTTGAAGCACTGGAATGGGTTACCTAGGGAGGTGGTGGAATCTCCTTCCTTAGAGGTTTTTAAGGTCAGGCTTGACAAAGCCCTGGCTGGGATGATTTAGTTGGGAATTGGTCCTGCTTTGAGCAGGGGGTTGGACTAGATGACCTCCTGAGGTCCCTTCCAACCCTGATATTCTATGATTCTATGGTGCTGCAAGATCCAAGCCCCTGACCCCAACTCTCTGATTCTATTTTTGCTATCTACAGATCATGAGTTTTTGATTTGTATACATGGCACTAGGGTTGCCAACCCTCCAGGATTGTCCTGGAGTCTCCAGGAATTACAGATTAATCTTTCATTAAAGATTATCATGTGCTGAAGCCTCCAGGAATACGTCCAACCAAAATTGGCAGCCCAAGATCTGTTCACATCAGATTTTCAATGGACAATCAGGTTACAGTGGCAACCGCTACTGTTACTATCACCAGTGGAGCTGCAACAACAGGAGAGTTAAGAAAAAGCTGGGTGCAGACAAGGCCTATATGCGTGAGGCTTGATCACTGAATCTGCAGCCCCCCAAATAACCGCACCCCAAACAATCCCTTCATGGGCCAGCTATGGAGACTGCTGCACAACTATACATCACAGGGGCCGCTGATTCCCCCGCCCTGCATTTCAGACCTCACTTTGACCTCCCCCTCCGGAGGAACGTGCAGGTAGAGACCTGTATTTAGGAGAGTGGTTTGGTCTGATAAAGTCAAGGCAATTCAAAAGCCAACAGCAAATGGGAAAGAAAACTGTTGTGAAATTCCCAGCATGAGTCATTTTGATTTTCTCTCACCCAGTTCCCACTACAGACATACTGGCAAAAGAAGTCAGGGAGAGAACTCAGATCACATAAGCACTGCCTCTTAGTAAAAGGAACCTGGATAGCCAGGATTACAAATATATTTATTACACCCTTTAGTTGCCAAGCACAATCCAACTGAGTGTGAATAAAAATCACTGCCTTGAAGAGGTGGGAAAAATTAGTGTGAATTTTTTCACTTATGGATTTCATGCACTTCTGCACCCTCTGAAATATCGATTTTCCTCTTCTCATGACATTGCAGGAACGGAACTTTCCTATGCAATGAACAACCTGAAAACTCACAAAGTCCCTGCAAGGTTAATACTAGATTTTAAAGCCTGAAGGGACAATTGTGATCATCCAGTCTGATCGCCTCAGTAACACAGGTCACAGAATTCCTGCTGAGGAAGGAATTATTATTTCCTGCAGTGTAAGTGAACTCTATCAAGCCCAGTAACTTCTTGCTGGCCTAGAGCAGATGTTTTAGGAAAATGTCCAACCTTGATGAAAGATGAAAGGTCTTTTCCTGGAGGATTCATGTTTATAACAAAAAAATATAAACAAGTTCCTAGCAGCAGAAAAGAAAACAGAAATCTGATAGAGCCTGATCCCATAGCTCTGGGAATTGAGAAAGGTATTCTATTCCTCCACCCCCTTCTTCCCTTAGCATCTGTGGAAAGGCTAGAAGAAGCTTGGCTGATGTTAACCTCTTGGTTACCAGGTAGTGCCCTCCCCATGTCACAGCTCCTTGTACATGAAAATAACCCTCCGTGAATCCTGTAAATCGCAACCCCCCGTTCAACATTCACAAGTGGCAATTTTCAAGCTAACATGGCTTTTGTGCAAAATTTAATTGGGTGGTTTCAAATTTCCCACCATTGCTCCAGGGGCGTTGGAAATGTGTTGCAAACTTATGCACGGACAAGTCTCACTGAAAAGAAAAAATACACGTGGTGAGAATCCTTCACCCCACTCTCCTGCCGCCGCAGCCAGTCAAATGTTTATTGCACTCTGTACCTATTAGGGATGGCCTGAAACTGGGTCACTTAACTCAGTCTTGACTGATGGGCTTATATATGGTCCTTTTCCGCCTCTCGTCCTCCTCCCTACCTGTTTTCTCCTCTGGCTGCTTCTGTAGTTGAGTAATCTGAGTATAGGACTGGGAGCCAAGAGCTCCCCACTTGAGACTCATAGACTCATAGACTTTAAGGTCAGAAGGGACCATTATGATCATCTGGTCTGACCCCCTGCATGCTGCAGGCCACAAAACCCTTCCCTGGACTCTGCCGTTGAAGTCCCCAATCCTGTGTTTCAGTGACTTCAATCGGCAGAGACCCTCCTGCTAGTGATCCCTGCCCCATGCTGCGGAGGAAGGCGAAAACACTGACTCCCCCTCTGTGGCCTTGGGCAAATCACTTAAGGCCTGAACTTGCACCATGGAAATCAGTGGGAGTTTTGCCACTGACTTCAACGAGCCCAGGATGAAGGCCTTACTGCCAGCTCTTCAGAGGCGCTGAGCACCCGCAGCTCCCATTGACTTTGGCTGGAGCTGTGAATGCTCAGCCCCTCTGCAGATCATGCTATTAATCTCTCCGCCTCAGTTTCTCCTGATGTACAATGGGGAGAATAATACTTTTAGGCCTGGGTTCTAAAGCATGTGCTTCCCTGAAAGTGTTTTAGTGCTTCATTGAATCCTGGCCCAAGTACTATTATTTTCTTTTCACCAGGTTTCCTACCAGTCTCAACTTGTTAGCTCTTTGTGGGAAGTAGGGTTAGGTATTTCCTAGCCAGTCATGCAGCTCCTGCCCCGGGAGTGCAGATATGCCCTGGGTGTCTCTCACAGCTGCTGCATTGTTTTGTTATCCCTCCTGGTAAATATTGACTGTCCTTTCACCTCAGTCAATATTTACCTCTTGGGTTAATAAATATGGAGATTTATTTCAGTAAAGTCAATATGTTCTCAGCTATTGCTTAACTCCGCAATTGTTCATTACTTAGCCCTAGGGACTGAGGGGTAGGAAAACTGCGGCACAAAACATTGGCCCAATCCTGCAAACCCTGATGCATTTGAGTGCATTTACTCCTGCGAGTAGTCTCACTGAACACAGCAGCACTACTCAAGAGAGTAATTGCTAGGGTTTAAATGTTTGCAGGATCACAGCCTAAAGTTGCATTGCACCTCATCAGGAATCATCATGGCTCAGAAAAATATACACCCACAATTTTAAAAACATGTTATTTGCTTGAAAGGTCACATTCCTGTCTCTTGTACAACATACACAACTCACAGCTTTACAATGGGCCCAGGTGATAGCTATGCGTGGGACTGATAGTGCCACATCTCCCCACTGTGGGGCTTTTATACCATCCTTTGAATCATCTGGTTATAGACACTGTCTGAGACAGGAAACTGGACCAGATGGACCCTGGGTCTGAACTTGTGTGGCAGCTGCTACGTTCCTTTCCTAGAGGGGCCTCTGAACTTTATTGGGAGAGTTCCAGGGGAAAAGTGCGTGCGTGGGGCGGCAAGCCACGAGGGAGGGCGGCCTGCCAGTCGCCGTGAGGGCAGCAGTCAGGCGGCCTTCGGCGGCATGCCTGCGGGAGGTCCGCCAGTCCCGCGGCTTCGGCGGTAATTCGGCGGCAGGTACACCGAAGGCGTGGGACTGGCAGATCACCCGCAGAAACGCCGCCGAATCCGCGTGACCAGCGGACCGCCCGCAGGCGTGCCACTGAAGGTCGCCTGACTGCCGTGCTTGGGGCGGCAAAAAACATTAGAGCCGCCCCTGGCTGCAATCTAGCCTTAGAGACCACAACTCCCATGATGCTTTGGGGAAAGAGGTAGCGACTTCCTTGTGCAGGGAGAGCAGGCGGTGGACTCCATTTTTGGGAAGAGGAGTGAGATTGCTGCTGTGGAGCTCGGTCCATACCAGGAGCTGCTGCTGAGAGCCTGCAGGGGCTTTGATTGAGGGAGCCTCAGAGGCTGTTGGTGGGTTCACTGGGGTCAGAGCAGAGACTGTTGTTGTGCCTAGAGCTGACTGAGGTGGGGCTGCAGTGAGGGAACTGTGAGGAACCCCCACTGTTGTTTGGGAAAGTACTTGCAAGGGAAGGGGCCCAGCAGAGAGACTGAGTCTGAGGAGAGGCAGAGTGATCTTCCCACGAACCCGGGCCCAGAGCTGCTGGCATTTGGTGGGACCAGCTCCAATCGTCAGAGGGGTTGTGCAGCTTGCCGCCTTGGCTGGACTGATGCTCAGAACCAACAGAGTGCTGTCTCCAGCTGCAGGTCTTCCAGTGCGCCCACGCCAGCAAGTGCCTGGGACTCTGAGATCCAGAGGAGTGTGCACTGCGGGGTGGGGTGAATGGCGGCAGGGTAAATGCCAGTTACATAAGTTTCATTTATCACTGTATATTATATTTGTTAATTGATTTTATTCAACTGCCCCTGTGGATTTAAATAAGTAGTGACATTTCATCTTAGTCTCTTATACCCTGATTTTTAAGTTGTTAAGTAAAGGAGTGTTAGCTCTAATTTAAGTATATTGGATGTATATTATTTAGAATTAGTATTTGAGTTAGACCCATGCCACAGGTTATTATTAATTATTATTATTACTATTTAACGGGGTTTATTCCTGGAGGTTCCCCAGGCACGCCATTGAGTGTGTGCGGGTGCCAGCCAGGTGGAGGTACCACCAATTTTAACTTCCTTTAGGAGTAAAGGGACTGCAGCAGAGGGGTGACTAGAGGATTCCCACCTATCCAACAGCACCACTGGGATACTCAGGATCTTCTTTAATGTCAGCAACATCAGGCGCGCAGGCACAGGTGAGTGTTGCCTGTTCCCGAGTAACCCAGGGAAGAAAGGGGGGTTACACTATGTTCAGCACTTGGAGACCGAGGCTCTGATCCATTAAAGTCAATGGAAAAACTCTTATTGATTTCAGTGGGCGCTGGATCAGTCCCTGATTCAGCAATGCACTTAAGCACATGCTTAAAGTTAAGCATGTGCTTAAGTCTCATTAACTTCACTTGTGCATGTCCTTAAGTGCTCGGCTGAATAGGAATGGCCTGGATCACATGCACACATGCTTTCCTGGATCACGGCTCATAAACACCATGACATTAGTATCCTCAGGGAAAAAAAAAAGGAGGAAAAATAAAGGGCACGGCTATTTTCTGAGCTGCCAGGAGTGCAACACTGAAAACCCAGACCACATCCAAGCAGATTACGAGGGGCTAAAGCACTAACGCTGCTGCACTTACCTGCTGACAGACCCTCAGCATTAATCTGAAGAATTCGAAGTGATGGTCCAATGGCTCGAAAGTCGAAGGATGGGCCATACATCAGGGTCGCAGTCAGATGGCACGTGACCAAGATTCATCACCGAATTCGGTTCACTCGCTTCCCCTGCCTGGGCACTGACAGGGAGTGCGACGTTGCATATCCTTGGAAAGTGCCTGCTGACTTACTTCGCCCGCGGGCTACCGGTTCTTCACCTGGCTGCTATCCATGCTATCAAATGGCTGGACATGTTGTGCATACCCTGAGAGAGACCACATCTGAACCTAAGTAAAGATAGAGCGATAGATAGATATATTTTTACTCTTTTTGCTGTCCTAACTCTGAGCCAAAATGGCCCAAAGACATTTCCCCCCCCCTTTTAATTTGGAAAAATTAAATGCGCTCATGGGCTGAGACCTTGGAAGCAAGTTCCCTGCCCGCAGCAACACCATTTTTGTTGATTAAGTTATTAATCCCCAAAAGGCTGAATTTCTAAGAAAAAAGCTGACACAGACACCATGCTAGTGGCACTTGTGCATGTCATAAATGAAGATTTAACACCAAATAATGGAGGGGGGGTGGGGGAGAAAGGCAAGTGGATCTGGCTATCAGGAAAAGCTTGCTACAGGTGAGCTCTGTTAGATGATGGATTAGCCTCCGAGGGGAAGTAGTGGATGCTCCATTGCTTACACATTTAAAGTTAGATTAGACAAAGAACTGGAAATATACTATCTATCTATCTGCTTCATACTGCCCCCTTTGACAAAAATATTAATTGACTTCTATTACTGCGAGAGTGAGCCTTTGCTCTCTAAATTGATGTATCTATCTAATCGTCAGTGTATCTAGAATGTCCATCTAAGCACTAGAGGCAACATGGACAAGATGTCATAAAAGTCTTTTCCATCTCCTCTTTAAGAGACCAATGTTGATTAGACTGTGTTTCATTCATTTCCGAGCCCCCCCGGCATGCTACATGGGCTTGCATTACTTGTGGACAAACGACGATGAGTCTATTGCTCAGAGTACAACCAAATCCCATGGACTGTCATCATAACAACATCGTATGGGCCAGCAACTGAGCTGTGTTCCTCTGAGGTTTAAACACACAGATTTTTTCACCCAGTGGTAAGAACAATATTTTCAGAGAAGCCATTTTTTTTTAAAGTGAGCTCAAAGCGTAATTACCCAATAAAGTGCTTAGGGAAATAGGGTTCCTGAATTCTTGGCTTTGTTAGGCAAGCTAGTTATTAAAGTTTAACAAATGACACCAATATTCTATTTCAGCAAGTCTGCGTCAGCTGCCATAGCTGTCCACTCCCACAGCCCTTTGAGAGTGCATGTCCCACTGAGATCAGTGGGAGTTTTTCCTGCCATGGGACTGCAAAACTGAGCCCTGGTGCAAAAATCAGTGTGGAACTAAGAATATGAAAACCCATTTCTACATATGCACAAAATATTGGGGAAGACAAAGTGCAGACCTGGCCCAATGGTGCCCTGTGGAAAAAAATACACCATGCTGCCGCCCCCGTCTCTTTAATAAGGTGGCGGTGCCCTGCTCAGCTCAAGATGAAGCAATGCATGCTGGGAGTCGTAAAGCCTCCATTGGCCACACCACCATATTAAAGTGACAGTGGCAGCAATGCGATCATTTTATATCAATTACAAATAGGTCTTCGGGCTCCTGATAAGTTGCTACTGTGACCCTTGGTTGGGCAAAGTGTGAGCATCAGTGATATCAGGGATGAAACATGGACTAGAGCCACCCTAGGTTACTCTGGCATCACCTGGGATCAGTGCCTTGATTTGGACCCTCTTTTATATTACAATAGCACCTGCTTGTCTAACAGTAGCACCCAGAAGCCGCAACCGAGATCTTGGTGCCACTGTATTAGGTGCTGTACAAACACACAGTAGAAGACAGTAGGGTGACCAGATATCCCAATTTGATAGGGACAGTCCTGATATTCGGGCCTTTGTCTTATATAGGTGCCTATTGCCCCACCATTCCCTGTCCCGGTTTTTCACAATTTCTACACCTTAAAAGACAGTCCCTGCCCCACAGAGCTTACAATTTCCATAGACCCAGACAGAGGGCAAGAGAAGCATTGGAGGCACAGAGGGGAAAGTGACTTGCCCAAGGTCACCCAGCAGGTCAGTGGCAGAGCCAGAAATTGAACTCAGGTCTCCTGCTGTGTTTATACAGTACCTAATAGGAGGGGGCCCCACAATCTTGGTTAGGGCCCTAAAGGTGCTACAAACAAACAACAACAATCATAACAACTCTGAACGGATGGGTCACACAAGGCCGATGAATGACTTACATCCAATTTAAGCCCTCTTTGGGTTGACCAAATCCATGGGCGGCGGGTATAAGAGGCCAGGAGGCGGCGCATCTCCCTTTGGAGGTGTGCCAGCCTGCTTCCTTTGGAGCACTGGCCCCACCTCAGCTCCACCCCGAGGCCCTGCTCCCACTTGTCCTCTTCCCCTGTGGCTCCTCTTCCCATCCCTGCTCTGCCTCTTCCCCCGAGGCCCTCCACACCCGCTGTTCGCTCCTCAGAGGAGGGGGCAGAGAGGAGCAAGAGGCAGGCCTGGGGGGCCTCAAGGGAGGGGGCAAAGAGGCGTGGGCGGGGAGGTCTCAGGGGAGGGGGTGAAGAGGTGCAAGCAGCGGGCGGGGGGCCTCAGGGGAAGGGGCCAAGCAGGAGCAGGGCCTGGGGTGGAGCTAGGGTTGTCAACTTTCTAATCACACAGAACCGAACATGCCCTGCCCCTTCTCTGAGGCCCCACCCCCACTCTTCCATCCCCCTCCCTCTGTAGCTTGCTCTCCCCCACTCTTATTCACTTTCACTGAGCTGGGGCAGGGGGTTGGGGTGTGGGAGGGGGTGAAGGCTCTGGCTGGGGGTGTGGGCTCTGGGGTGGGGCTGGGAATGAGGGGTTTGGGGTGCAGCATGGGACTTAGGGCTGGGGCAGGAGGTTGGAGTGCAGGAGGGAGCTCAGGGCAGGGGTTGGGGTGCAGGCTCTGGGAGGGAGTTAGGTGCCGGAGGGGGTTCTGACCTGGGGCAGGGTGTTGGGGTGCATGTGGGGGTTCAGGCTCCACCCAGGTGGTGCTTACTCACGTGGCTCCCGGTCACTGGCGCAGCAGGGCTAAGGCAGTCTCCCTACCTGCCCTGGCACAGCTCCGGGAAGCGTCCAACATGTCTGTCCCCAAGGTGGAGGCATGGCCAGGCGGCTCCATGTGGTGCACGCTGCCCACGCCTGCAGGTGCTGCCCCCGTCGCTCCCACTGGCTGTGGTTCCTGGCCAATGGGAGCTGCGGAGCTGGCGCTCAGGGTGGGGGCAGCGCGCGGAGCTTCCCTGATCGCCTCTGCACCTAGGAGCCGGACATGCCGGCTGCTTTCAGGAGCCGTGCGGAGCCAGGACAGGTAAGGAGCCTGCCTTAGCCCCACTGTGCCGCCAACTGGACTTTTAACAGCCCGGTCAGTGGCGCTAACCGGAGCCGCCAGGGTCCTTTTTCGAGCAGCTGTTCTGGTCAAAAACCGGATGCCTGGCAACCCTAGGCGGAGTGGGGGTGGGCCTTTGAGGGAGGAGGCCAAGTGGGGAAGAGCCTTGGGGTGGAGTGGGGGGGGGCAGGGCCATAGTCCAGGTGCCAGTGGCGCCCCCCTCCCACACTTCTAGGGAGCTTCCGGTGCTTGCGCCCAGCCTCCCCAAAGGCAGGAGTCACCTGCCACCCATTACCAAATCCACAAGGTTTTGTTGCCCTTAACTCCCACTGACTGCAGTCTCACCCGATCAGGCCCGGTGAGGCTTTGCAGTTGCCTAAGGATTTCCCCACTTTTAGCCCCCTGACCTCTGCGTGGGTGTTACCTGGCTTTGTCCTCCTTTTGCCTGTCCTCTAGCTCCAGATGCTTGCAAGACAAATCTTGACCGTTGGACAGGTTTCCATGCCTGGACACAGCCTCTGGCACTCATTCACTCCTTCTCTTCAGCCTGCAGCAATGCCAGCAAGAACACACTTCCCCCTACACTGCCAGAACCCCATTGTTCCCCTGAAAGCACTAAAACGCTGTCACAGCACCCCCGCAAGGTACAATTTAGCTAGAACGTGGTATTACCCTTTTGTCAAAACGAAGGTAAAAACATCCCCCAACAGTTCTTGATTTGTTTGTTCGGTCCTTTGATCAATGGGATAAGAAGAAAAGCCTTCCGATGGATTGCAGCTTCCCTGGGGCCTCTTTTGTGGTCACTCACTGATTGTAAATGCAGATTATCTGAGCTATCATTACGATTGTTATCTGAGCCGGGAGGAGAAAGAGAGAGATTTATCCCATGTTTTATTCTTTTTGTGGCTACACTACTGTTAGAATTTATGTTACGCTTTTAAGGTGGTTTATTTATTTATTTATTTATTTTGCAATATCAGTATTGGGAAAAGTTTAAAAGAATCAATTCTGAATGGCCTTGCTACGCAACAGCTAATGGGGGGTGGAGGGAGGTGTAATATGGTGAGTGCCCCCTTGTGGCCAAAGGTCACTCTCCAGCACTCTGCCTCTATTTCCCCCTCCCCATCGGGCACCACCTCACTCTGCCCTTGTATCTGGGGACAACTGAAGTGCCCATGTTCTCCCCCATGTATGACACGGCAGGGCTTCTCCCCAGCTTAACCAGCACTCAGTGCCATGCCTTGTCTCCTTTAAGTAGGTTTATTTGTCTAAACATAAGCACATAACAGACAAAAAACGCTCTTCGGCTGACCCCTTGTCCTAGGGTTTCACGGCCTCCCCTCCCAGGAGTCTCTGGTAATCTAGCTTCTCACAGCTTCCCGCTCCCAGCCAGCTCCCTTCTCACAGCTAGTTCTCTGGAACAGTAGCCCTAGGATTTTCCCAATATTTCACCTCGGACTGCAGCCTGAAAGCCGTGGCCGTGATTCACTATTCGCTGATTCACTATAAACTCGTGTAATCATTTATATCAGTGCAACGGAATGTAAAATGCTACCAGGTCAGTAGTGAAGCATTTTACATGCGCTTTGCACTGATGTAAATGATTGCACAAAGTACAGGGCAAGTGTGAATGAGGCAACCTAGTAGTTAGTAATTACCACCCGTCACAGCTGGTAGTCCTCAGATATGCCATGTGATCCTGGCCAGTAACCATAACACTGTGCAGTAAACTATAAAAGCAATGATCTCTATACTGATGGTATTTCTTAACCCCTGGAACATACCTGGAAATGGGAAGTGAGCTCAGAGACAACAGCTGAAATGTAATAAACTGAGCTGGGCCATCATCTCGCGCTCACGCATTACTTCACATCTAAACAAACCAGTATGTAACCAGCATTCCCTCCAGAAGTGTCTCCAAGCCGATCCTGCTTCCACTGAAGTTCATGGCTACGCTCTCACTGGCTTCAAACAGGAGCAGCATGGGGAAAATGGAATGCATTCCTCAGGTATTAAATATACACACAATGAAGGATGGGCCCAAGATGCAATATTTGAATCCAGGCCTGGAAGAGCTTAAAGGTCAGGTGTGCTTAGCTGTAGGGGTTTGATCAGGCCTGTTTTAAATACATCTGCCATTCGGTAATGATATCATGGAATTCACTCTCTGTCAGAAATGCATAACAAAAATGTGTGTGCTGATTTGCATGCCAATTTGCATACACCCTCTCTTTGCAAACTCTTATCTCTGCTGCTGAAATTGTCTGACCTGATAAAATTATTTGCAAAGTTGGGCCTGACCAGGACTTGAATAAGTCACCTCCCCAGAGGAACCCAGAGGCTCCAGGAAGTGCAGTCGGTTATTCCTCTTCCTTGTGAATCAGTCTTGAATCAATACCCCAACACAGATTCAGAGATTTCATGACCAAAAGGAACCACCATGATCATCTAATCTGACCTTCTGTGTAACACGGGCCACAGTATTTCCTTCATGAAGCGCAATAACTTGTGGCTTGTGCTCCTACAAGGACATCTAATCTTGTTACAGCCTAGGAGAGCTCTATTTGTATATATGTATATATTTAGCTAATAGACCGGGTGCCAGTGGATGGTGCTCAGAAATACGTAGCACACTTCCTAGGCTTTGCAGGACCAGTTCAAGGTGTCGTGCACTGTAACTGACTTCCTCTGGCAGCTGTTTACATCAACTCTTCACCAAGACGTCAAGCCATGGAGATCCACCACATCCTTTGCTAAGCCGTTCCAATGGTTAACAAAGTTCAGTGTTACCAAAATGGCTAATGGCCACTCTGCTGCGAGGCGTGATCAGTCAAACCAACTTCTGCCCCAGGGAGCAGCTGTCGACAACTTGACTCGCTCTCCCTAGAGCGGCAGTGATCCTCACAGGCAATCTGTTCTACTCCCACTGGGAGCAATGCCCTAACGTTTGGAGTACACGTGCATGCTAATATGCTGCATACCTGATGTATAAACACATTCGCCTAGAGAGAAAGGATGATACAAACCAGACTGTTTCATTCAGACTCACTCTTATCAAGGCCGACTCTTTTCCAATGAATTTAAGCTTTGAAACGAGGCAGATTCACGTTTAGTGGCACAACTCATTCACCACAGTGACTTTTATTTTTAAAATGGCAGTTAACTAGCCCTGGCACTGAGCAGTACTGGAAGATACAGAAGAGCACTCACATACAGCAATAACTTTTATACAGTTGGCTTCCTGCACTCGGCTCTGCACAGGGGAATGTCAAACAACATCATAGGGTGCGTTGTTTGAAAACAAGACAGAGTGCCCAGCTGCTCTCTAGCACACAGAGATCCGAGGGTGATCATGAAGCGGGGGAGATTCATGACTCCCAGGAGAAATGAGCTAGGCCAAATTTCCAGCTTCCACTTCCGCCAAAACATCGTAATAGTGATACAACTTGGCACTTATGGCTGCGGTGTCAGAGCTGCCTGTGGGGTTTGGATGCATGATTCCTATTAAAATGAACAGGATCGGGGTGCCCAAACACCAAGGCAGCTTTGAAACGCTCAGCCTGTATGTTCTTCCAAACATTTTACACACACAGGCCTAATCCTGCTGCCTGTCCTCTCAGGAGCAAGTGCACTGAAGTGAATGGGGCCAGTTCCGGGTGAAATGTGCCCCAGCACAAGGAGCGTGCACCATTCCTGTCCCTCTCAAGACTTGACATTGCACCCCAAAGACCTGATCCTCCAGTCCCTGTGCACCCAGAACCCGCAGTGAGTCAAGGCAGGGCCGGGCTATGGTTCTGAGGGGCCTAAGGCTAATGGGAGGGGAGGACCTAAGTATGAATGACATATTGCAAAAAAAATTACGAAGTCATCAAACATTTCTCTACATACATATTTGCCTATTATTTATGTATGTAAAATGAACACGTTTATTCTACTCTCACAACACTTAATTCTCCAACAGATACTTCTGAGTAAGAGGTAGCATGAGGGATGCTACGCTGTCCTTTTCTTAGGGCTCCTTCCACCTAGGTAGTGAAGTGCTCATCTGTCTGAGGGTGAACACTGCAACATTCCCCGTCCTGCTCACCTCTTTCCACCTGGTGCTTCTACCCTCAGCTCTCCACCTGGCACAGTGCAAAGCCAAGCCCTGCAGGTATTTCCCCCAAGCTACACCACATACCCTATCTCACTCTGACTGCAGTCTGGGGCTATGTCTACACTACCGCGGTAAGTCGACCTACGCTACGCAACTCCAGCTACGTGACTAATGTAGCTGGAGTCGATGTACCTTCGGTCGAGTTACCACGGGGTCTACACCACGGAGGTTGACGGGAGAGCTCCCGTCGTCTTACCTTAATCTTCTCATTGGGGGTAGAGTACAGGAGTCGACTGGAGAGCGATCTGATGTCGATTTGGAGGGTCTTCACTAGACCCTCTAAATTGACCGCTGGTGGATCAATCTCAGAGCGCTGTAGTGTAGACATAGCCTGGGAGGCAGCCAGCTTTTATTATGTAACAGAAAACCACTCCGGTGTAAAATCCACTGAAGGAGAAGAAGTAGTAGTGGGAAAATTACATCAAGTGGCATTGTATTTCAGGCTGTCTTGCTCTGAAAACTGTCTCCCAGTGTTGCACTGGCTGAGGACAATGAATTTCTGTTTTCACATTGAACCCAAATATTATTTGTGGGATGATACCCAGTTTGTGTAGTTAATCTCAAGTGATTCACCACCTCAGGCCATTCTGTCACCAAGCTCTTCCACAATTAGAATCCTAGGACTGGAAGGGACCTCGAGAGGTCATCTAGTCTGGTCCCCTGCACTCATGGCAGGACTAAGTATTATCTATTCTAGAATGTGTGATCAGCAGCTCTGACACGTTTTTTTAAGCATGGGTTCTGTGTGCACCAGCCCCCTACAGTTTGCATTTGTTTGTTTTAAGCTTTCTGTAAGAAAAAGGTAGCCGCTATAAGTGACACAGCTCTTTAGATGGTTGCCCAGTCATAATATTTAGCACTTCTGTACTATGTTAGCTCTTCAAAATCACTGTACAAACATTAAACAAACTTAATCTAAAGGCTTTCAGCTTTTGAATGACCAGGAGTTGACAAAACACAGCTATTCCCTGTTGTGTTCTCTGTCCCCTTAAACAAAAAGATATAAGGCCATTTTTATCTACCGCTGCCAGGTAGAAGATTTCCATAAGGAGTCCCCCCACTTCATTGAAAATCAGCATCTTAAAAGAACTGTTAAGGATCTTTCAAAAGAACAGTCCAACCAAGGCTGCTGTAGTGACACCCTTGTTACATCAGGTCTGGTGTTTGTTTAAGGCTGGTGTAGAATGAAGGGAGAGCCTCCTGTTTTGTTTGCATGTGTAAATCAAGCAGACCTTGCTTTTATTTTTTCTTTAAGTGCTCAGAGTTTAGGAGAGGAAAGTGAATAAGATTTTGCGTATACCAGGTGTGAAAAAGCAGAAGAGACCAAAATCTATTCTTGTGCAAAAAATCTGTTCTTCCTGAAGTCAATAAGGCTACACAGTTGTAACTGTCAGCAGGATTTGGCCTGTGTTCTCATTCCCTTCTCGAATCACACACATTCCAGGCTTACCCCACATTTTCCACTCGGGAAAGAAGTTAGTTTGAGTTGGGGCAGAAAAATGAGGACTCACTTCAGGTTTATTTAGCTTTAAGTTTTTGGAATGAAACTCAAAAGAAATAAAATGTGAGGTACTTTTATGATGGATTGAACTGCTAGAGAACCAGCCAATGGACTGAACCTGCCTTTATTCTATTCAGCCAGTCTGTCTATCATAGCCTGTGAAGAAGTGGATTTAAAATCCTTGAGGGAGAGGAGAGGCAGAAACCTACAACATGGTGTGTTGAGCTTCTTCCAGTGCTTTTGCAAGCCCTTAAAAGTACAAAGATGCATTGGCCTGTGGAACTAGGCTGAGCATAAGGAAAGAACTTGGTTGCCTGTGCATCCCAGTACAGAAAAATACATCGAAGAAAAAATTGCATTTATTTGATTTTTAGTACAGTTCAGTACAGTATTGAACATAGTACACCATAACTCTGAAGCCCTTCGAGGGCAGATACTGTAAATGTTAAAGTACTGGTATCCAGAATGGGATGTGTTGTTTTGTTTTTCCTACAAATGTGTGGGAATTTGTTCCTTATAATGGGAGGGGCAGTAGTTCTGGCTGGAGCTGGATAGAGTGTGTGCAGGTTCTGTGCAAGCTTCCCACCCTCCCGGTCTGGTACTGCCTCTTCCCCCCGCCACCCCATGCCCTGTCCCCCCACAGGCACTCACCAGTTGTCCAGAAATGGGACCCAGCACACATAGAAGATGATGGTGACGGTCACTAGGACCCAGGAGGCAGCGTCCTGGAGCTGCCTGCCAGCCTCAGCGGTGGAGAGGGACAGAGGGAGCCTCTTCCCTCCCTGACAGCTAAGCAGAGCTCTAGAGAAATCAGGGGTGTGGGGGGCGGGGGGCAACATCTGCTCAAACTACACCTGTGGCTGGCACGGGTTCCCGTGGTAACTGGATTTTAGTGTCCGGTCACCAGTGTTAACCAGATCCCTGGCCGCGGGTTCCTGCAGCGCGGGGCGACGCAGCTGCCGGCTGAGCTCCTTCCAAGCCATGGGGGGCTGCTTTGCCTTTCCTGCTGGCAGGAGCGCTGCAGAAGGGCTGCATGAGCAAGCTCACTTCCCACCCCACCCCCAGCTGTGCCCCCTGCCTGACCAGGGCCTACAAATAGAAGGGCCTAAGGCTACAGCCTTATTAGCCTACTGGTTAATCTGGCCCTGAGTCAAGGGGTGGCAGTGGGGGCTGGGTGCTCCTGCAATGAAGGACAGGCCTGCCATTTTAGGTGTCCCCTCTTTCCGTGCTCAAAGACACTGCAGGGGCCTGAGGCACTGGAGTACCTCGATCCCTCCTGTTCTCTGCCTGTGGCACATCATAGTCCAGTCTCCTCTGAGTCTCTTTCACTTTGGTCTCATTTCAGCTGCTGGGTCAGTGTGCGGGTGCTGGGTGGGGTTGGTGACCTGTGATGCACAGGAGGTCAGACTATGATCTAGTGGTCCCTTCTGGCCTTAATCTCTATGACTTGGCTTTACATGTGCATATAGCGTCATATCAGTCTGACGTAGCCCTCCACAGCTGGGAAACAGGGAGCGGAGTGTTGGCCAACCCCGCCCCATCACCCTCTGGGATGGTCTGAACATCTCACAGTCTTTATTTTATCCTTACCACACTCCTGTGAGGTAGGGACGTGCTACTAACCCCATTTGTGAGGGTATATTGAGGACCAGAAAGATTAAGTGACTTGCCCAAGGTAATACAGGAAGTCTGTGTCAGAGTCGAGTCTCCTAAATCCCCGGCTAGCACCCTAACCACTGGACCAAAGTCTCCTGGGTTTGTTTTGCTTTGTCTTCTGGTTTTTTAACTCTTGGATGGCTCAACCTTGTAATTTTTCAGCCAGGGAATCAATGCCATGTCAGATGGAGCCATGCCTCTCTAAGGGTTAAACCAGGTAGTCAGCCCCTACGCCCAAATCCAGACCATTCCACCGCAGTATTCACTTTGTGCCGGCAGTCCATTATTAAAACACCTGTCCCATCTCTATCTCATATGAAACACTCACATCATTGAGCAGGGCCACTCGCCGGGACCACATAACGCTTGTGATCGGTCCTAACTACTCTAGTCCCTCCTGGCTTCCAACCTACAAAGCCCTAATGGTTTGAGACCTGCCTTCCTATGACAACGCCTCTCTCCCATGTAGTACTGCCACAGAGTTGTAAGGATTGTGTTTTCAAAATGAGTTGAAAATGAAAAGTGCTGTGTGTTACTATTCACACAGATGTGTCCATGGAAAACTGAGATCTACAGAGAAGTTCGGCTCCTTGGAGAGCTGTTGAGAGCTACATGCAGGTGTGAGATACAAAGTAGCCAGAATACAGAAGGAGGGGTCAGGGTGTTGCTTATGGGACACTGGCATCAATCAGACAGAGCCTTCAACGGGAAAGGGATATATTTCAAAGCCAGAAGATTCATTTCTAGGGCACATACAGTCAGATGCACAGTGGGTCACTTTATCCATGTAGCTTCGTCTAACCGAGTAACAACAGAGAAGGCTTTAGGCCCAGATTTAACATTGGTGTAAATTCAGATTAGCACCATGGAGTAAATCAGTGTGATTATTCTGGATTTACACCAGTGTAATTCAGATCAGGACCTGGGCCCTTATTGGTAAGTAGCTGAGACTGGTTTAAGTGAAACTGAAAAGCCGCCAGCTGGCTCCTGTAGATCCAGATATGGGCCGGCAACAAAAAGATTTTGCGCCTTTCATCAGAGCTTGCAATCTTAGATACTGATATAGCTTTTATCACCTCACAATTGCCCTGTGAGAGAGGGCTGTGCTAGTGTCCCAGTTTTACAGATGGTGAGCTAAGACACAGGGGGACTGAGTAACATGCCAAAGTTACAAAGGAGGGGTGTGGTAGAGTGGGAATTGAACCTGGGTCACTAGAGCCCTAGTCTAGGGGCCATCTTTCCTTCCCTCTACCAGGCTTTCTCTGGGGGCCTGTTTCAAATTTCACTGCAGTTAATGGCAAGACCCATCACAACCCCCATGGATGTTGAACCAGGTCCCCTGTGGGTGCTGAAATTCCACCAGTGATCTATGTCTTGTTAATTATTTCCTCCCAGCCGCACACCCTAGTGTTTGGATAGAATTAAAGGCCTCAGGAAAAACATGGAGGCTTTGTAAAAAGCCTGGCTTCTCTATTCATTCTGATGCTGTTACATGATTCATACTAAACCCAGGGCCATCCCTAGCCATTTGGGTCCCAGGCCTCCCCCTGCCAAGGTCGGGGAGGCAGGAGCTGTGGGAGGCCACTTTTGGGGGTCCCACAGGTCCAGAGTGGCCCAGGGGATCATAGAATCATAGAATATCAGGATTGGAAGGGACCTCAGGAGGTCATCTAGTCCAACCCCCTGCTCAAAGCAGGACCAATTCCCAACTAAATCATCCCAGCCAGGGCTTTGTCAAGCCTGACCTTAAAAACCCCTAAGGAAGGAGATTCCACCACCTCCCTAGGTAACCCATTCCAGTGCTTCACCACCCTCCTAGTGAAAAAGTTTTTCCTAATAGCCAACCTAAACCTCCCGCACTGCAACTTGAGACCATTGCTCCTTGTTCTGTCATCTGCTACCACTGAGAACAGTCTAGATCCATCCTCTTTGGAACCCCCTTTCAGGTAGTTGAAAGCAGCTATCAAATCCCCCCTCATTCTTCTCTTCTGCAGACTAAACAATCCCAGTTCCCTCAGCCTCTCCTCATAAGTCATGTGCTCCAGCCCCCTAATCATTTTTGTTGCCCTCCACTGGATTCTTTCCAATTTTTCCACATCCTTCTTATAGTGTGGGGTCCAAAACTGGACACAGTATTCCAGATGAGGCCTCACCAATGTTGAATAAAGGGGAATGATCACGTCCCTCAATCTGCTGGCAATGCCCCTACTTCTACAGCCCCAAATGCCGTTAGCCTTCTTGGCAACAAGGGCACACTGTTGACTCATATCCAGCTTCTCGTTCACTGTAACCCCTAGGTCCTTTTCTGCAGAATTGCTGCCTAGCCATTCGGTCCCTAGTCTGTAACAGTGAATGGGATTCTTCCGTCCTAAGTGCAGGACTCTGCACTTGTCCTTGTTGAACCTCATCAGGTTTCTTTTGGCCCAATCCTCTAATTTGTCTAGGTCCTTCTGTATCCAATCCCTACCCTCCAGCGTATCTACCACGCCTCCCAGTTTAGTGTCATCTGCAAACTTGCTGAGGGTGCAATCCACACCATCCTCCAGATCATGAATAAAGATATTGAACAAAACCTGCCCCAGGACCGACCCTTAGGGCACTCCGCTTGAAACTGGCAGCCAACTAGACATGCTGCTCTGCTTCCCTCGCCCCGGCCCCAGCTGTGTCGCTTGGGGAAGGGGGTTTGGGGGAAGGGATCCCCCCACTCACCGGCAGCGGTGGGAAGCGGAGCAGCCTGGCCCCAGCCCGCTCTACTCCACCAGCTTCCAGCCACGGCACTCCGCTTCCCGCCGCCACTGAGAGCCGGGGGCGGTCCTTTCCCCAACCCAAGCGACATGGCTGGGGCTGGTGCCGCGTCGCTTTGCTTCCCACTGCCGGTGAGTGCGGGGGTCACTGGGGGAAGAGGTGGAATGGGGGCGGGCTGGGGGCGGAGCAGGGGGGAAGAGTAAGAGGTGGGGCGGAGGGAGTTCTCCGGGGTCCCACACCCCCCTAGGGACGGCCCTGCCCCTAAGGACGGCCCTGACTAAACCCCCTCTGCAATTCCAGTTTGGGTGCTTTTCTTTCCCATCGTCCACAGGGAGAGATCTCTGTTAGCCAAAGGATTATTCTGGGAATAATAAAAACTTGCAGCTGGGAAGGCGAGCCTGACTGATTCAGACAATAAAATCTACGGGAAGACACATGAAAAGAAGAAATTACCTCAACAAGCAGGGCTCAGAAATCTCTCCATCCTGGCTAACTTTCCGTCATGCTAGCCTAACTCTCCAAAACAAACACAACTGCTTCCACGCTGGATAGAAAGAAAAAGACAAGAGGGTGGAGCAAAACTGTACCTGAAGGAGAAAAGTCTGTGTAGAAGCCTTCAGAACAATGCGAAGATATGGAGCACTTCACAGTGTACACCCCACAGGAAAACATCTGTATGGGAGGAGAGAGAGAAAAAACCCCAGAAACAAAGACACAAGAAAACGCAATCCCCTGGTGGACAGCAAACGTAGGGATCTTGTTTCAGTTTGTGTATGAACGTTGATGCCTATAAAAATAGAGGCCTAATAGCATTAAAGCTGCAAACTGAACCACACTAATAGTTTATTTAAGTCCAAAATGACTTAAGGCTATCCCTGGTCAGCAAATCATGTGCTGAAGTCCTGCTGAAGTCAATGGGACTTACATATACGCATACGTGTTTTGCTGAATTGGTGCTACAGTGCTTTTCATCGCAAAGAATCCCAAAGCGCTTGGCAGACAATAACATGACAAGACAGATCAAAATATTAAAACACAAACACCATGTAATATATATCAACTATAGTACTTGAGTCTGATCCTGTGAAAGGCCCCATCTTAGCTACCACTGACATTAACGGGAGCTGAGGTCAGCTCCCTGGCCCTTGGACCTTAGGGCTGGGTTTACAAAGGAACCTGAGGGAGTTAGGCACTCAGATTTTAGTGGGACTTGAGCATCTAACTCCTTTTAGGCTCCTTTGAAAATCCCAGTCTACATCCATGCAGATAGTGAACTCTGCACGAGAAATATAAATATTTACCCACTGCTACTAACTAATGATCTGGGAACAAGCCAGGCAAAGAAACCCACAACAGTGTTTTATCATCCACACCCAGTGACATAACAAACCACCATATCATATTAAATACAGTGTGATTAAACCAGAAGAGGCAGCCTGGGAAGGTTCAGTAAATGTAACAAACTAAAGACAAGACTCAGAATGAGGAGTCAAAATGTCCCAAATAAACAAGATTGTCAGAGTATCGAAGACTAGAATTTGTCTCTACATATCAGGCATATTTCAGAGTCCTTAGCATTGCAAAGCACTTTCGATGTTCAAAGCACAGCTCCCACGGATTTCAGTTGCAGCTGTGAGTGATCAGAACTTCTGCAAATCAGACCTCAGGGTCTCTCAAGTTGGGCACTGAGAAAATGAATGCATACACAATTAGTAGCCACGTGTGAAATGCTTGGTTTAAGTGACTTGCCCAGCAACACACGGAACCTCTGTGGCATTGGCAGGGCTAGAATCCAATTCTCTATGGCAGCCTTCAAATATCTAAACCACAAGACCATCTTCTCTCTTCCTTCAATCCTCCCCACCCCCACTCACTGCACACCTTCCAACTTCTGCAACAGATCACGCAGGGATCCTACAGACAACAACCTCCTTTGCTAAACAAGTCTGTTTCAGCCCCAGAGCACTGTCAGTCCTGTGCACAGAACGAAGCAGGGGTTCTGTGGAAAAACTAGTATGAGATCCTTTAATTAAAGCCTGCATCATAACACACGCACACGAGGGTTCTAGCTTTGGGTGCTTGACTTTGCAACTTTAACATTCTTTTAACGTAGCTTTTTGTGTATAATTTTGCTACATGGATCTAACTAAAATGTTAATTCAGCTTTAGGGTTGAGATATTAAAATGAAACACCCGGGAGATGGTGAGGTTAAGAGCCTCTGGTCGATCATGCATATGGATTTATACACGCACGGCCACATAGCACTAGCAATGGAAGACACTCGAGAGAGGAAGTGTAGTCTGTTAGTTCAGGCACTGGACTGGAACTCAGGAGACCTGGTGCTAGACCGAGCTCTCCCGCCTAACCTGTTGTGTGGCCCTGGGGCTCTGGCCTTCTTGTCTAGTTTTGAAATAAAATTGAAGTAAATTTCAAAACAAAATAACAAAAAAATCAAAACTTTTTTTGGTGAAAAATGTCACCCCACTCTACTCAGCTTCCACGGTCAGGGCAAGTTTCTCCAATAAGCCCAGCTCCCACTTAGGCACCAGAACAAGCGGTGGGTGCTGAGCATTTAAAAATCAAGCGCAGAACTGCTCGCTACCTCAGTTCCCCTTCTGTAAAAATGGGGACAATAGCACTGCCCTGGCAGGGGTGGTATGAGGATAAATTATATGATCGTGGGGTAACTGGATGGGGTCCAATGGCTTGTGATGTGCATGTCAGACCAGATGATCTGTGGTCCTCTCTGACCTTAAGCTCTATGATAGGCAGGGCCGGCTCCAGGCACCAGCCAACCAAGCACGTGCTTGGGGCGGCCCCTGGTAAGGGGCGGCCAATCTTGGGGTGGCGGGGGGCAGCGCGGCACGGCGCTCGGCGGGGTGGTGTTCCGGCGGCGCAGTGCTTGGCGAGGGGTGTTCAGCAGCGCGGCGCTCCGCGGGGAGGGGTTCGGCAGCACGGTGCTCCGTGGGGAGGGGTTCAGCAGCGTGGCGCTCGGCGGCGCTCCATGAGGGGGAGCTTCGGCAGTGCGGCGCTCCGCGGGGGGCGGGGGTGTTTGGCAGTGCGGTGCTCCGCGGGGGTTTCAGCGGCGCTCCGCGCAGGGGGGGCTTCAGCAGTACGGCACTCCACGGGGGTGTTGGGCAGCGCGGCGCTCCGCGGGGGTTTCGGCAGCGCTCAGCGCGGGGCCGGGGCTTCAGCAGTGCGGCGCTCCGCGGGGGTGTTCGGCAGCGCGGCGCTCGGGGATGTTCGGCGGCACAGCGCTCGGCAGGGGTTTCGGCGGCGCGGCGCTCTGCGGGGGGTGGGGGCTGTTCGTTGGCGTGGCGCTCGGCGAGGGGGGTTTCGGTGGTGTGGCACTCGGTGGGGGGGTGTTTCAGCGGGGCGGGGTGGCGCTGGGGGGTGTGTGTGTTATGGCGGGGCGGTGCTTTTTTTGCTGCTTGGGGTGGCAAAAAAGTTAGAGCCGTCCCTGATGATAGGTATTCTGAGATTAGTAATAGGGGCTAGATAAGTACTTAGATAGGCACTTGGTTTAGAAGATCAATTCTTAATGAAAAGTTCAAGCTCTCTTTGGAATAGGCCTGTGTTTTTGAAGCTGAACAGCTGCACTCTAGTCCCATCTCCCTGCATGGGGTTGATCTAACAAGGGTCTCTGTTGTCTAACAACACATGGGGTGGTTATGGCAGAAAATACATAACTGCCATTTACAGCACCTTAGAGAGACAAGGTGGGTGAGGTTATATCTTTTATTGGTCCAACTTCTGTTGTTGAGAGAGACAAGCTAGCTCTGTGTAAGCTCAAAAGCTTGTCTCTCTCACCAACAGAAGTTGGCCCAATAAAAAGATAAGACCTCAGCCACCTTGTGTCTCTACTATCCTGGGACCAAGATGGCTACAGCAACACTGCATGCATTTATAGCGCCTTTCATCCTAAATTCACACAGCTCTCTAACTCTGCAAGCTGTATGCAGGGATGGTTTCATCTGCCACTGACATACAGCTGGCTCCGGGATGGAAGGTGGCAGACACTTAACAAAACCATCAACACCTTCCAGGGAAGATGAATGATGCCTCCAGTTGACACGACATGGGGAAAGTATTGCTGTTGGCACCTTGGGATTAGCGTCTAACACTTGTTACGAGAATCAAAGTCTTCCCAAGAGGTAAAAATGGCCATGACAATAGGCAACCAACCATCGAAACAGAGAGATGAGTGGGCAGGAGCCATCAGGGCCCTGAGCCTTGCGTTTGGGGAGTTCCCTGACAGGAGAGGGCAAAAAGGACAGGACAGATAGGGGTGGGTTGGAGGTCTCGTGAGATTTGGCACAAGAATTGGAGCCCCAGCAGCGGTAGCAGCATCCCGACCTCGGGGAATACTGCCTGCGTGGGATGGGTACCAAATGGTGGTGTGCTTAGGCCTTGTCTATACAACACAGTTTTGTCAGCAACATGCAGCTTTTTTTTGACAAAACAGCGGCAGTGTACGCACTGCAATGCAACTTTTGGCAACAAAACTGTCCTGTTTTGGCGACAAAATAAAACCACCTCAATGAGAGACATGGGGCTTTTTCCAATAAAGTTTTAGCAACAGTGTGTCAGTGTAGACATCACACTTGGTTTTGTCACTGTAAATGGCTTCCAGGAGGTGTCCCACAATGCTCATCCTGACCGCTCTGATCAGCAGTTCAAACTCTGCTGCCCTGGGTAAATAACCATCTGCCCTTCCCCAAGAGGCCCAGGAATTTTTGAAATTCCATGTAGTGGGGTGACCACCCCGCTCCTGCCCTGAGGGGGTTAAAGCAGCCCTGGAGAGGGCTGTGGTGGGGAAAAGCTGGGCTGATTGGGGGAAGCAGCCACAGGTCGGGCCACGTTTCAATGACCCCCACCTGTGGAAAATGGTGGAAGAATTTACAATATTCTCCCTAGTCGCCTGCATCGCCACCCTTGAATCACCACCATCGGTCTTTACCCCAGTTTGAGCCCTCCTCCCCACCCCCCAGCTGAGCTCACCCTGCTTAGGTGCTTGCCAAGGGCCAGTGAGAAAGTGCTTGGTATGTTACAAGAGGTGTATTTTACTGTAACAATTCAATGCTGTGTGTGAACTAACAATCATGCTTCTGTGTATTGTTTCTTGTGTTTCTGCAGATGTGGCCTTCAGGAGAACCCCCTACACTCTGGCAGAGCTCCTCCACCAGGTAAGAAAATGACCATGACGAAGGAAGGAGGACATGTTCTGAGAGGTGCTGTAATTCTCCGATGCAGAAAAAAGGGAACGCAGGGAGTGGAGAGAAATAGAAAGGCGGGACAGAAAAGAAAACCAGCAGATCATTCAAAAGGCCACTGCGTGGATGATAAAAGTAATGGAGTAGCAAACAGAGATGCTGAAGTCCCTAATCACACTGCAGTCAGAACAGATGTGTGCACGCTCCCACCCCTGCAACCCCCAAAGAACTGTTTTTCCATGCCCTCCCCCAATTCCTCCCACACATTCCTTTCAAGTTTCCAGAACTTCAGTTTCCAGTTCACTCCACCCCTTCGTACAGCTTCTAAAATGATAGCTGGACTTACGCACAGCTGTGACAGGCTGCCCTTCACTGGCACCTCCATTCCCACCAAGCCTTTATGTGTGCGTTAATTGACGTTTAATAAAAACAAGGTAACTAATTTTTATTTGTGTTCTACAAATTGTGATAGCTGCTGGCAGTAAAACATATAAAGGCAGTTAAATCATTTGCTTACTGAAAACCTAGTCAAGGTGCTTCCTAACAAAACTCGATTTAATGAAACATGGCAGATTGCTGCATAGAAATATACATCACTGGTTCTCATTCTCAAAATGTTGCCTCAAAGCCTCCCTGATTCAAATTGTACCCCCCCACCCCCGTTGTGCCCCTCTAATAGCCCTGGTATCAGGCTGCTCAAAATCAGCAGCCGGATGATCTGCCTCAGCGCTCCACCCCTGAGCAAACCTTTCACCCTTAGCTTCACAAATATTATATAACGTACAGAAGGCAGCTATGACCATGGGAATATTTTCTTCACTGAGGCCTAACCTGCCATAAAGGCATCGCCAGAGTGCCTTTAATCTGCCAAATGCACATTCCACGGTCATCCTGCCCCTACTCAGCCTACTGTTGAATCGCTCCTTGCTGCTGTCCAGGTTTCCCATGTATGGCTTCATGAGCCATGGGCGTAAGGGGTAAGCTGGGTCTCTCAGGATCACTATGGGCATTTCAACATCCACCACTGGAATCTTCTGGTCTGGAAAGAAAGTCCCTGCTTCCAGCTTTCCGTATAGGCCAGTGTTCCTGAAGATGCATGCGTCATGCACCTTCCTGGACCAACCCATTGTGTAGGTCAGTGAAACGCCAGTGGTGATCCCCAAGATTCTGCAACACAATGGAGAAGTACCCTTTCTATTGATGTACTCCGTTGCAAGCTGGTCTGGTGCCAAAATTGGGATATGTGTTCCATCTATTGCCCCTCTGCAATTAGGGAAGCCCATTTCTGCAAAGCCATCCGCTATTTCACACACATTGCCAAGAGCCATGGTCCTTCGCAGCAGGATGCAATTAACGGCCCTTCACACTTGCGTTAACACAGCCCCACCAGTCGACTTCCCGATTCTGAACTGATTTGCAACTGACTGATAGCAGTCAGGAATTGCTAGCTTCCACACTGTGATCACCATGCACTTCTCCACCAAGAGGGCAGGTCTCCTTTTGGTGTCCTTGTGCTGCAGTGCTAGGGCGAGCTCCGCACAAAGTTCCAGGAAGGTGGCTTTCTGCATTGGAATGTTCTGTAGCCACTGCTCGTCAACCCAGACCCGAATAACGATGCGATCCCACCACTCGGTGCTTGTTTCCTGAGCCCAGGAGCGATGGTCCACCATGTGCAACTGCTCTGTGAATGCTAAAGGTAATCTGGTGTTATTTCTATCCATGGCACACAGCAGGTCAGGCAACTCTGACTCCTGTTCAGATAGGAGCCTCATGATTAATTGCACAGCCATCCGCGATGTGTTAATGACAGTTAATAAAGCAATAGAGACCAGTGCGGGATCTATCCCTTCAGACAAAGATGGTGGGTGCACCGTAAACGGGGGCCATTGAAAAATGCTGCAAACCACATAGCTACCCACAGTGCACTGCTCTTACTGTCGATGCTAGAGCACCAAGTGTGGACGCGCTCTGCCGACAGAACTCTGTTGACAAAACTCTGTCGTGTAGACCAGGTGTTAGACATGATACAACAAACACTTTGCTTATCCTCTTGGCAAATGCGATGCACGGGCTGGTACAGGGAGGGCTGTGTGTGTGTCGCGCATGGCAGAATGCACACTTGCCAGCTGGGAAGTTAGCCCGTTCCCTTTCTCCAAAAGACCCCATCACCCCCGTCTGTAGTGCACTTTCAAACCCATCTCCTAAAACTCTCATGCCTAAAGCTGGTCAGAAATTTTCCCGTGGAACAGTTTTCTGTTAAGAAATGCTGATCTGTCAGAAAGGAAACGTTTGGTGGGACCGTGTCAACTTTGTCATATCTTCTGACAGAAACCAGGCAGGTTCCAAGGAAAACTAGTCTAGTTTCCTGCCCGCTGCCCAGCCTTGCAGGCTGCCGCAGAGCCAGGAGCCTAGAAGTCCCGGCTCAAGTCAAGCCTGGACTCTCAGGGCTACCAGGCTCCCTGCCATGCACCCAAGATCCTAGCACTTTTAGAGCAGTCACTGAAACAGGCCTTTTGGCTTATTAGCCAGGAGCGCTGGCTACCCTGCTGTGGGCCAAACAAGGAGAGCTTTATGACTGGTGAACTTATTTTGGGGGTCTCACACATCTCTATAGCGATTACAGTTCCACGCAGCGCTGCAGGGTAGGGCAGCAGAGAAATCAGGGGTGGGATTTGTATTCAGAGTCTAATAGGGATACGTTGTGCCCAGCTCCCCACAGGAGGTGGGTGCCTAAGTGTAGTTTTGAAAACCCTACCCCAGATATCTTTTCACAGACTATAGCCCTAGTGAGCTGCAGAATACACAGTGCAAACACGCCCAGCAAACGGTCTTTGCTCTCCACCTGCCATGGCACATTTTCTTACTTTGCAGGATCAGTTTTGAGTCTGATCAGATAAACTGCACAGTCAGAACTCTGCCTTTGTGGAAAGGTCACAATAACATTCCTTTTTATTAGCTTGGTGCTTTCTCTGCCCCCTCCCCCCCAACCGTTTTGACAGTTCAACATTACATGGCTTGTTAATGATTCATTCCAGGCTGTATTTACTTGGGTGATAGTTCACATTGTGAACTTATCTTACCTCACCCGGCTGCCTTCCTGGGTTGAAAATTAGCTAATGGCAGGAAAAGAGCGCTCCTTCATGCTCCGCAGGTGAAAGGTGAACCAGGCAGGGATCGGCTGAACCGATGAGCCAGCATTTTCTTCTGTTTCTGCCAAAGCCTTTATGATGACTTTGCAGCACTTTTGCTACTGAGCAGGGCAGAGGACTCCGTAAAGGTCTTGTGGGTAAGGTGCTGGTCTCTATGGCACAGTCAGGCATTGAACCGTGATTTCTGGTATCAAATTCCTCATGTGACACAGGGCAAGTCATTTAATTTCTGCGTGGGAGTCAGTCACCTACGGATTCACATTAGTGGAGGATCTGGCCTGCCCTCTTTAGGCCTGGTCCCCACTAACCCCCCACTTCGGACTAAGGTACGCAAATGCAGCTACGTTAATAACGTAGCTGAATTCGAAGTACCTTGGTCCGAACTTACCGCGGGTCCAGACGCGGCAGGGAGGCTCCCCCGTCGATGCCGCGTACTCCTCTCACCGAGCTGGAGTACTGGCGTCGACGGTGAACACTTCCGGGATCGATCCCAGAACATCGATTGCCTGCCACCGGACTCAGAGGTAAGTGTAGACGTACGAGGATAGGACAGAAAAGCTAGGTGCTAACCGCTTCTGGTGTTAAATATCCCATCACCCAAGAGAAAGGGTTTTAGTAACCCTGCCCACCAGCCAAATTCCTCCTTGGATGATTATATCTTTCTTTCCCATGCAGTTTCAATTTGCTGTATATTATTCTTCACTTCCCATCCTACACAGTTATGTAGCATCTGTTTCATTTCATCCCAGAGGTGGCTGCATTTCAGTGGTGAGTTAAAGGAAGCAACATCAATGTATTTGTGGCCTGTGGCTCTCTAAAGCACCTTACTGTTTGTGAAACATGCCATAACCACTTACTAATGCTTAGCTCTATTAACAGATTTAAAACAAAATGCGGCTTGAACCAACTGAAAACACAGGGCTCAAGTCTCCACTCACGTGGGGGGTAAATCAAGAGTGACGCCATTTAAACGAGCCCAGTTACACTGGGGTAAACTCAGGATGAAAGGTGAATCAAATCCATATTTGGCTGGGAATAAAGAATCTAAGAAGGCAGAGTCTGTTCGACATGACAGAGCTTCGCAGCAGCCTGCTAACTAGGAAAGGAATTTGGGATCATGGGACAAATATCTCTGAAATGTCTGAGCAGCCTAGAGCTTGGGTTAAAGAAGCAGCAAACATGATGCTGGATTGCATTCTTAGAGCTGCCCAGGATCAACGAAACACTTGGTAGAGTTGTTCTAGAACAGTGGATCTCAAACTGTGGGTCGAGACCAATGTTTCCTCTAATTTTTTCCATCCATGTGCAGAATAAATTTTGTTACGTGCACCAAGGTATGTTCCTATGTGTGCCACCAATAGAAACAAAAAACTTAGATATAATATATATTTTAAAAAAGTTACCGTAGGGAATTACTCCAGCCAGGACAGGTTAGTCATTTTAGAACTCACTACTCAAAGAATTGAATTTAAGTGTAAGAGAAATAAAAATTATGAAATGCATAGACCAGTCAAAACACTAAAATAACACTTGGAAAGAATAAAATTACAGAGAATATATGTGCATTGCAGCAAGTACCAAGAAGTAACACCAATAATACAAGTATGTCTTGGGAGGTGAGTGTGAAAGAGACGAGTGTGTGCTTGTGTGTGAGACACAGAGACAGTGTGTGTTGTTACCAGATTTGCCCGTTACTTTGGGGTACGCTTATTTATTAGGGTTACTTTTTGGGGGGAGGGTGGTTCTGTAATTCTATCAATGTACTGCTTGTGTCACGTGTGTTTTCATACGGAGCTCTACTTCTCCCTTCTGCAAGTCCCCTCCCAAAGGAGCTATCCTGCAGGACCTAGGTTCCCCAGGGCTGGGTTCTTCCAACCCCAGAACTGGATGAACATGAACACACACACACACACACACACACACACACACGCACACACACACACACAGCAAGTCTGAGTGGATAGGGTCAATCAGCATTTTCAAGCTGACCCCTTATATCTCCCTGGACTCAGTGGACTGGGTCAAACAGCACTTCCAGGCTGTCACCCTTATATGCCCCTGGACTCAGCACTTCCAAGCTGCCACCTTCGTATGTCACAGGTTCAGCACGTCCCTTTCCCCACTTTCATGTTACTATTGTACTGGTAGTAACCCACTTGATGAGCAAACCCCACAGTATTTTTGGGCGCTACAGGGATCTTTAGCTTAGGTAAAAGAAGCGTTGCTGCAGAGTAAATGGGGAAACTAAAAACACAAAAGAGTATAGTTCAGAGAGAGAGAGAAGCAACCAGCTTAACCATAAAGACAGGTTTCAGGGTAGCAGCCGTGTTAGTCTGTATCCACAAAAAGAACAGGAGTACTTGTGGCACCTTAGAGACTAACAAATTTATTAGAGCATAAGCTTTCGTGGGCTACAACCCACTTCTTCGGATCCATATAGAGTGGAATAAATATTGAGGAGATATATATACACGCATACAGAGAGCTTATGCTCTAATAAATTTGTTAGTCTCTAAGGTGCCACAAGTACTCCTGTTCTCTTAACCATAAAAGTTCTTTATTGAATAATAGTGGTAACCACACAAGGAGAGCCTAAACCAACATAACAGTTACATTATAAAAGATTACAAAAGTCATATATAGAAAACTAGACCTGAGCAAACAAGTCAGGGTTAGAAAGTTATACCTGAGGTAGAAAAGAAAACAGATACAGAGAGGGATCTCACCACTTCCATGAAGCTTGGACTGGTCGGGGTTCCCAAGTGATGGTGGTAGCTCAGGGTCCGGAGTGCTGGAGACAGGCAGAGTCCCCAGCACGATCAGTCAGGAGAAGATGAAATCCCAGTGGAACTGATGCAGATTTTGGATCCAGGCATCAGAACACTTACTTGAGCATGGGTAGGGGTTTTTGTAGAGAAACAATAATGGTTCAAGGGAGAACACTAGAATTGTTTATGGGTAAACTGATGACTCAAGGGTTTTCTTTAGGCTAGACAATAGGAGCTATCACTGTTGGCTATGGGTGGTGTTTCTTCCAGGGAGCTCACAATGCAATTAGGCTGCTTCAGTATCTTGGATATCAATCAAGGATTTATTACTAGAATTGGTCTGATCACTGCTGAACTGGGTGTGGGCAGGCCTAGGTTCATTAACATCTGGAGCAGTGATCTCCCATGATGCAGTGCTTCCCTGCTTTTCTGGTCCCAGAGTTCAGTGCGGTTCTTGCTTTGGAATCTCTGTTTTCCATTCTGTATGCTAATTGAGATGCGTCCCTGGCCCATCTTCGATGCAGATGAGGCTAGAGGAGTTGCCTTAATCTTGTCACCCTTGTTAGGAGACATCTAGGTGTGTCTCACACCACCCTTCACTGCTCTCTGCAAGTCTTTTCTCTGATCAGTTTTGGTTCAAGCAGAGGCTGGGGGGTGTCTTTCATGAGTCAGACAGGGTGGATACTGCGCCCTGGTTCCCCAAGAACACAGAGCTGACTAGTATCAGTGTGTGTGAAACAGAGACAGTGTGTGTGCTGGCTGCTGGGGAAAGCTGTGTGCTGTCTCTTTAAGACACTCACTGAAAGCTCTCCTGCTCTGTCCTGAGCCCTGTTGTCTCCCCTCCCCTGCTCTGCGGAGATGGGGTACATGGGCGGGGGGGGGGGAGAGTGTGTGTGTGTGTGTGTGAGAGAGAGAGAGAGAGACAGACAGAGATTGTGTGAGCTGGCTACTGGGGAAATCTCAGAAACAGTGCACTGTCTCTTTAAGAAAGGCACTCAGCCACTCACTTTCAGACTGCAGCAGCTCCGAGTCCTCCTGAGCCAGGCTGTCCCCTCTGCCCTGCTCTGTGGAGATGGGGTACAGGGGCGGGGGGAGGGGGACACCCTGACAACAGCACCTTCCTCCCTCCCTCACCCTTACAACCCCCGCTCCGCTCTGCACAGATGGAGGATGCAGGATGGAGCAACGTGTGGGGAGGGGCACCTGAACACATGCTGCCGGCTGTGTCCGCTCTGCTAACCAGCTGGGTGGCACTTGAATCTCTCCTGCGTGGCCACCCGAGCGCGCAGCTTACAGGGAACCCGGGTCGGGACCTCAAAGTGGGTCACGACCCTGTTTGAATGGGGTCGCCAGGGCTGGCTTAGACTTGCTGGGGCCTGGGGCCAAAGCTGAATCCAGAGCCACACAACCTGCGGCTGAAGCCCTGGGTGGCGGGGAACCGGTTACAGGCCCCTTGCCTGGGGCTGAAGCCCTGGGAATTCAGTTTTGGGCCCCCCTGCCCAGGGTGGTGGGGTTCGGGCTTTGGCCCTCACACCCGGAGCAGCAGGGCTCGAGTAGGCTCAGGATTTGGTCCCCCTTCCTGGGGTCGTATAGTAATTTCTGTTGTCAGAAGCGGGTTGTGCTCAGATCCTATGGTGACGAGGACATGATAAGAACCTGCATGGGGCAGACAGCATGAAAAGTTACATATGGGGTGTTTTGTGCAGGGATCAGCTTCTTGGCTGCCCACTGGGCTATTATCATTCCAGCCACCGAGCATGGGCTTGAACTCTGTGCTCCTTATACTTCCTGACTCCCATGTCAAACACAGATGGATAAAGAGATGATTGTCTAAGGCAGCCCAACTTTCTCTCCCACTGAATTCTGCACCACTTAGCATCATCCGTCGTGTTTTCTCAGCTGTGACCTTTTCCATGTCCGGTGGTGTTCCCTTAACAAACAGGATCATGGGAGGGTTTCCCCTGCAAGGGACTGCAGCTATTTTAAAGACATGAGTAACATCAATAAAGGCGTTTTCCCCATATCAGGTAGGTAAATCGAGTGTTAGAAAGAGTTGCGATCAAGAAACGCAAGAGTTTGTTTAAGGGGCCAGTTTGGTGGCATAATTTTAAATGCAAATTTTAAATGCAAAGGCTTCCATAACACTGTGCTAGAGTCAATTATGTGAAAGGCAGTGTGGCCCAGTGGATAAAGCACTAGACTAGGACTCAGGAGAGCTGGGTTCTGCTCCCACCTATGCCACTAGGCTTCAAGTCACTATCTGTGCTTCAGTTTCCCCTGTCTGTTTAGACTGTAAGATCTTTGGGACAGGGACTCTCTCTTACCATGGGTACGGCTATCCTGCAATCACAGGGTGTCACTGCAATTTGTGCAGATGTACCTGAGCTCGCTGTAACCTAGTTATCTCGGGTCCCAGAGCACTGAAGGCACACCAGCATGGGCTAGCACCTAGATGACTGAGGCTCCTAAGACACTCAGGTGCTTTTGAAAATTTTGCCCGTTTCCTCTGCCCAGAAGAGCTTACCACACCTTGCAATTCATAGAGAGTAGACTCCGGAGACCTCTTAGGAGTCGGTTCTCGCAGTCATTACCTAGGCAAAGCTCCCCTTTTCTTCAAGAACTTCGAATATTTTCAATAAGAGTTTTATGGACTTGGAGGTCGGGTCCTTTGCCATCAAAACCAGCCCCCTGAGCTCATAAGGATAGACCTCATACTACATTTTCCACTATATTTATTTGGCTTGAGATCATCTAATGTTTATGCAGTAATTACGTCACTAAGCAAAACAGCTCCACTGCCTGATGGTCCTCGCTCTCAGGAAATCATTCCTAATGGCCAGGCTAAATTTAATCCTCCTTCCTTGTTTTATCAGCAGACACCAGTGTAAACAGCCCTTTCCCGTCATTTATGGTTCCACATATTAAGAAACTTTACAGCATTAGCTGCCCTTAGGCGTTGTTTCTGCAGGTCAAACAAGAAAGTTGTAAAATTATTAAATATGTAAGTCACAGTCTCAAATCCCTGCATTATTTGGGTTAGACTTGTTTGAACGCCTTCAGCTGACCCAGGGTGGGGACCAGAAGTGCAGTATCACCTACCACAAATGTTCAAAAAATCAGGAATCATCCCCCTACATCCTCCCCCCAAAAATCATGGTTTAAAAATCATGAGATTTTTTTTAAAAAAATACATAGAATCATAGAACTGGAAGGGACCTCAAGAGGTCATCTAGTCCAGTCCCTTGTACTTAGGGAAGGACTAAGTATTATGTAGACCATCCCTGACAGGTGTTTGTCCAACCTGTTCTTAAAAATCCTCAATGATGGAGATTCCACAACCTCCCTAGGCAATTTATTCCAGTGCTTAACCACCCTGATGGTTAAGAAGTTTTTCCTAAGTCCAACCTATACCACCCTTGTTGCAATTTAAACCCATTGCTTCTTGTCCTAATCTTAAGGGGTTAAGATCAACAATTTTTCTCTCGTCTCCTTGTAACAACCTTTTATGTACTTGAAAACTGTTATCATGCCCCTCTCAGTCTTCTCTTCTCCAGACTAAGCAAACCCAATTTTTTCAATCTTCCCTCATAGGTCATGTTTTCTAGACCTTTAATCATTTTTGTCGCTCTTCTTTGGACTTTCTCCAATTTGTCCCCATCTTTCCTGAAATGTGGGGCCCAGAACTGGACACAATACTCTAGTTGAGGCCTAATCAGCTTGGAGTAACGTGGAAGAATTACTTCTAGTGTCTCACTTACAAGGTGGGAAGGGATAGCTCAGTGGTTTAAGCCTTGACCTACTAAACCCAGGGTTGTGTGCTCAATCCTTGAGGGGGCCACTTAGGGATCTAGGGCAAAATCAGTACTTGGTCCTGCTAGTGGAGGCAGGGGGCTGGACTTGATGACCTTCCAGTTCTAGGAGATAGGCTATCTCCATAAATTTAAACACTCCTGCTAATACATCCCAGAATGATGTTTGTTTTTTTTTTGCAACAGCGTTACACTGTTGACTCATATTTAGCTTGTGATCCACTATGACCCCCAGATCCCTTTCTGAGTTCTTTCTATTTGCCTTTTAGTTTCAGAGTCTTTTAGATGCTCTTGGGTCATATACTCAAGCTTTTCTCTGCAACTGTGAAGGCTAGAAACTTTATTTTGTCAATGACAGCTAAGTCTCATGTAATTACATAACTCCAGGAGCAGGGGCTTTGTGTAGAACATCCAATATCGAGACAGCACTAAAATCGTGAGTGGGCAACGCTGGAACTGAGTGCAGCCTTTAGTGCATGTTGGTAACAGAGCAGTGTGATCCTAGATTCCAGGGCTGAAAGGAGCCATTATGGTCATCTAGTCTGACCAGATCCTGCAAGCACTTTCTACCAAGACTACAACTTTAAAGACTGAGGCCTGGTCTACACTGCACTGGGGGGGGGGGGGGGGGAATCAATCTAAGGTACGCAACTTCAGCTACGAGAATAGCGTAGCTGAAGTTGACGTATCTTAGATCGAATTAAAATTACTTACTTCGCATCCTCGCGGCACTGGATCAACGGCTGCGGCTCCCCCATCGACTTTGCTTCCGCCTCTTGCACTGTTGGAGTTCAGCAGACGATGGGAGAGCAATCGGGGATCGATTTATCGCGTCTACACTACACATGATAAATTGATCCCCGATAGATCAATCGCTACCCGCCGATCCTGCGGGTAGTGTAGACGTACCCTGAGTGATGTACAGGGACATTTCCCAGGTAGCCCCAGAACTGTGAGGCCCTCCAAGAGTCCTCCAAGCAGTGGCGGAGTAAGCCAACATTCAAGCCCTGCTTTTGACTGAAGGTAAATAAATCCCACTCCTACCTTTTCCCACAGTGGGGTTGGCAGCTCATGCCTATCAAGAGCAGTCTTGTGTGTTCATTCCCAGCGGATAAACAAACTCTCAAGCCCATCTAAGAAAGCTGTCAATGGCTAGGCGTGACACGCGTATTGTTTGCACGACATCCCTATATAATGGGCCAGGGACAACAGCTCTCTGGCCTCGAAATATCAGCTCATCAGTAATTTGAAAATACAGTTCTGCTCTTACTGCTACATGGCTTCTGGCCCCCCTGCCAGTATCTCTCTCTTGCCTGCCTGTTGTTGATGGCCTTTTTTACGTGGCCTCTTTAACTTCAATCAGTTTTGCTATTGAAACTGAAAGATAGTGCAACGTCCTAATGGATTCATTGTCCTGATCCCTTGCCCCCATCTTTGCTGAGGCTGGGTATATTTGCCCAGCTCACGGTGTCAACTTACACCAGTCGTCATCCTGGACAGCATCTGTTCCTATCTGATAACACTGGTGTTCCATCAATATGCACTCCAATCTCTTTGGAGCGCTAAGGAGGGTCTTTGCCATGATTGTCTCTAGGGGTTTGTGGTCTGATTGCACTGGGTACCACAATAGTGTGCATTGCCACGGGCACGCAGGGGCGAAAGAAAATGCAGGCCTGTTATTTACCAGGCTGCACGTGGCAGTAGACTATATTGGTAAGGGATGCAAGGAGAGTATGGGTCACGATGCAAACTGCAGACACACACACACACAATTAAAATTAATCAATTTAAAGTTTTATTGGGGATAATTACAAGGGGTAAGGGAGCAGCGTTTGATTAGCTAATAGAGTTAATGAAACTTAAAAACACACAATGACTAAAATATCTACTAACAATATTTATAAACAAAAATGCAGCATTTAGTAATAACTGATACTTACAAATACAAACCAACGCATAACGACCGGCAAACGTAGACACTCTGTCTGAAACACGTGAGCTGAGAGAGAGGCTTCGAGGTGATCAGGCTCGGTTACGGGTGTACACAGGATACACAGGATTCGTTTTTCTTTCTCCTCTCCCTGCCTGCACATGGCAGGCAGCCCATAAAGTACCAACTATGACATCATAGAAGTGTCATAGGGGATGGGGCCCAAAACCTGTTTGTGTTCGTTTCTGATTGGCACAAGCAAAGTTTACACCAAGTAGGGGAGCAGGTGCCTCAAAGTCTGGCTTCGCCCCCAAAAGGTGAGGAAATGCATATTGCTTTAGAATGCGTGCAACACTGAATGACAAAAGAAGAGGCCAGGGCAATACCGGTATGGGCAAGTTTTACAGGATGCAGACAGGAACTCATCTCAACAAATTGTACTGATGGAATCGCTTCACTCCAAAAGCAGCCAGAAGCCCTTTTTCTATCAGGGCGTACCTCTGTTCAGTATGTGACAGGGCTCTGCTAACGTAAGCGACCGGCTGCTCCTCCCAAAGAACTACACCCCGCCTTTCTCTGATGCATCACTCTGGTGCGTCAGTGGCTCTCCTGGCTGGCAGTACTTCCAGACAGGGGCATCGGATATAATTTCTTTCAGCATGTCAAACATTTGCTGTTGGGGACCTGCCCAATTCCACTCAAAATCCTGCCTTCTGAGCTGAGATATGGATTCTGCTACTGCAGCCAGGTGTGGACAGAAAATGTATTGTTCCTTTAAAGCGCTGTACCCCTTGCACGTTCACTGGAGCTGGCGTGTCTCTCACTGCCTTGATCTTGTTGGGATTTGTTTTCAGTCCCTCTGCTGTGAGCAGATGCCCAATGTATATCACTCCTGCTGTCTGAGACACATTTTTTCTGGGTTGAGTTTTATGTTCTTGTTCCTGCATCACTGTACAAAAGTTTGTAGTTTTCTCCCGTGGTCTCATAAGAATGGCCATACTGGGTCAGACCAAAGGTCCATCTAGCCCAGTATCCTGTCTTCCAACCGTGGCCAATGCCAGGTGCCCCAGAGGGAATGAATAGAACAGGAAATCATCATGTGATCCATCCCCTGTCGCCCATTCCCAGCTTCTGGCAAACAGAGGGTAGGAACACCATCCCATCTCGCTCAGTTTCTGTGTCAGTGCTCCTTTCATCTACAATGAGGATACCATCTGCAGTAATATTCACCTCAGGCAGTCCTTCCATGGGCCCTCTGAGAACAGTTCTACTGATCACCATGATACAGGTCCCACCACCACAGTGGCTGCTGAAACTGGGTACCTAGAATGTGGAAACAGCTCTCCTTAAATGTCTGCTTCAACTGAGCCCTGCAGCACTGGGGCTGGGGCCTCGCCCCCCAGCCTCCCGGCACTGGGGTTGGGGGCCACGGTGGGGGTGCTCTGGGCTCCTGCAGGGAAGGGGGAGGCAGAAGGAGAGGGGCACCTCAGGCACAAGGGGAGGGGTCAGGGGCTAGCCTCCCCCAATGGCCAGGCCACCGACCGCCCATGAAGTCAGGAATTCAAGAGCAAGGGGCAGAAACAAACTCACGGCAGCTACTGAAGATCCACACTGTTGCCTAGATGCTTCCTACAATGCCCATTGGGTTGGTATAGGGCAGGGAGCCAATCATGAGCCATGGGGCTGCTGTCTGTCAAACCCTTGAGGCGGGACTTCCCATGGTCTGTGTCCCCTGCGGGTCATGGGAAGTGGAGCACAACCTGGTTAGAGTTGCCACTGGGGTTAGCCTGGTGATGCCAGCTGCCTAATAGCTCTACAGGCCTGTGCTCTAGACTGGTGGGGCTTTACATGTGCAGTCTGGCTGCGCAAACCTCCTACTGATGCTGGGCTGTGTGCATGGGCGGCGAGTTATATTCTCTCGTGGTGCCCGGGCTCCAGGAATATTCAGGACTGGGGGCCCTGCTCCATCAATATTTGGAGCTGGGTCTCTCCCCCGACCCTGCCTGGAGTGGGCCCCGGACCCTGCCTGCCACACACCCCCTCCCCCCGCACTTCTCCTCCCCACCCCGGAGCTTCCCTGCCTGAAAGAAAGTGGAGCGCGGCTCTCCCTTGCCTGCCTGTGCTGCCAGCTGCTGCTGCCTAAGGGCTATCCCACAAGAGCAGCGCCCACAGGCTGAAGCAGCTGGCTGCTGCAGCACCTCAGAGGGGGAGGGGGAGGCACACACATGCTTGGCAGCCCTCCCCTGTCCCCTCTCCTCCCCCGGCACCCATCTCGAGGAGACGCCAAGGGGGCTTCCAGCCAGGAGACATCTGGAGTGGACCTCACTCACCTGAGCAGCTGCTGGGGCAACAAAATATAATATATTGAAGCAGGCAAGTGCTGCTTCTGCCTTTCCACTTTTAATTGACCCTTGTCATCTTGTGGCGCCGACGTGTTGTAGCTTCATTTTATCCCAGCAACAAATTCTTGATTTGTAGGACCACCAATAATCAACAATGGATCCATTCTTAATCAAGTTACCCAGAGAAAAAGAAGAAAAGGGTAATTCACCAAGTGATGGCCTGAGTTCGACGCCCAGCTTTCAAACTGAAGTTATGCAAAAGAAAGATGCGGCAAATCGACAAGAGAAGAAGAGGCGTTTTCAGCAATCTTGGCTATCAAGATTTAAGTGGTTGGAGTACAATAGCAAATTAAACAGAGCTTTTTGCTCAGTCTGCAAAAACTGTTCTGAAAAGAAGATCTTAGTATTTTCTACGAAGGCCGAACCAACATTTATTTCTTCTGGATTTCAAGATTGGAGACACGCATTGCGTGGTTTTACATCACACGAAAAAATCCTCCTGTCACAAGGAAGCGGTAATGAAGTATGCGGCTCTGCAATCGCAGGTAAATGTTTCTGCACTGATGTCAGCCAGTTGCAGAAAAGAATCGCAATCAGCTAGGATTGCACGGCACAACATTTTTACCAGTGTTCAGTCCCTAGCTCAACAAGGAATAGCATTATGTGGACACAATGAGAATGATTCAAATTTGATGCAGCTCTTGTTGCTACGCAGTACAGAGTCTCAGGAACTGAGACAGTGGCTTAATTGCACAAAATACAAGTGGCTGCCACATGAGGTTATTAACGAAATAATCGAAATGATGGCAATGATGGTGCTAAGAAAAATGGTGCAAAAGATAAAGGCTTCTAAGTTTTATGCCATTCTAATGGATGAGACTACTGATTTGTCAAGAAAAGAACAAGTACGTTTTTCTTTAAGCTTCTATTCTAATGAAGACTGGGAGATTTATGAGGAGTTTATTGGGTTTTACCAAACTGACGCAGTGGATGCTGCTTCTCTTTTCAAAATTTTGGAAGATCCACTTCCCTTTTTTGCCCTTTTCTGATTGCTGGAGGCAGTGTTACAACGGAGCCAGTAATGTGTCTGACAAATTTGTTGGGGTCCAAGCCAGAGTGAAGGATCGAGAGCCAAGAGCAGAATTTGTGCCCTGTGCTGCACATTCCCTTAACCTTGCCACGCAGGATGTCGTTATATGTTTTTGATGGTGAAAGATCTCATCAATGCCTTCAGGGAGTCACCAAAACATATGGCAGCATTCAGAGAGTTTCAGAGTGAAGGGGAACCTTCTTTACGACCATCGTGCCCAAAAAGATGGACACTAAGGATCAGTAGCATTAAATCACTGCTCCACAACTACAAGGCCATAATGAACTGCCTAGAGGAACTTTAGTTACTCTTCCAATGAATTTGGCTTAAAATGTAGTGGATTCTCGAAGCAACTTCAGTCTTTTTCAACGTTCTTTACACTAACAGTTTTTGTGAAAGCCATGGGTCCTGTAGAAGAAGCTAATGCAAAAACTGAAAGCCTAAACGTGTCATTGACAAGCATTATGAAGAAAGTTGGCCTGTTGCAAGAGGTGTTGAGTGGGATGCGCACAGACTCATCATACAATCACTTCTGGGAAACAACAGTAGAGAAGGCAAGAAATCTTTATTTAGATGATCCTACACTCCCGAGAAAGTGCAAGCCACCGAGATGGCTCGACCACGGAAGCCTTCCTCACACCTTCAGTGACCCCAAAGAATATTTTCATCAAATATATGTTGAGATCATTGATGCTTGCAAAGTTGCCATTGAACAGAGGTTTTCAACAGAGAGCTTTACATTCGCAGTAAAATTGGAGAAGTTTATAACTGAGGCAGCAAATGGTCGAAACAGGACATTGTCCCAATAAGTGAAGCTTTCCATGGTGAAATTAACATGGAGAAACTATTTCTTCATTTAGAAATGTTGAGTGATATTTGCAGATCGAGAAATTGCCAGCTTAATTCAGTGAGTGAAGTGAAGCAATTTCTAAAACAAAACGAAGGCTTGAGTGACATGTTGTCAGAAGTTACAATTCTCCTGAAATTATTCTACACAATTCTGACTACAACCTGCACCGCTGAGCGATCGTTCAGTTGCTTGCACCGACTGAAAAATTATTTGCGAATGACAATGGGCCAAGAACGTCTAAATCACTTGGCATTTCTGCACGTTCATAAGAACTCTACCTCTGAATTGGACATTGCAAGTCTCCTGGATGACGTCATTGCAAGAAACAAACGACGACGAAAAGTGTTTGCTGCCTCCTGAAGAACATCACAAAAGAAGGGGCTATATTTGTTTTCATTTTAGAAAGTATTCACTTTTGAGGGTTATTGATCAAAGAGTGTATGGTCATTTCCATATTTAAAAGAATATTAATAATGTTGATATGCTTAGTTAAATATTTTTTTCTTACAATAGTGATATTGTGCAATAAAGAGAAACTTAAACGCTTACGGTTTCCAGTCCATTTTTACACTATTTAATAAAATATATATCGGCTTACAAGGCGGGAGGGATTAGACCCATTCTGGGCACCACCAAAAACTATACAAACCTGCCGCCTATGGGTGTGTGTGTCCACAGCGAACTGGGGGAGTAGATAGCCATGAATGTATACCCCAGCCCATGTGCCATAATAAAACATGGAATTTGGCCTTCTTCTCCAATGAGTTTGACGTCCATGTTACACAGCATGAAAAATCCAAGTCTGGAAAGTCTCTCTCTCTCCCTTCCCCCTCCCAGCCCGTCTCTAGGCTGCAGAGCCCGAGTTCCAGCCTGAGCCGCAACTTCAAAGCGCTGCCCACACAGCTATTTGTAGAGCACTAGCACAAGCCCTGCTAGCCTGAGTCTATCAACCCGGGCTGGGAGGCTCACTGCGTGGCCTTGCCTAAGAGCCTGATCCATAGCTACTTTGATCCATCCATCCCCACTCCCTGTCTGCTTCTGCACGAGCGGCCTGTGGCAGCCTCACTGCTGCCCAGCCACATGAAGGCTAGGAACAACCTAGCCCTAACTTAGCCTCACAGCTACCATTTAAGAAAGGCACCATATATATTTATAGACAAGAGCGGCTCTTTAGATCAAAGAAGCAAAAAGTTCCGTCTCGACTGTAGTCCCATACCCTAGCCAAATGCATCTGGGATGCCCAATCCTCAGGCAGGTGAAGAGAAGCAGCGCCCAGGAGCCACAGGAAGTCCAACATGGGCTACCCAACATCAGGGGCACTGGGACAGGGGGGGCCAGGGAGCCATGGTCCCCCCACTTTTTACTGTCTGTAAGGGTGAGCGACAGGGGGAGGGGATGGAGAGGAGCGAGCAGAGGGGTCAGGGTCTTGGGAGGAAGAGGGGGCATAGGACTGGGGCCTCGGGGGAAGAGGCAGCACGAGTGGCCGTCTGGGCATCAGGGTGCATCCCGACTTGGCTGGCCTCCGGATCCTGGTGCACAGGCTGTCCCCCTTCCCCTCTGGCGGTAAGCCCAGACTGAGGAGCTCTGCAGGCTTTTATATCTGTTCTCCAGTTGGAGCATGCCCAGCAGAGCTTCTGGGGCGTGGCTTCCTCTGCTAGGACGGCAGGGTTAACCCCTGCGGTACCAGTGCAGGGCCGCTCTGCCCCATCACCCCCCCATACACACACACACTTTTAGGGCACTTCTGCCACTCCTGCCCAACATCCAGGGGATTCAAGAGGAGCCCAACTGCCCCACTTCTGTATATAGGGCCAAAGTATCCCTGGAGCTACTGTAGGTAAACAGGTGGAGGTGCAGTGTTCTTCTTCCATTGCACCCCCATGCAAGAGCCAGGGACAGCTGCAATCCTTACACTGAGGGACTGTCCCCATTAGGGGCGGAGAGGGAGGTGAGTTACCTAATCCTAAACTAAGAGTGAGGAGGCGGGACCATTGAGATGTCGCAATTTAATTTAGGCTGTAAGCTTTTGGGGGCAGGGACCCTCTTTTTGTTCTATGTTTGTACAGCACCTAGCACAATGGGGGTCCTGGTCCATGACTGGGATTATGTAGTGGTGCTGTGGTTGTCCCTCCCCTTCTGGATCAGAGGGAGGCCACACCACCTCACTATGTCCTTGGGATCACTGCCGAGTCTCAGGGGGGTTAGCAGCCCAAGTGTTAGTGTCCTTATGGGTGAAACCCCAAACAATCTATAAGCTCTGGCCCTCAAGCAGGAGTAGGGCCACCAAGGAGTCCTTATGCTCGGACCCTCAGGCAGGGGCAGAGAAACCAGCAGTCTATAGGCTCTGGCCCTTAGGCAGGGCAGAGCAGTCTATCGCCTGATGTCTTGGCTCAGGCAAATGGCAGACATATGCAGGCCTTTTGGCCTATGGTGGGGTGGCAGAGGGTAGGGGGACTCTGCCCACCCGACTCCACTGCGTTCCAGCCCAGGGCCCTAACAGTGGCGGAGTGGTCCGCCCCTGGATCAGTGGGAAATCCATCCGCAACACGCTGACCATGTTTCAGGCAGCACTACAACCAGACTGGAGTCAGCTGCCCCTGGGCCACTTCCTCCCCCTTCCCTCCAGGTGTACCTGGATCAATGGCTGTCCTCTGTCTCCCTGGGGTAGATGGCTAGCAGCAGTCCCAGCAGCTCCCCTGTGGATACAGGCTCCTTCAGGAGCAGGGAGTCTCTTGGCTCAGCAGAGAAGTCAGCAGCCTTGAGTGAGCAGGATGCGTCTGTCTCCCTCGCTGTCTTGGCCCCAACTGAGCTAGAAGCTCTGCTTTTTATACTTCCTGTCCCATCTATCCACTTCCGGCGGGAGGGGCAAGGCGGGTCTGGCTCTGCTCACCTGGGCACAGAGGATCGTTCCTCCGCTTCTGGGTCGGCGGGAGGCTAAACCACCTCACTACAGGTTCCTAGACTCAATGCAAACAATAAATGCACCAGGAAGGTGTAGGCTTCCAAGGGATGGTGTAGCACATGCACCCCCAGGGAGGGATTGCATCTAACTTGGCCAGCAGAACCCTTCTTACAGATGGCGGCACACATGAAGGAGAAGCACCCCCCTTGACTCCCAGAGCCAGGGATGAGTTTGCAGCATTGACAGATAAAGAAAAAGCCATTTTCGTCTGTGAACTGAGCATGTGCAAGTAATACAGAGCCCCCTGGGAGACAGGAAGCACAGAGCCCTGTGATGCCCTTTTTTAACAGAGCCATTTTCAAAGGCAGAGCTGCATTGTAAAGCAGAGAGGTTGTTCTGTGAAAATAAGGACTTCACTGCATGGGGGTTGGGGTGGGAAAAAGGGTTGCGCAATCTCCCTTGCAGATGAGATGATGAGGTTCAACAAGGACAAGTGCAGAGTTCTGCACTTAGGACAGAAGTATCCCATGCACTGCTACAGATTAGGGACCAAATGGCTAGGCAGCAGTTCTGCAGAAAAGGACCTAGGGGTTACAGTGGTCGAGAAGCTGGATATGAGCCAACCGTGTGTCCTTGTTGCCAAGAAGGCTAACGACATTTTGGGCTGTAGAAGTAGGGGCATTGCCAGCAGATCTAGGGACGTGATAATTCCTCTCTATTCAACATTGGTGAGGCTAGGGTGATCAGATGTCCCGATTTTATAGGGACAGTCCCGATATTTGAGGCTTTTTCTTATATAGAAGCTATTACTCCCCACCCCCGTCCTGATTTTTCACAGTTGCTGTTTGGTGACTCTAGGTAAGGCCTCATCTGGAGTACTGTGTCCAGTTTTGGGCCCCACACTACAAGAAGGATGTGGAAAAATTGGAAAGAGTCCAGCAGAGGGCAACAAAAATGATTAGGGGGCTGGAGCACATGACTTATGAGGAAAGGCTGAGGGAACTGGGATTGTTTAGTCTGCAGAAGAGAAGAATGAGGGGGGTTTTGAGAGCTGCTTTCAACTACCTGAAAGGGGGTGTGATGGGTTAGATCACAGAAACCCCCTTGGGAACTGCCAACCGATGTGCCAAAACTACTTCTGCCCCTGCTTTCCTGCCCTGGCAGCTTAGGACGTCAGTGCCCTGCCTGGTTTGAGCCAGACCTGCTAACCTGCTGCAAACCCAGACCCAAGGTCTGAATCACGTCCCCTAACAGCTGTAGGCTTCACTAAAAGCAACTTACAGAAGTGTTCCTGTCTTTAACACTCAGATGTCCAACTCCCAATGGGGTCCAATCCCCAAATAAATCCGTTTTACCCTGTATAAGCTTTATGAGTTTATGCAGGGTAAACTCATAAATTGTTCGCCCTCTATAACACTGATAGAGAGATATGCACAGCTGTTTGCCTCCCTCCCCCCGGTATTAATACATACTCTGGGTTAATTAATAAGTAAAAAGTGATTTTATTAAACACAGAAAGTAGGATTTAAGTGGTTCCAAGTAGTAACAGACAGAACAAAGTGAATTACCAAGCAAAATAAAATAGAGCACGCAAGCCTATGTCTAAGAAACTGAATACAGATAAAAACCTCACCCAGTAAGCTTCCTTTTACAGACTAGTCTCCTTCTAGTCTGGGTCCAGCAATCACTAACACCCCTTGTAATTATTGTCCTTTGTTCCAATTCCTTTCAGGTATCCGTGGGGGTGGACAGGCTATCTCTTTAGCCAGCTGAAGACAAAAGGGAGGGGTCTCCCAGGGGTTTAAATAGACTTTCTCTTGTGAGTGGAGACCCCCTCCTCTCTCCTATGCAAAGTCCAGCTCCAAGATGGAGTTTTGGAGTCACATGGGCAAGCCACATGTTGATTGCATGACTCAGTTTTTTACCAGCCAGGCCACATTCCTGGGAAGGCTCAGATGTGGATTGGCATCTTCAGGTTCATTGTTGGCTTAAGTGGTTTTTGATTGGGCACTTAATTTGCATTTTTCTCAAGAAGCTGACCGAATGCTTTACTAGTCTGTTAAAATCAAGCCAGTACACAGCCAATATTAATAACTTTGAATACAAAAATGATACACGCATACAAATAGGATGAATACATTCAGTAGATCATAACCTTTACATAGATATGTTACATGGCATATGTAGCCTAAAACATATTCCAGTTATGTCACATATACAATCATAAGCATATTCCATAAAGCCTTATGGGGGGCACTGTCACAGGGGGTTCCAAAGAGGATGGATCTAGACTGTTCTCAGTGATAGCAGATGACAGAACAATAAGTAATGGTCTCAAGTTGCAGTGGGGGAGGTTTAGGTTGGCTATTAGGAAAAACTAGGAGGGTGGTGAAGCACTGGAATGGGTTACCTAGGGAGGTGGTGGAATCTCCTTCCTTAGAGGTTTTTAAGGTCAGGCTTGACAAAGCCCTGGCTGGGATGATTTAGTTGGGAATTGGTCCTGCTTTGAGCAGGGGGTTGGACTAGATGACCTCCTGAGGTCCCTTCCAACCCTGATATTCTATAATTCTAAATGCTAGCCAGTCTGAGAATTAGCTGGATCCCCAGGGAAAAGTACATTCTGATAGGCCTTTTTGTAAAGTTGAGGTCTGATTATTCTTCACTGCTAAAGCTACAATTTAAGTGATAGCTAAAAACGTCAGTGTCCCTAATGCACAGCAGTTTTGTGATCAAAAGGAATTGAAAAGGAGAAAAAATTGAACCCTGAATGCCTAGGGGTTTGTTTTTTTAGCACTCTGTAACGGATGACACATGCTGCACATATGGTTTCAATGTGATCAGACTTCCAATATTGTTTCACTAGATGTAGTATCTGCCCACCAGCCATTTCCTTGAAGACAGGATGTTTAATAAGCTTCCCAGACAGAAATGGACCCCAGAGTCACTAAATAAATACATCTTTAAAAAAATAAAATACCCCACATGTGTGGGCTTTTGTTTCTACAAGTGAGGCAAGATTTAGTTAGGGGACGTTGCGTACTTCCCCAAATGCCCTCATGAAAAATTACTCAAGTGGGAGTGACGAGATGGATCAGGAATATACAAATCCCAAGTGAGGAGCTTGATCTAGGTTATGCATTATTATTTTTGCAAACATGAAGTGTTGTTGTTATTTGTCTTATAGTAAAGGTCAAGTGGCCCCAGTCAAGATCAGGACTTCATTGTAGTAGGTGCTGTACAAACAGTCCCTTCCTCCAAAAACTCACAATCTAAATAGACAATGCAGGCAAAGGGTGGCAAAAGAACATATTATAATACCAATTGTGCAGAGGGGAAACTGAGGCCCAGAGATTATGTGTTATGGCCAAGATCACATGGGAAGTCCAGGGCAGAACTAGACATTGAATCCAGATCTCCTGAGGGAGACTGCTTATTCCCTGCTGTGGTAAAACCCACAGCAGGCAGCTCAGTTCCTCTCATGAAATTCCCTCCAAATTCTTCCATCGGGGTAAAGGTGAGGCTTTAACTTCTCCATGGAAACAGCAGTGGATCTGGCTCCCAGAATCTTGAAGATTCCCTTAGATCTGTGCAGATCACTGGTGATCTACCAGCGGTCAGGGCTATCCCCTCACTGGCTCTGAGGCAGGCAGTCCCTAACTTCCTAGGGAATATGTTGGGATTGCACCACTGTAACAGAGTAGAACTGGGCACCAAATGTTTAACAGGAACATAGAATTGTCATACCAGAGCAAAGCAATGGTCCGTCTACTCCAGTATCCTTGATGGTACCCCACTGGCTCTGGAGTGGCCAGCATTAGATGCTTCAGCGGAAAGTGCAAAAATCCCCATTATGTGATGATTGATTGATTGATTGGTGATACCTCGATTCGAGGATGATCTCTACCATGGATTTACCTATGGGTTCTGAGATGACTCAGGAGTCTGGTCCTGGAACTGCAAATCCACCTGCAGTAGGTACAGACATTTCATGGCAGGCCAGCCCATTATGTATAATTATAGGATACTGTAGTGGGGTGGTCACCCTGCTCCTGCCTGGAAAGGCTTAAAACAGCCGTGGGAGAAGGCTGTGGCAGGGGAAAAGCTGGGCTGATTTGGAGGAAGCAGCTGGGGCCACGCCCCAATCAGGGCCCAGCTGGCCCTATAAAGGCTTGAGCCAGGAGCTCAAGCTGTAGGTTTCTCTCTGTGCTCAGAGAGAGAAGGGCCTGGCTGCAGGGAGCTTAACCAAGTACTTGGAGTGGTGCAGGGCTGGGGAAAGCCCCAGGGAGCTCTGGCCTAGAAAAGCCCCAGGCTGCAGGCCTGGTAAGGCCTATTAGGTACTGGGTTGCAGGGGGCAGCCCATGGATAGGCAGAGGCAGCAGGTCTGAACCCCTTTGCCTGTGATGAGTGGCTGATACTGCAGTCTGCCCTAGTGAATGGGGGCTAGATGGAGACTGGGCAGTAGCCAAGACTGAGGTGAAGTGGGGATAGTGGGTGGGGGTTCCCCTGGGAGGGGGTGACCCAGAACAGTGGGGGTACTGCCAGGTGGCAGCACCTAGAGAAAGGGGCACCAGGGTCCTGGGAGGGACATGGGGCCAGTGGCAAGGCAGATCACTGGCCTGCAGAGGGCACTCCAAGGCTGGGAGAACTAATTCCTGAGGACAACCAGCAGGAGGTGCTGCTGAGGGAGTCTGCACCTTTACAGGTACCCATAGGGTAGCTACTTCTCAACCTGAGGCGGTCAGTGATTGGTGTAGTACCTTGAGATCTTATATCTCTTATAAATTTTAATCTTATTTTATGTCACTGGATGTTATGGTATTTCTATAAATGTCCAATCTGTTTTCATTTCTACTAAGTTTGTGTAACTCAGTCTGTTCTCATTCACCATATAAAGAGGTGGTCCTATTTTGAATCCTCCTAAACTCTTGGCATAAAATAGGTACTCTGGTAGCAGTGAGTTCCCCAGGTTAAGTACACATAGTGTAGAAGAATCACCAGTTTAGAAGGTGTTGCCTTCCATTTTCATTCACTATCCCCTGGCTCTTACATTCTGAAAGAGGGTCAACATTCCGGAACGAACTTCTAGAGAAATGTAGTTTTGTTGTAAATATTTTCCTTTTAGGTATATTCCTCACAGGTGGCTTCTGAGTTTGCAAACACACACATAGTGCAGAGCCCCTCTGGAATCAGAAAGGGTATGAACTCACCTGGCCTTGGTGCCTGAATTTCATGAACTTCCTGAGATTCAGGAGGACATCAGAGCAGGAGAGATCGCTAGGTTGAAGGTAACTGATAAAAGCAAATTGTAAAGTCATTGCTTTGCTCCAGGCTGCCAAGATAAAAGGTTACTGCCTATAAATTCATTAACGTTTGGAAGATGCTCAGGTGATATAGGGCCATATAAGTACCTAGCTAACCAAATTAGTTTTATATGAGGAGTGGAGAGACAGGAATAAACGATAATAGACAGATCTATTTACCTACAGCACACAACAATATAGTATTGGAGGGACACACCCCAAGCCTTCGGATAAATAAAATCAGATGACTGAAAGGAGGCAGTCAGCAGGTTTTACTCACCAGAAGTCCACCCATGAAGTACCGCGAACAGGTGCCTTTTCGAGGCATACTAGTCACCTTTGTACAAGATATGCTCTTGGTACCCAGATTGCTGTAAAGATAACACTGTACAACTGGTACACAAAGCCTGCCAGCATTTTCAACCTGTGAAATCCTGGGCCACATAAGTGATCTCAGTTAGCATCGCATTTCAGTTAACCAGAGTTTCTGGTGCAAAGCAACCTAGGCCAACATTTTCAAACTTGCAACTGCCACTCTTGCAATGCCTTGAATTCAAAGGTGTTGAGCAGGAAGTTAGTGAAAACTGATCAGGACTCAGGGGCTTCTATTACCGTGTCCCATAATCAAGATAAAAGGATCCCTACATTTAAAAGGACAGACATTTAAAGCTGAAATAGACCTCTCAAACAGCATATATTGCCTGTGATAGCAGGGGACTGGATTTGATGATCCAGGACATCCCTTTCATTCTTGTCTTCCTAATTAACTTGTGAAATTAATTGCCACAAACTCAACTCCAATTTTTTTTTTTTTAAAAAAGGATTGGACACTTGTTTATGGGGTTAGGTGTAATATTCACAGCTAATCCAATGGCCGGTGACGGGACACTAGATGTGGAGGGCTCTGAGCTACTACAGAGAATTCTTTCCCAGGTGTCTGGCTGGTGGCTCTTGCTCACATGCTCAGGGTGTAACTGATCACCATATATGGGGCGGGGAAGAAATTTTCCTCTGGGTCAGATTGGCAGAGACGCTGGGTTTTTTTGCCTTCGTCTGCAGCGTGGGGCCTGGGTCACTTGTAGGTTTAAATTAGTGTAAATGGTGGAATCTATGTAACCTGAAGTCTTTAAATCATGGTGTGAGGACTTCAGTAACTCAGCCAGAGGTTAGGGGTCTATTACAGGAGTGAGTGAGGTTCTGTGACCTGTAAGGTGCAGGCGGTCAGACTAGATGATCATGATGGTCCCTTCTGGCCTTAAAGTCTATGAGTCTATAATCCAGCAAGGTCAAAATAGTACAAGTAATATAAACCCCTCCTGCTTCCAGGCTTTCCTACTGCCCCAGGCTCTGTTGTATGTGAGTATATTATGGACCAGAAGGTGATATCCTTACTCATGTTGAGTAACACTGTCCTCCCAAAGTACTTCCATTGGCTTCAATGTATGAGAATCTGAATGGTGCACACAGAGATCTGATTTTTTGCTTATGTCCCCTGTCCAAAGGCTGATAGGCAGAGTCAGAACTTTATTTCTCTTGTCTCGTCTTTTTGTTCTTGCATTCCCTCACTCTGAGAAGAGACGGCGTTTGGCAAGGGAAGGAACCGTCTCCTCCTAACCTCTATGACACAGTCCAGCTGCATGCATGCTTGTGCATAAGTGTTTGTGGGTACATCTACACAAGGCTATAGGATCCGTGGTATGGCCATGGCTGGCCTAGGTCAGCTGACATGGGCTTGCAGGGCTCTGGCTACAGGGCTAAAAATCGCTGTGTAGACATTCAGGCTTGGGCTGGTGCCTGAGCTTCTGGGACCCTACACTGCACTTTTCAGCACCGGAGCCCAATCCCACCCCCGCCCCCCAGATCAGCTGATCCAGGCCAGCCATGGGTTTTTTTTATACCTGTGTAGACATACCCTGTGTGTGTGTGTCACTTACTTTGGAAGCACCCAATGCATGACACTGATGGAGGTAGGATAAAGAGCTAGATGGAGCAATAGTTTGCATTGGAATGTCATCTCGGTTGCTACAGAGATCAAAATAATAGATTACAACAGCAAAGGTGATTTGCTTTGTATAGTTTTGTCTAGTCACCTTTGTATATTTAATGATACAGCAGTCTTTTTGCTTTGTAGTGTTCATCTTGGAAAGTACAGTTTGTTTAACTTGTTATCTAAGGTACAGTTTAGGGCCCCATGTCACCAGAGCTGCAATTAAATTTCTATTTTTGGACCACATGAGGGAAATTAATGAAAAATCCAGATGAAGAAAGCAATGCTGAATGATGCTAGTAAATAAGGTTTTTGTGGTGTAGACCTTTGGGCTCAGGCTGGATCCGGGGCTCTGGGACCCTCCCACCTCCTGGGACATATCTTAGGGTACATCTACACTGCAATGTAAGCCCAGGGTTAGTAGAACTTGAGTTAGCAGACCCTGGGTTTGTTAACCTAGGGCTTGAGCGTCCACGCTTATTTGTAACCCTAGTTAGGAATTGTTGAACCCTGGGTCCCAACCTAGAGCTCCAGTATCTACACTGCATTATGCAAGCTGGTCCAACCATCCTTGTCCCAGAGTTCCTAGTGTCCTCCCAAAATGTGGCCCCTCTAGCGCTTTGTTCATGGTGCAGTGTGGGAAAACTTGACTGTGTGGTGTGACATTCCATATTCTTCATAGAAATATTGTTATGATATGAATTTGGCCTAATTAATATGTATTTTATGCTAGATGGCTAATGTAAGATATCATTGGAAAGGTTAGGATTTACTGGATGTGATTATCAAATTTGTATGCATGTATCCTTTCTATAACTAAAGATAGGGGGAGGGATAGCTCAGTGGTTTGAGCATTGGCCTGCTAAACCCAGGGTTGTGAATTCAATCCTTGAGGGGGCCATTTAGGGATCTGAGGCAAAAATCTGTCTGGGGATTGGTCCTGCTTTGAGCAGGGGGTTGGACTAGATGACCTCCTGAGGTCCCTTCCAACCCTGATATTCTATGATTCTGTTTGCTATCCCTTATTACTTAAAATATGCCTTTTATAGTTAATAAACTTGTTTTTGTTTGTTATTAAACCCAGTTTGTGCAATTTCTCACTGGGGGGGCAAGACGTTGTGCATGTCTCTTCACACTGAAGGAGAGGGTGAATTTTTATTCTCGTGCGCTGTGCAGCTCTTTCTATACAGCGGAAGACAATATTATCTTGGGTGTACATTCTAGAGGGACGCTGCACTTGAGTGCTGGGTGAATCTCCGAGCTGCACCCTCCCACACACAGAGCTGTTCTTCTGTCACTCAGCGCTCACTGGGCCTGCTGAGCGTAAACATCCTAAGAGTAAATGCCATCGATGCTCCAGCATGCTTGGCAGGTTGACAGCCCAGGCCTACTTGAAGGAGTTGTCATTACACATGAGATCAGCCCCTTTTGAGTTAATGGGCCTAATCATGAGGAAGCATGGATTTGCAGGATAAAGACCTAAATGTCATTATACTATATTGAAACAACCCCATTCTGGGATACTAGAATATACAATGCGGCTATGATACAACCAGAGGCTGTACCTAATTTTCATCCCTGGTTTCCACTGTGCATAGTGGAGATGACCTGCATACCCTCAGGTACATGGCCCAGCTATTTCACCTAACCAGCCCCCTCACCAGAGATGATAATCTGGGATCCTATACAACAGTGGTTCCCAAACGTGTTCCGCCGCTTGTGCAGGGAAAGCCCCAGGCAAGCGGTGGCCAGTACGTCCCTCAGCCCGCGCCACTTCCAGCTGCTCCCATTGGCCTGCAGCAGTGAACCGCGGCCACTGGGAGCCACGATCAGCCAAACCTGCGGACATGGCAGGTAAACAAACCGGCCCGGCCCGCCAAGGGCTTTCTCTGCACAAGGAGCGGAACAAGTTTGGGAACGACTGCTATACAGTCTCATCCCCCAAACTGTTGAGGAACCTTGTGATTCTCCAGGTCCATCCTTGTTCTGTTGAAGGACCATGTCCATCAGATGGGTTAGTAGGACATCCTGCAGTATCATTCCAGTCAACAGACCCACAGCGTGTTGCGTCATTCATATTCTGAGTAATACACAATATTAAAATGAGTCATGTCCGATTCCGAGAGATTAAGGCCAGAAGGTACTTGTGCAATACCATTAATGAGAGGAACATATCCAATCTGACCACCTGTCTATCACAAGCCATTACATTTCACCTAGTTACCTTGTTTTGAGCCCAATCACTTGTGTCTGACTGAAGCATATCTTCCAGAAAGGTATTCAGTCTTGATCTGAAAACATCAAGAGATGGACAATCCACCACTTCCCTTGGTAGTTTGTGCCAATGGTTAATCAACCTTACTGTTACTTTTTGCCCTATTTCTAATTTGAATGTGTATGGCTACGGCATCCAGCTATTGGTTTTTGTTTTGCCTTTTTCCTCTAGATTAAAGTCCTTCAGTACCGGTACATTTCCGGTCAAGTCTTTGGAACAGGGATCTTGGAGTCTGGGACCTTGGCTTCCACACCCAGCTCTGATACAGATTCTGAGCCTTTGAGTGAGTGACTTAACTCTGTACCTCAGATTACTCATCTGTAAAATCTGGTGAATAATTCCTGATTCACAAGGGTGTTGTGGGAACTGAGGTTTGTAAAGCAATTTGGTCTCCTTGGAGGCAAGGATCAGATTCTCATGCTGAACATACACCTGAGTAGAATAAAATAGCAGTATTCACATGAGTGCTATTCAGTACCAGGGTTGCAAAACCGGGTCCACAAAGAGGGGAAAAATTCTGTTTTAAATTAACACATTCCACAAAACCTTCAGAGTAGCAGCCGTGTTAGTCTGTATCCGCAAAAAGAAGAACAGGAGGACTTGTGGCACCTTAGAGACTAACAAATTTATTAGAGCATAAGCTTTCGTGGACTACAGCCCACTTCTTCGGATGCATATAGAATGGAACATATATTGAGGAGATATATATACACACACAGACAGACTCTGTCTGTGTGTGTGTATATATATCTCCTCAATATATGTTCCATTCTATATGCATCCGAAGAAGTGGGCTGTAGTCCACGAAAGCTTATGCTCTAATAAATTTGTTAGTCTCTAAGGTGCCACAAGTCCTCCTGTTCTTCTTTTCACAAAACCTTAACATTCTCAAAAGGCTCTAGCACATTCGAGAAGAGTAAATCCTCTCCTGTCCCTAACTGCAATGAAGTGTTTTCATTAATTGCACTGTCATCCAATGCATTTGAACAGAAAGCCTTTCTGACACACACCTCCTGATAGCGAGTGCATTCCATTAATTTGAATGGGAATTATTTTCCTTCTATTTCCTTAGACATACTTATGTGGCCATATCACCACTGTATTCAACCCAGCTGACATGCTCTCGATAAGTCTGTTTCTCCTATTTAGAAAACATTTGTTTTTTTGCTCTAGCAGAGTATAAATCCTTTGATTTAGCCCTTTATGCATCTATGCCATGCCCCTTCAGCAGGGGGAATTCCGCTGTGGTCAGATCATCAGTGTTGGCATACCATACAAGCATGGCATGCAGCAAAAATATTAGGATTGGAAAAATGTCAGACTGATTGTGTTTGGCTGGGGAATGGGAATGTCCTACACTCCCAGTTCGCTTGGCTCAGCAGGATCCCTTTAGCCACTGCCCTTGATGATTATTATTGCAATATCCTTCTGAATCAAGCACTAATGTTAACAGTAGCTCTTCTTGCTGTTGACCATGTTACACAAGTTCGGAGAACAATTGCAAGCGTTAGGGTATTGCATGATGGCTGAGTGTTATCAGGTAGAAATCTCCTCCCATAGAGTATTGCACAATTATCAAAGTGGCCTGTCGGGAGAAGGTTACATGCCTCTGAAATATGTAGCATCAGCCAGGAGATTCCTAGGATCTCTTGCTCTGTTACCAACTCATTGTGAGATCTTGAACAAGTGATTTAGCATCTCTGCTTCAGTTTCCACATCTGTAAAGTGGGGATAATACATGTGTCATAGGGGGTGGAGCAAGAATTAATAGATTAGAATAGAGATGGGCTCAAGTTGCAAAATTCAGATTCCAAACACCACAAAATCCAAGGTTTCTCAATCTGGGGGTTAGGTTTGTTCCATTAAGAAGGTAGGTCTCTTTTGCAAACATTAGATCTGAATTCAGGTTCTGATTTCAACCCCAGCCCTCAACATTTTGGGGCATCTTGTTCTGCGATTTTTAGTTTGCAATCATCTCGTTTGTAGATAATTGGAGGAAAAGCACTGTGTCAGGACAAAGGACTATTCACCCAATGGATTTTATTTAAAAATCACCCAAGTGTAGCGACACCCTTTCCTAATTGAGGGGTAATTTTAGATCTTCCTGGAGCTCTCAGCAATGCTAAGGAAGATATGCTCTTTGGAAAATTGCAATTTGCCGTTAATGGGACAAAACCACTCAGGTTTGACAATAGCTACTTAGAAGGCGGAAAGTAATCTGATTTGCAAGAAGCAGTATTTGTATCTATGCTATGCAGCTGTACACCTATAATTAGGTTCATTTGGAAATGCTTTTAAGTATTAGGGCCAAACAGTGAGTCAGTTATTTTGGTAAAAACCTGGAGCAGCTGCACTAAAGCCAATAGAATTATTCCAGATTTACACCAGCATCTAAGTGTGGAATTTTGCTCTTAATCCATTCATTAGGTCTCTTTCCCACAATAAATGTTCACAAGGCCCATTATTATGGGTTGCACAGATGGGTGTGAGATTGCCCACAGTTGTTTGTGCTGTATAAGCTCTCGTCTCAGACTGTGTGTTAATGGACAGCAAGCTGTGCAAATTAATTTTTCCCAAGAAAGCCCCTTACCACTGGAAACCCCCCCAGTTCCACTCAGACTGAGTGGTGCTTTATTTCATGAGTAGCCCCATGGAAATCAGTACCATCAAGAATAGCCCCAGAGAAATCAACAGGACTAACTGCAGAATAAAGGCAGTACTCAACATTAGTAGCAGAATCAGATGCTTGTATTCTATTCAGGTTCTTATACCGCCCTCATCACCATGGCATTTGAGCACCTTGCTCAAAAAAAACCCCTTTTTGATTTTAATATTCTGTCTGCTGTAGGTTCCTTTCCAACTCACTTTAACTCCTTGACCCTCTTGGGCTCGCCCTTGGCATCCAGCCTGAAACTTCCCATGGGTTTACACCACAACAGTGTACTCGCCAGTGTAGTCATAAGTTCACAATAAGAAGTGGGTGCAGAGGCGGTGACCGAAACACTCTCTTGTAGGTCCTAGCTGAGGACCAGCACATCCTTCCAAAATGGTGATGTTCAGAGTGGTCTCTTAAACAGCACAGTTAGGGTTGCCACCTAGTCCTAGTGTCTTTCATGCCCAAGGGTTAGCACTTGGCTCCCCACAGCCTCTAAGGCCTTGGCTACACTTACCCGCTAGTTCGGCGGCTGGCAATCAAACTTCTGGGTTCGACTTATCGCGTCTAGTCTGGACGCGATAAGTCGAACCCGGAAGTGCTCGCCATCGACTGCGGTACTCCAGCTCGGCGAGAGGAGTACCGCGGAGTCGACGGGGGAGCCTGCCTGCCGAGTGTGGACCAAGGTAAGTTCGAACTAAGGTACTTCGAACTTCAGCTACGTTATTCACGTAGCTGAAGTTGCGTACCTTAGTTCGAATTAGGGGGGGTAGTGTAGACCAAGCCTTAGACAAGAGCATCCATTGGTTTCTCAATCATGCCTTCATTTGCCCATTCTCTCCCACCCTCCACCCCCACCTGCCTCTTTCCCATCCTTTCCACCTGTCCAAAACCTTCTCTTCAACAGGTATTCCTCCTTCCTCTGTGCCTCTCCGTGCTCCTGCCACTTCAGCTTCCCCATGCTCTCACTACCCCAAAAAGCCCCACTGCTCCCTGCTTCCCAGCTGCTCCCTGTTTCTCACTCCCTCTATGTTCCATTCTTGATTTTTTTTAAAGAGTTCCAGAAGGAAGGGGTTAATTTTCCCTTCTATTTGAATCTCTCTCCTCTATGCAGCATGTTATGTCCAGACATTATTTAATCAATAAGGCATGATAGGCTCTGTGGTTATCTTGGCTCTGATCTGTATTTCTGTAACCATTCCACTGGGGTAACTGCACAGCTGTAATTTACAAAAATGTTTTCCCATAAGGAAAACCTGGCAAATGGGCCGTGGTTCATAGATACTGATCATTTGCAAGTTTGTCAACTAATCAGAACGTGTCCTGGATTGGCAATGGTTTTCCCATCACCTGTGCTATTCAGCTGCACCTGAATTGGGGTTCGCAGATGTTACTCCAGTATACTAGCACTGGTTCTCAGCCAGATTATACATACAGCTGGGGGTACAGAGAGTTTCCACGGGCTGCATCCACTCATCTAGATATTTGTCTAGCTTTACAGCAGGCTCCATAAAAAGCACTAATGAAGTCAGTACATACTAAAATTTCATACAATGACTTGTTTATACTGCTCTATATATGATGCACTGAAATGTAAGTTACAATATTTATATTCCAGTTGATTTATTTCATAATTATATGGTAATATGAGAGAGTCAGCAATTTTTCGGTAATCGTGGGCTGTGACACTTCTGTATTTGTGTCTGATTTTGTAAGCAAGTCGTTTTTAAGTGAGGTGAAACTTGGAGTACACAAGACAAATCAGACTCCTGAAAGGGGTACAGTAGTCTGGAAAGGTTGAGAGCCACTGGACTAAGCAATACATTATGAAGCTGTGACAGATATGGTAATTTCCTGCAATATCCTTTAAAGATCTTATGGTATGAAGTTTATGAATTAGTGTGGGCCAGGACTGTATGTAACCCCTCTAGCGAGAGATGTGACAAATATTGAAATCCCATGCAGTCTCTTCCAGGCCCTTTGTTTTAAACGAATGGTTTATATATGACTACGTGGGGAGGGTTACCACAGCTCTGTGATGTTATTGACATAAACTGTGACTGTATAGATCATTGTTGCATCCACTGTTATATATTTGCAGCAACTATTGTACAAAGGTTGTCGTGTGAAGTGTCTATGAAGAGGTTATGATTTGCTGGTTATAATTATGCTATCAATATGTGTGTACCATTTTTGTAGTTGAAGTTATGAATATTGGCTATGTTCTTGTATCTCAGTGGGTTTGATTCTAAATAGCCTCAGTGAAGCATTTGTTCAGCTTCTTGAGAAAGGACTGTTCTCAGTAAGTGCCCAATCAAGAAACACTTAACTGACAATGGACTTTGGAAGATGCCAATCCACATCTGAGTGTTCCTGGGAAGGTTCAAACTAACATGTAAACAATGGCGTCTGCCTGCAAACTGAGTCATGCATGGACATGTAACTTGCCCATGTGACTCCAGACTCCATATTGCTGCTGTGATTTTTCCACAGTCGGAACAAAGAGGGGTCCTTCCATGGGCAGAAAATATAAAAGGCCCTGGAAACCCCTCCATCTTGTCTTCAATCCTGCTTCTTACCTCTGGAGGGACTTTGCTACAAACTGAAGCTCTGAACAAAGGACTGAATGACCCATCCCAGCTGTGGATGTACTCTAGAGACTTGATTTGAACCTGCAGTTTATTCCATCACTGCTACAAGCCTGAACCAAGAACTTTGCCATTACTGTATGTAATTGATTCCATTTCACCAATTCTAGCTCTCAGCTATATCTTTTTCCTTTTATGAATAAACCTTTAGATTTTAGATTCTAAAGGATTGGCAACAGCGTGATTTGTGGGTAAGATCTGATTTGTATATTGACCTGAGTCTGGGGCTTTGGGATCGGGAGAACCTTTTTCTTTTACTGGGGTATTGGTTTTCATAACCATTTGTCCCCATAACGAGTGGCACTGGTGGTGATACTGGGAAACTGGAGTGTCTAAGGGAATTGCTTGTGTGACTTATGGTTAGTCAGTGGGGTAAAACCAAAATCCTCTGTCTGTCTGGTTTGGTGTGCCTTAAAGTTGGAGAATCCCCAGCCTTGGGCTGTAACTGCCCTGCTCTAAGCAATTTGTCCTGAACTGATACTCTCAGAAGTGTCTCACCAAAGGCAGCATCGTTACAAGCTCCTCCAGAAATGAAAAACAGCGGGTGACAATTAAGGCAAATCAGTCAGGTTGTAACCTCCACCACCTCTTGGGGATGCTCACAGATACTAATTCAGACTGGATTCTTCAGTGACCAACAGACAAAGCAATGACTTTTAGATAAAGAGCCCGAGTTTAAATTGACTCAGGGCCTTTTTCCTGATACAGCAAGTGGACAGGGCCTTCTGTCCAAGGGGAGCAGAGGGCTCCCAACCCTTGCAGAAGGGTTGGAAGGATGTGGCTTACTAGGGCCTCATAAGGCTTCTGGGTGATCTGGTAAGCTGTTAGCACATGGATAGGAACAGTTATTGTGTTTAATGTGTTTTCTCTGTAATGCTTTCACCTTAAGAGTAAATGTGCTTGCTTATAAAGAGTTGTGGTAACATATGACTGAGGGCCATTACACTGTTCATCATCTCTGCAGAGAAAGCAAAGTTCAGACACTGTCCTGTTTAGGCAGAGTGGCTCACTGGGAATATCACAGCATAAGCAGGGAACTGTGCAGCCTGGGGAAAAAACCCAGCCAGGAAGGAGAGAGATGTGTGTCTCTACCAAGAGAGGTGACAGCTCAGGAACTGGAGTGGATGCCCTTGGTGGAACATGAGGGAGGGAATACAGGTGTAATTGTGCTGATCTGTGACAAAAGATATATTATAATAATATATAATATTGTCTTTAGACATTATGTGTGAAGCAGGAAGCAGTGGTGCTGTATTTAGCACAAATGGACAATTTCTCCATTTCCCATAAGGAAATCTTTTTCGTAAATTGCAGCCATAAGTTACCCTAATGGACTGGAGATCACTTTAACTTAATGGGAGGTACTTTAATTCACTTCATCTGGCTCCTTGGCATGTGAACTACACCTATTTACAGCTGTCCCCAATCCATAAACATAGATCAATCTGTATAGGTGTTTTAGGAAATGTGGCCTGTTAGTTGAAGCTGTACAGTGCTTGTGGTCTTAGCTCTGCTAGAGGTCCCAGGTTCAATCCCTGCTAATGTGCATTGGGGTGGCTATTATAAAACTGGTGACTTGTCGACAGTTTGGATCGCTGCAGGATGAGTGTCCTCTGTGCAGGGAGTCTAACTCGCTGAGCAGCATGTGTTATGGTCAGTGTGTGAGTCCTAAAAAAAAGAAGTGCTGGAATGTACTTCTGTAACACCCTTCCAGCTCCCCTGACCGGCATTTCAGAGTGTCCTAACATGGCTTGAGCCCTGGTTATCGTCACACTCTGTGCCAGATCAACAGAGAATATGAATCTGTTGGAGCACTTAGTCCTTTAACGTCCATTGCAGAGGTCTTGGGTGTAAGCACTCTGGGACAGGGACTGTCTTTTTGTTCTGAGTTTGTACAGCACCTAGCACAGTGCAGGACTGCAGCTCCTAAGCCCTACATTAATACAAATAAATACCAATGATAATCATGCTCTTAGCTCTGGGGTACCTGGGTTAATCCTTGGTGATGACCAAAGCATATATAAACATGTCTGCATCAGTCTATAGGAGGGGAGCTTACTGCCAGGGAGTTTGTTAAACCTACATCATTTTTTAGCTTGATCCTGTAACACTCATTTATACAACTAGTGATTCCCGCCCCTCAAAATTCTGAATGATTCTCATAATCCCCCACAAAAGTGACACTTCACTCCACTCTGAATTTTTTTGTATCTGAAACTTTGCTCAGCTCTAATGATAATTCACAAACATGGAGGCAAACAATGGTCTTTGTTAGCTTTCACCAGGGTCATCCCTAGCCATTTGGGTGCCCTACGCAACCCCCCTGCAGGGGGCTGTGTGGGGTCCCAGGCCTCTGCGGGGGCAGGGGGGAAGAACCTGCTTCCCCCCCCCCCCCCCATCAGGGTCCGGGGTGTGCTCAAGGCCTGCGGGGCCCAGGAGGCAGGAGCTGTGGGGGGCCACTTTGGGGAGCCCCACAAGCCCAGAGTGGCCTGGGGGATTAGTGGTGGGCCGGGAGCAGCCTGCTCCACTTCCCTCGCCCCAGCCCCAGTCATGTCACTTGGGGGAGGAGGTTTTGGGGGAGGAGTTCCCCCACACACACTCACCGGCGGCGGGAAGCAGAGCGCTGTGGCTGGGAGCTGGTGGAATTGAGTGGGCTGGGGCCAGGCTGTTCCGCTTCCGGCCGCTGCCAGTGAGTGCGGGGTGGTTGGGGGAATGGGGGCGGGCCGGGGCGGAAGGCTAAGAGGTGGGGCAGAGGGAGTTGTCCGGGGCCCCACACCCTCCTAGGGACGGCCCTGCTCCTTGCAGTGGGTGCAGCCCGTGGTGGGGCCAGCCGAGGGACAGGGCTGGTCCTCGGAGCTGGTGCTACCATGTGTGCATGGTGTTCATGGTAACCTACACAGCTGTATTCTGCGTATGCCTAGGAACAGCCCTGGCTTTTACAATAAGCAGGATTTGCACAGAGCAAGCTATATTGACTTATTCACTTTAATTTGCACTGACAGAAAACAGTGAGCAGGAAAGAACGTTGTGCTATGAAAGATTACAATAGCGACAAAGCTAATCCGTTGGGTCTGTCTAGTCCAGTGATAAGGGACTCTCAGGGCCTCCAGGGGTTCTGTCCCTCAAAAGAGAGGGTTGAGATGAAATCATGATGCATCACCTCTCTTTGGATATGGCACAATATGTACATATTTGTGGGAGCTTGTCATGGGGCAGCTGTTCTTCATGGGGAGCTAGGGCCCAGTCTGCTCTTGACTGACTTATGAAGGCCCCACCTGGAGGTAATTTGGGGGTGGCTGATTAAAGCACCTGAACCTAATAAAGGTTACTCAAGCTGAGGTAGAGGGCTCTCCAAAGGGAGATAGGAGGCTCCCATGAAGAGGAAGCTCCCCAAGAAAAGTTTGAGCCAGGAACAGGGAGCCTTAGAAGGTGAGCTCTCTGGGAACCTATCAGGATGGGGGGGTAAGAGGAGCTCCTGGAGAGGGGAACCTCCTAAGCAGAGGGCTTTGTTGGGATATGTAAGGGTTACGTAGAGACCTGGGAAACCACTGGTGTGCTGACATGGTATTAGGGAGTAGAAGCATGGGCAGGCACCTTTTCTGCACTTGATAGATAAAGTGCTATCCCTCTCTCTTCCCTTCTGCTTGTTAAGGATTGATAAGCGTTGCAGCTGCAGAAGGAACATGGGTGTCTAAAGAATACCCTTTGTGGGAAGAAGTGTTATCTCCCCCCTCCCTTCCTTTCCCAGCTACATAAACGAGCTCGGGATCATGGCCCCTTTCTCCCTTCCCTGCAAACTGCTGATTAAGGGAATTTGTGGCTGCAGTTACTGCAAAGAAATGTATCTTCCAGGTATAAATGTCTGTAGGATATGCTTAATGCTGTAAACAGGGGCGGGGATAATTCTATTCAGTCTATAGCTATTGATATGCATTGTATGGGTGTTCATATTACTCTATAAGGGTTTGGGGGGTGTAGGTATTTACATACTAACTTAGATAAAAAGAGTGTGCTGTAACTAACTCGGTGCTTATTCGACAACTGGGTCGAGGGGAACAAGTACCGTAACAAAGAAGCCTGTCTACTCAATCTGCCTCTGGGGCAGCCTGCTCATTCTCTAACAGGCTTTACCACTCATCCCCCAGACACTGGCCAGAAGCCTGGCCAGATCATGTGCTGTTCCTGGAGAGGAGACAGACCTCCCTGCACCCCAGATTCCCGAGAAGGATATTACGCTGATAGGGGCAGGGAGCCTAACACCAGGGACAGAGAGTGGAACCAAGAGAACCCTGGAGAAAGAGCCTGGGTAGAGGTGAACACTGAACTCAGGTGGGGGACAGGGACTGAGAATTACCTAGTTGCTCCACTGGGATGTTGGGGTGAAAGTTTTGTTTATGTTCTCTGTTGGCTTTTCTGTTAATTAAAGAGGTGCTCTTTAGCACCTAAACTGGCTGTTTGGACTTCTTGATATCCTGGGGGGAGGAAAATTAAGTAAGGGCTCATCTGCAACACTGTGTCTGCTCACAATGGGGGTGTGCTGGGTCAGACTGGAATGGTGAGAACTCCTTTCTAAGATGGCTGCACTGTTTAAAAAAAAACAGTCTTTGAGGGGAACTGAAGACAGCTATAAAATGTTATATGTAACAAAGTGGAAGTTGATAGTAATGAATATATATCAGAAGTTAGGAAGTGTAGAAAATTGATAAGGGAAGCCAAGGGACGCAAGGAGAAATCTGTGACCAGCAAAGTTAAGAACAATGAGGAGGAGTTTTTGAAATACATTGGGAACAAATAGAATCCTGAAAATGGTATTGGTCCATTACTAGATAGAATTTATCAGTAACAATGCAGAAAAGGCAGAAGTGTTCAATCAATATTTGTTTTATATTTGGGGGGAAAACAGATGATAGTCTCATCATACGATGAGTCTCCATTTTGCTAGAGTCTATAAGTATCTACATGGGGAACAAATATTTAATGATGAGCTCTTCCATATGTCAGAGAAAGGTATAACATGATCCAATGGGTGGAAGCTGACACGTGAGAAATTCAGACTGGAACTAAGGTGTACATTTTTAGCAGTGGCAGTAATTAGCCATTAGAACAACTTACTCTCCACATTAGCATGTCTCAATAAACAGCCCTCTGTCTATAATCTGTGCAGGTTGTGATGATGATTTAAGTATTCCCTTGGAAATGGGTTTTCAGAGAAAGTGGAATGTAAAGGAACTCTTTTCTTTTTAATTCTGGAAGTGAGCTGGCACTCAACTCCTGCTGTGACAAAAAAATAAGTGCCAGAACTCAACTGCTGTGAGCAGCTGCTGCCGCCTTTGAGGGCTGGAATGTATAAGCAGGAACACAGAATAAATATCAGAAAACAATTCTCCTCGTGTTCTATAAAGGGACCCTGTTCACGGGACCATGCAAAATGTTTATCATAATGAAAAAGAGGGATCACAAATAAATATAGTCCAGAAGAGGGCTGGGCAACCATGACTAACTGGACAGAAAGTGTTAACTTATGCAGCATGACCAGGGCTAGGTATGTTTGGAAGGATGGTTTAGCCTGGGATTCAATTCCCTGCTCTGCCAGACTGCCTGAGCGATGCTGGGCAGGTCGCTTAGACCCAGCTCCTCAAAAGGTACTTTGGTGTCTGAGTACCATTGAAATCAGTTGGAATGAGGCACCTAAATACCTTTGCGGATCTGCACCTTCCTCTCTTTGGGCCTCTGTTCTCCATCTGCACAATGGGGCTATCAGCACTTCCCTACCTTACAGGCATGTTGTGAGGAGCAATACATTAAAGATTTGGAGGTGCTCCAATACTGAGGCGACAGGGCCATCTAAGCGCCTACGATGGATGATGGAAGATATGGTGGGGGCAGGGAAGGTGTCCCTGTGCCAAGGAGCATGCAGGCAAAGGACTATTCCTGACAGATGCAAGCACCTGCCTCTCTGGGAACCCAATGGATACTGGGAGCCAGACAAGGTCTATTTGATTTTGTTCACTTGGTGAGTGTCTGAGAGGGTCCTTGACTGCTTCCCTATCTTATGATGGAAATTAATTGGACACAATAACCCTCGACATCAGTAACCAATTCTTGCTTAGCCTATGGAAAGAGCTCAGAAAATTAACACATAGGTGTTTTGGGCTAGACCTTCATGACTTCAATACAGCAACTCCTTTTCACACCAGCTGAGGATCAGACCCTTCGTTTTTTTTTTTTTTTTTTTTTAAAACAACCTCCGGTGCATTATTGAAACTATCTGGCCTTCATTTGAGAACCAGAATCAGTTCATGGTTTAATTCCCCAGCCTTTAAGTTTTCTACTTGATTTATCGCCTCAGAACAAAAATCTTTTTATAGACAGCTTGAATGGACTGTGCTGAGTAATCTTGCTGCTCTTGCTTGCCTCCCTGGCAGTTTATAAAACACTGCTAAAAGGTGTTTAAGTTCCTTATTAATAGCAGGCTCCAGTAATATATGTGATACATGGACGATCATGCCCAAGTGAATTATAAAACTGTCAAAGGGCACTTTGGCTTTTACTTGTTATGTGCTGTAGAAGGAAATAAACATATTTCCTCTACCAGATCTGTTATCTTACGCATGCCCATGCCTCATCTGAGAGACATCAGGGAGAGTCACTGCACAGTGTTTGGCTATTGTGATACTCAAGGAGCCTTTTGTTGTTAATAATGAATTAAGTAGCAGTCGGGGGTTTTGAGGACAGCAATATTTATACAACAGCAACATGATGTAATTTGTTGCTGATATCTTGCCAAGAATCCAGACCTTAGGGTATGTCTACACTACGGGATTAATCCGAATTTATATAATTCGAATTTTGGAAACAGATTATATAAAGTCGAATGTATGCGGCCACACTAAGCACATTAATTCGGCAGTGTGCGTCCATGTACCGGGGCTAGCGTCGATTTCCGGAACGTTGCACTGTGGGTAGCTATCCCATAGCTATCCCATAGTTCCCGCAGTCTTCCCCGCCCATTGGAATTCTGGGTTGAGATCCCAGTGCCTGATGGGGTAAAAAACATTGTCGCAGGTAGTTCTGGGTACAGCCTCACCCCTCCCTCCATGAAAGCAACGGCAGACAACCATTTCGCGCCTTTTTTCCTGGGTGAACACTGCAGACTCCATACCACGGCAAGCCTGGAGCCTGCTCAGCTCAAGACAGCAGTCATGAACATTGTAAACACCTCGCGCATTCTCGTGCAGTTTATGCTGAGCCAGGACCAGAAAAACGAGGCGAGGAGGAGGTGGTGACGACAGCGCAGTGACAAGCATGATGAGGACATGGACATGGACACAGAATTCTCTCAAACCACGGGCCCCGTTGCTTTGGAGATCATGTTGTTAATGGGGCAGGTTCTATCCGTGGAACGCCGATTCTGGGCAAGGGAAACAAGCACAGACTGGTGGGACCACATAGTGTTGCAGGTGTGGGACGATTCCCAGTGGCTGCGGAACTTTCGCATGCGTAAGGGCACTTTCATGGAACTTTGTGACTTGCTGTCCCCTGCCCTGAAGCGCCAGAATACCAAGATGAGAGCAGCCCTCACAGTTGAGAAGCGAGTGGCGATAGCCCTGTGGAAGCTTGCAACGCCAGACAGCTACCAGTCAGTTGGGAATCAATTTGGAGTGGGCAAATCTACTGTGGGGGCTGCTGTGATGCAAGTAGCCAAAGCAATCACTGAGGTGCTGCTACGAAAGGTAGTGACTCTGGGAAATGTGCAGGTCATAGTGGATGGCTTTGCTGCAATGGGATTCCCTAGCTGTGGTGGGGCGATAGATGGAACCCATATCCCTATCTTGGCACCGGAACACCAGAGTACCCTGTACGTAAACCGCAAGGGGTACTTTTCAATGGTGCTGCAAGCACTTGTGGATCACAAGGGACGTTTCACCAACAGCAACGTGGGCTGGCCGGGAAGGGTTCATGACGCTCGCATCTTCAGGAACACTACTCTGTTTAAAGGGCTGCAGCAAGGGACTTACTTTCCGGACCAGAAAATAACCGTTGGGGATGTTGAAATGCCAATAGTTATTCTTGGGGACTCAGCCTAGCCTTAATGCCATGGCTCATGAAGCCATACACAGGCAGCCTGGACAGGAGTCAGGAGCTGTTTAACTACAGGCTGAGCAAGTGCAGAATGGTGGTAGAATGTGCATTTGGCCGTTTAAAAGGTTGCTGGCGATCGTTACTGACTCGCTCAGACCTCAGCCAAACCAATATCCCCATTGTTATTTCTGCTTGCTGTGTGCTCCACAATCTCTGTGAAAGTAAGGGGGAAACCTTTATGGCAGGGTGGGAGGCTGAGGTAAATCGCCTGGCTGCTGATTATGCGCAGCCAGACACCAGGGCGATTAGAAGAGCACACCAGGAAGCGCTGTGCATCAGAGAAGCTTTGAAAACCAGTTTCATGACTGGCCAGGCTACAGTGTGAAATTTCTGTTTTTTTTCTCCTTCATGAAAACCCGCCCCCTTTATTGACTCATTCTCTGTAAGGAACCCACCCTCCCCCTTCCCCCAGCTTGCTTTCAAAGGAAATAAAGTCACTATCGTTTAAAAATCATTTATTCTTTATTAATTGATTATAAAAAGAGGGAGAGAATCCGGGTGGGGTTTGGGAGGAGGATCGGCGGGAAGGAAAAGGCCACTAAAAAAAGGTTAAAAAAATGACAGCCTTTTGCTTGGGCTGTCCACTGGGGTGGAATGGGAGGGTGTACGGAGCCTCCCCACCCCGCGTTCTTACACGTCTGGGTGAGGAGGCTATGGAACATGGTGAGGGGAGTTATACAGGGGCTGCAGTGGCACTCTGTTATCCTGCTGCCGTTCCTGAAGCTCCACCAGACGCCGGAGCATGTCTGTTTGCTCACGCAGCAGCCCCAGCGTTGCATCCTGCCTCCTCTGATCTTCCTGCCGCCACCTCTCATCTCGAGCGTCTCTCCTCTCCTCACGTTCACTGGCTTCTTTCCTATACTTTGAAACCGTGTCCTTCCACTCATTCAGATGAGCTCTTTCACTGCCGGTGGATTCCATGATTTCTGCAAATATCTCGTCTCGCGTCTTCTTTTTCTGACGCCTTATCTGAGAGAGCCTTCTAGACGGAGGAGGGAGGCTTGAAAAATTTGCAGCTGCTGGAGGGAGGGGAAAAAAGGAGAGAATTTTTTAAAAAGATACATTTTGCAGAACAATGCTTATACTCTTTCATGGTGACCAACACTATTCACATTACATAGCACATGTGATTTCTGTGTAAGGTCGCATTTTGCCTCTTAATATTGAGTGCCTGTGGCTTTGCTGCTAGAGATCACAGACGCAGGTCCGGGCAACAGAATTCAGCTTGCATGCGGCCATGGTAAGCCATTGTCTTTCGGCTTCTGCGCCCTCCTTTCCCACATACCAAGCAAAGCCCGTTGAGAGCTGCAGTTTTCCTGTTAACCTTCAGCAGCAGAAAACAAACTAACCCCCCCCCATCCAATTCTCTGGATGAGCGCTTTATCCCTCCCCCCACCGCGTGGCTGGTATCAGGGAAGATCCCTGCTAGCCAAATGTGAAAAGCTCAGGGCCAATATCCTCCCCCCCCCCCCAGCTAACTTGGCTAACTGCAGGGAAGGATTTCTTTTCAGCCACAGGCAAACAGCCCAGTAGGAACGGCCACCTCTGTCCCCTTAATTAAATTCCCGTATTTCAACCAGGTTACCATGAGCGATATCACTCTCCTGAGGATTACACAGCGAGATAAAGAACAGATGTTGCTTGAATGCCAGCAAACACCGGGACCATATGCTGCCAGGCTTTGTCATGCAATGATACCAGATTACTTGCTGCAAGCATGGTGTGGTCAAGTGTCCTACCATGGAGGACGGAATAAGGCTGCACTGCCCAGAAATCTTGTGGCAAGGCTTTTGGAGTATCTCCAGGAGAGCTTCATGGAGATGTCCCTGGAGGATTTCCGCTCCATCCCCAGACACGTTAACAGACTTTTCCAGTAGCTGTACTGGCTGCAAATGCATCCCAAGTCCTCAGGGCAAAGTAATCATTAAAAAACGTTTGCTTTTAAAACAAGTTTTATATTTTAAAAGGTAAACTCACCTGAGGTCCCTTCCATGGGGTCATGGTCTTGGATACTGGGTTGGGAGGGCACTTCAGTCAGGCTGAGAAAAAGATCCTGGCTGTTGGGGGGGGAACGGAGTGCTGGGTGCTCTCTGCAAGCTCGTCCTCCTCCTCTTCCCCGTCCGCAGAATCCTCAGGTGTAGCTGATGAGATTATCCCCGCCTCGGAATCCACAGTCAGAGGTGGGGTAGTGGTGGCGGCCCCCCCTAGAACTGCATGCAGCTTTGCGTAGAAGCGGCATGTCCGCGGCTCTGACCCGGAGCGACCGTTTGCCTCCTTTGTTTTCTGATAGGCTTGTCTGAGCTCTTTGACTTTCACGCGGCACTGATCTGAGTCCCTATTGTGGCCTCTCTCCATCATGCCCTTGGAGATTTTTTCAAAAGTTTTGGCATTTCGTCTTTTCGAACGCAGTTCTGCTAGCACTGAATCCTCTCCCCATATAGCGATCAGATCCAGTACCTCCCGTACAGTCCATGCTGATGCTCTTTTTCGATTATCGGCCTGCATGGGTACCTGTGCTGATGAGCTCTCTGTGGTCACCTGTGCTCTCCACGCTGGGCAAACAGGAAATAAAATTCAAATGTTCGCGGGGCTTTTTCTGTCTACTGGCCAGTGCATCCGAGTTCAGATTGCTGTCCAGAGCGGTCACAATGGTGCACTGTGGGATAGCTCCCAGAGGCCAATACAATCGAATTGCGGCCACACTAACGCTAATTCGAAATGACAATATCGATTTTGGCACTACTCCGCTCGTCGGGGTGGAGTACAGAAATCGATTTTAAGAGCCCTTTATTTCGAAATAAATGGCTTTGTTGTGTGGATGTGTGCAGCGTTAATTCGATTTAACGCTGCTAAATCCGAATTAAAGTTATAGTGTAGACCAGGCCTTAGGCTCCACAGCTCCTAGATATCCTTGTTCAAAATATCTGCAGTGATAGTCCAAAGCACTCCAGGTCACACTAGTGCTTCTATAGAATGAGCCTTTTATTGCAGTTGTAATAAATATTTTACATTTCTGTAATCTCTCTCCCTAGTGGCTGGCCAACTAGATTATACAACCTGCCCCTTAACCATTAAGGTGGTACTTCCTGTAGCTCCTATGTTAGAGGCCTGTGCTTTTGGGACCAGACTTCAATGGTCACTAGATACACCCCAGGCCAATGAAGGTTCCTGGTGTGTACATAGGCAGCCATGATTTGGAACAAGAGCCCTTTTCAACCCAGACGCCCTCCAAAGTGCTGGACAAATATAGTCAACACAACTAGAAAGGATTTTAAACATCATATTGCGCAATTGAGCAAGGGGTAGATTGTGCTGTTTACTCCGGTGTAAATGTGGGCGAACTTCCCAGAACTCAGAGTTAGTCCAGATTCACAAAGGTGTCATTGAGAGCAGAATCTGGCCCATTTCTTGAATTCATCCCCTTCACTCGCTCGAGCTGGTCAGAGCTCCCATGACAGCTGGCGGGTCTGTTACCTCAACACATTGTAACAAACTCAATTCCGAACGCTCCTAGCGAGACGGGGCTAGACGGTGCTGCATTTCAGCCTCCATCCGGGTATATCAACTTGCTTCTCCAGTTCTATCCGTTTTATTACCAAACCGTTCTCATTTAATTAGGTAACAAAGCACCATTTACATGCACTAAATAAATCAGCATTCTGGTTGATTGTGAAGTTAATGATCCAACTGCTAATTCACATGGTTACAAGAGACTCGATAAACAAAAACATCTGAAGCCAGCAGGCTCCTGCTCTGGCAAACCGGTCCTTATTAGTTCAGTACAAACAAAGCAGGCCTCAGGGATCGCCCCAGAAGAGCGCCTCGCACACAGAGCGCTGACCTTAGAGTCGGCAAGGCTCTAGACAAAGTAAGACGTCTGCAGTCCTGTCCATCTCCCACCTCCATGGGGCTATTGTAACTCACTGGTCAGTCTGTCTCCCACAGAATCAGAGGAATGTACAGGTAGAAGGGACTAGACAGCTAGGCGGGCTCCCCATGCTGAGGTACCCTTCTGTGCCTGACCAGCAAGGCTGCAAGTCTGCTCCAACTCCACCCACGGAGACAGGCTCTTTAGCTCAAGCTGTAACTAATGCTTCCTTCAGCATTGGTGGGACCCAGTTCCGTCCCTGGCCTCAGCCCTCGTACTACTGTTGGCGCTCTAGCTGGCAGAGCAGGTGTATGCGCCTTGGGACCCTGGATATCCCAGGTCCTCTCCCACTTGTGTGCTTGTTTAGAACAGAGGTCACCATTGCACCGGCACAGTTATGACAGTATGTAACTGCGGCTCTCCGTAGAGAAGAAGGTAGGAGAAGAGCTGCCTCCGTTGTGCAGAATATGTTCAAATGCAATTGAGGGTCAAGCGGCAAGGGTCAGATCTGGATTTTGAACACCCCCAGAGTTGAGGGGGTCTGGAGGCTGGCTTTCACCCAGTTCACTTGCACTTTCCCCTTTAGGACCTGATGCTGCAAGGTCTTCTGCTCAGGAAACCAGTGCAGATCTGCAGCGGCAAATAGATCTGCCTGCGGGAACAGCTCACAGGACTGGGGCACTTGATTGTAAGCTCTACATAGCAGGGATCTTAAGCCAAAGCCTGATCTCATTTATGCTGGTAACATTGGCTTCACTGGACTCATTCCAGATTTACACCAGTGTAAACCATGCTCAGTGTTTGTCCCCCTCTAGTGGCTATACCACATATAGAGACTTATGAGTGCTACCCAACCTAATGGTCCTGGTCCTTTACCTCAAGCAGTAGTAAAACATGCTCTTCGGTACAAAGATCCTGGCTTCAGTCCCTGGAGATGACCCCTGGAGGGGCACCATTACATCAGTGGTAATGAGATCAGGATCCAACCTGCTTGTATTTGTCTGGGAAGTGCTATGCACGCCTTTAGTCCTGTAGAATTCGCAATTAATAAAAGCTACACTGGATGCTGACCCCTGAACTATTCCATTCTGAGGCTCCACAATGTCCCTTCTTGTGCTCTATCCTTTACCCCTCTAATTCACAAGACTTCAGCACTTGCCTCATGGTTATTTATTTTCCTTAGCAGCTTCTTCTGATGGACTTGTATCAAAAGCTTTTTGGATATCCTAGCCAATTAACGCTCATCAGGTCTCTCTTAGCTGCTGTTTCATCAACTTTCCCAGTGCTCCAAAGGAGGATCTTGCATGCAGCACATAAGCAGTGGCTACAATGCAGTATACTGCATCCTTGATAGGTGTCCTTGTTCTATATTATGGTCCATTAGTGATGATAGGTATGAAATAGACTAGCTGGTCACTACCCTAAACTCAAATGAATGAGTAATTAATTTCATATGATGAACCACACAATTAATAGATAGGATGAAAACATAAAATTTACTGGCCTCACTGCTCCAAACTATAAAAGTCTATCATCTGTTTTATATTCCTAAAGCAATGTCCTCTATATTTCCTGATGATCTCCCCCCTCCCTCCCTGCATTGTTAAAAGACAAAGCCCATCTAAATTTATGTGGCATAAATGGAAATGATAAATAGGCTGAAATGTAAGACAATAGCTCATTAAGCAACTATAAGAACCCTAGATCTGTATAGATGTAAGAGGCAGAAAAATCCTTTGTTTTGAGAAGATATGTTGAGGATTTTTATGGAATGGAAAATAACGTCGCTCTCACAGGGACAAACTTTCAATCATTACTTACGTGACTAGCTGTGACTTATGGGGTTGTTACTGTGAGGGGCTCAGCTCCCTCGAAAGGTGCTGGTCTCTCTCAAATCCCCATTGACTCTGGTTGAGGGCACTCAACATTTTCCAAAGGTGCTTAGCACCCTCCCGACTCAAGCCCCATGTGAGTTGGCTCACTTACTATAAAGTAAAATCAGGGCCTTATGGACAGCAAATGGTCCATATACAAAGAATAACCCCCAGGAGGATTGTTTGCAAAGTGCCAACAATTATTGATCATCAAGGGACAGAAGAACACTCCTGATTAATGCATTTATTATGGATCGGAAAAGAATGATTCTTACATCGCAAAATCAAATTGAACTTTGCCCATCAGAGCTTTCAATGTTAGGAAGCAATACATGGTCATCCCTTTAACTAACAGGCATAGAAAGATAATCTGAGTCTCCTGAGGAAGGGGTCACTTGACTGATCATTATTTTTTCCGCAATGCCTATCTTCTGTACTGTCAGCTCTTGACGCAGGAACTGGCTTGTTATTAGGCATAGTGTACAGTCAAGCATGTAATTACTGGATGTAAATTTAATGGCCTTCATATACAGGAGGTCAGACTAGCTTGTCTAGTGGTCCCTTCTGCCCTTAAACTCTATGAAACATTGTCTTAACCATTAGCGTTCTGTCTCTTCCTAATTACTGGGATCCCCTCCCCCAGAAAGGTATCCTCAGATGCCATGACATCATCTGGAGGGAGGGTCCCAACTATGGGATTGTTTCCTTCCCCTCCAGCTTGATGATCTCCTTCCTTGAGACGTTCCTCCTCCTCCTCAACAGCACAGAGGCTGTCAGACGGGGGGTGGGACATGCTCTGCTGTGTCCTGGAAAATCTTGTCTATGTACCTCCGGATCTCTTAGCTCCTCTAGTTCAGCCACTCTGGTCTCAGGAGCCTGTACTCGGTCTTGGAGGGGCAGGAGCTCCTTGCACCAAATGCACACGTACGCCACCTCCCCACAAGGCAGGTAATCGTACAGGCTGCATTCAGTGCAATGCACTGGATAGCCCCAACTCTGCTGCTGGACTTCTGCCTGCATTCTCTTTGTACTCCTGCAGCTTTTTGGGGGTGGTTTTTTTGGAAATCTATTGGGGAATATTTATTGGCCTAAGTTTAGAGAATGTTAGGTGTATCTGGCTCTCACGCTATCTCTAAACTCCCTGGCCAAACGTCCATTGAGGCTCCTGATCACTAGTTCCTTTGGTTTCTTAGGAGCGGGCTTTTTAAACCACTGGTCTCCCTGAGTAGCCCCACCCCCTGGCTAAGGGTTAATGGGGGCTAAAGGGATTAGGGATCAAAGCCTCATTAAGAACCTTTCAGCCTGCCTAGCAGGCCACTAGGCTCAGCGCACAGACCCCCAAACAGACCACTGGAGTGGACAACATCCACCCTGATTGAATTGGCCCTGTCAACACTGGTTCTCCACTTGTGAGGTAACTTCCTTCTCTTCATGTGTCAGTATATAATGCCTGCATCTGTAACTTTCACTCCATGCATCTAAAGAAGTGGGGTTTTTATCCATGAAAGCTTATGCCCAAATAAATCTGTTAGTCTTTAAGGTGCCACCGGACTCCTTGTTGTTTTTGCTATACATTATAGTTGTTCAGCATTTCTCAAATTGGGGTCTGCGAGGGAACTCCTGGGGAGTCCATGGGCCCCACTGATCAACTCCTCCTCCCCCTCCCTCCCAGCACCTCCTGCACGCTGGGGAACAGCTGTTCAGCGGCATGCTGGAGGCGCTGGGAGGGAGGGGAAGGAGTGGGGCTGGGGCGCGCTCGGGGGAGGGGGTGGAATCATGTCCAGGGCCACTGGCCCCGCTGATCAACTTCTCCCCCTCCCTCCCAGGGCCTCCTGCAGGCCGCAGAAGAGCTCTTCCCCGGTGTGCAGGAGGTGCTGGGAAGGAGAGGGAGAGGGGGTGTGCTCGGGGGAGGGGGTGTAAAGAGGCGGGGAAGAGGAGGGGCGGGGGTAAAATAGGGGTGGGGCCTTGGGGGAAGGGGTGGAGTGGGGGCGGGGCCTGGGGCTAAGCAGGGGGTTTGGGGGGCTGTGAAAAATTTAAAATCAAAATGGGGATCTATGGGTTGTTAAAGTTTGAGAACTGCTGTGATAGTCAAGCAGCAAGTGCACAACAAAAACAGACAGGCAAACTCACCCCAAGGGTGACGTCACATCACTCCTACTTCACAAAGCTCCCTGGTTAGCTGCGCCTGTTCAGCTCAAAACATTGCCACCCCTTCTATTTCTGCATAGGGGCATCTGAGCTCCAATAAGGTTGTGTACCATTAATACAGAACCACGGTTGTCCCGTCTACATCTGTCAAGGGACAACACAGAACCCGTGTGACGTTATTGATATAAACTGTGACCACATAGATCATTGTTGGAACCACTGTTATATATTTGCAGCAAATATTGTACAAAGGTTGTTGTGTAAGGTGTCTATAAAGGGTTATGATTTGCTGGTTATGATTATGCTATCTGTGGGCATGTCTACACTACGAAATTAGGTCGATTTTATAGAAGTCGATCTTTAGCAACCAATTTTATACAGTTGATCGTGTGTGTCCCCACTAAGCGCATTAGGTTGGCCGAGTGCTTCCTCAATACCATGGCTAGCATCGACTCATGGAGTGGTGCACTGTGGGTAGCTATCCCACGGTCCCCACTGCTCATTGGAATTCTGCATTAAGCTCCCAATGCCTGATGGGGCAAAAACATTATTGCGGGTGGTTTTGGGTACATGTCGTCAGTCTCGCCTCCCTCCTTGAAAGCAATGGCAAACAATCGTTTCTCGCCTGTTTTCCTGGGTTATCCATGCAGCTGCCATAGCACGGTAAGCATGGAGCCCGCTCAGCTGCACACTGCTTTTGTGAGCATTGTAAACACCTCGCGCATTATCCTGCAGTATGTGCAGAGCCTAGCTAGGAGCTGCCAGCACGAGGAAGATTGTGAGGAGGACATGGACATAGACATTTCTGAAAGCATGGGCTGTGGCAATTGGGACATCCTGGCAGCATGTTGATAAAGTGGAACGCCGATTCTGGGCCCGGCAAACAAGCACAGACTGGTGGGACCGCATAGTGTTGCAGGTATGGGATGATTCACAGTGGCTGTGAAACTTTCGCATGCGTAATGCCACTTTCCTGGAACTCTGTGAGTTGCTTTCCCCTGCCCTGAAGCACAGGAATACCAAGATGAGACCTGCCTTGACAGTTGAGAAGCGAGTGGCGATAGGAGCCCTGTGGAAGCTTGCAATGCCTGACTGCTACCGGTCAGTCAGGAATTAATTTGGAGTGGGCAAATCTACTGTGGGGGTTGATGTGATCCAAGTAGCCAAGGCAATCAATAACCTTCTGCTAACAAGGGTAGTGACTCTTGGAAATGTGCAGGTCATAGTGGATGACTTTGCTGCAATGGGGTTCCCTAACTGTGGTGGGGCGATAGACGGAACGCATATCCCTATCTTGGCACCAGACCACCTTGCCAAACAGTACATAAACCGCAAGGGGTACTTTTCAATGGTGTTGCAAGCACTGGTGGATCACAAGGGCCGTTTCACTGACATCAACATGGGATGGTAGGAAAAGGTGCATGACGCTCACATCTTTTGGAACTCTGGGCTGTTCGAAAAGCTGCATAAAGGGACTTTCTTCCCAGACCAGAAGATTACTGTTGGGGATGTTGAAATGCCAATAGTTATCCTTGGGGACCCAGCCTACCCCTTGCTCCCATGGCTCATGAAGCTGTACACAGGCAGCCTGGACAGCAATAAGGAGCAGTTCAACTATAGGCTGAGCAAGTGCAGAATGGTGGTAGAATGTGCCTTTGGACATTTAAAAGGACGCTGGCGCTGTTCGCTGAGTAGGTTAGACTTCAGCAAAAGCAATATTCCCATTGTTATTGCTGCTTGCTGTGTGCTCCATAATATCTGTGAGAGTAAGGGGGAGACATTTATGGCGGGGTGGGAGGTTGAGGCAAATCGCTTGATGGTCAATTTTGAACAGCCAGACACCAGGGCAATTAGAAGAGCACAACGAGGCACACTGCGCATCAGAGAGGCTTTGAAAAACAGTTTAATGACTGACCAGGCTACGATGTGACAGTTGCGTGTGTTTGACCTTGAGGAAAGCTGCCCCCTTTGGTGAATGTACTTCCCTGTAAGCCAATTGCCCTCCCCCCTCCAACCACAGCTGGCACAGGAAATAAAGTCCCTATTGTTCTGAATCCATTAATTCTTTATTTATTAAAAAAAACTTGAGGTCACTGGCAACGCTGACTAGTAAAAGGTAGCCTGGGTGGGGTGGGGGAGGAGGGAAGGACAAGGCCACATTGTTTATTGTAGCCACACTACAAATCAAAGCTGTTTGATAACAGCCTTCTGTTGTTTGGGCCATCCTCTGGAGTGGCTGGGTGCCCAGAGCCCCCCTGCGTTCTTGAGCGTCTGGATGAGGCGGAAATGGAACTTGGCGAGGAGGGCAGGCTGTTATACAATGCATGCAGTGGGGTTCTGTACTCTAGTTGCCTTTCCTGCAACTCCACCAGACGCCTCATCATGTCTGTTTGCTCCTCCATTAGCCTCAGCATCTCCTCCTGCGTGTTCTGATCATGATCACTGTATGCTTTCCTGGCCTCTGCCACCGAATGCCTCCATGCATTCAGCTGTGCCCTATCAGTGCGGAAGGACTGCATGAGCTCTGAAAACATGTCATTGCGAGTGCATTTTTTTCACCTTCTAATCTGCAATAACCTCAGGGACAGAGTTGATACGGGGAGCATAGAAACATTTGCAGCTGCAGGGGGGGGAAAGGAGAGTAGAATTTAAGAAGATACATTTCTGAGAACAAAAGGGAGTCTCTTTCACAGTGAATCAAGCAATTCACAGCAGAGAGCACATGTGTTTTAAGTACAACGTCGCATTTTGCCTTTTATATTGAGTGCCTGCCAGTATGGTGACACATCACACACGGCTGGGCAACAGAATCCGGTTTCCAGGCAGCCATGGTAAGCCAAAGGGTAAGCGGGGTTGGCTTCTTCTGTGTGCATAAAATGTGGGAATGGTTTCAAACTACAGCGCCCTCCTTTCCCATAACAACCAATGCCGGTTGGGTTTGCTGTCTAAAAGGAGGGGCTGAGGTTTTTGGGTGGATGTGCAGCATACTCTTTCCCCCCCTCCCCCCATGTGGCTATTCTCTGGGATGATCCCTTTTAGCCAAGCGCAAACAGCCCAGCATGACCGGGGTCTAATGTGCCAAGGATCACCAAACAGAGGAGATTACTGTTCCCTTACAAAAATTCCCCTATTTCAACCAGGTGACCATGAATGATATCACTCTCCTGAGGCTGACACAGAAAGATAAAGACAGAATGTTACATGAATGTGACCAAAACCCAGGACCATTCGCTGCCATGCTTTGTGCTGCAATGATTCCAGACTACTTGGTACTGGCTTGGCGTGGTAAAGTGTCCCACCGTGGAGGACGAAATAAGGCAGCCCTCCCCAGAAACCTTCTGCAAAGGCTTTCAGAGTACCTCCAGGAGAGCTTCATGGAGATGTCCCTGGAGGATTCTCGCTCCATTCCCAGACACGTTAACAGACTTTTTCAGTAGCTGTATTGGCCGCGAATGCATCCCAATTGTTCAGGGCAAATCAAACATTAAACACAATTGCTTTTAACCCCTGTAGTGTAGTTACAAATGTGCACTCACCAGAGATGCCTTCAGGGTCTGGAACAATTCGCCCTGGGAGGGTATTGGCTCCAGGGTGAGGAAAAGGTCCTGGCTGCTGGGGAGAACGGATTCTCCGCTTGCCTGCTGCACATTCTCCTCCTCCTCCTCTTCCTCATCCACAAAATCCTCCTCCATGTTGCGCGAGACTCCCCCCTTGCAGGTGTCCACGGACTCTGGTGGGGTACTGGTAGGGTCCCCCCCTAAAATGGCATGCAGCTGATCATAGAAGTGGCATGTCTGGGGCTCTGACCGGGGGTGACCATTTGCCTCCTTTGTCTTTGGTAGGCTTGCCTGAGCTCCTTAATTTTCACGCGGCACTGCTGTGTGTCCCTGGTGTAGCCTCTGTTCACCATGCCCTGTGTGATTTTGGCATATATATCAGCATTCTTCTGCTGGATTGGAGTTCTGCCTGCACAGATTCTTCTCCCCATACAGCAATCAGATCCAGTGTCTCCCGTTCGCTCCATGCTGGAGCTCGTTTGCGATTCTGGGACTGCATGGTCACCTGTGCTGCTGAGCTCACCACGCTGACCAAACAGGAAGTGAAATTCAAAAGTTCCCGGGGCTTTTCCTCTGTACCTGGCTAGTGCATCGGAGTTGAAAGTGCTGTCCAGAGCAGTCACATTGGAGCACTCTGGGATAGCTCCCGGAGGCCAAAACCATAGAATTGCACAGCACTGCGTCTACAGTACCCTAAATTCAACCCAGGAAGGTCAATTTTAGTGCTACTCCCCTCGTTGGGGAGGAGTACAGCAGTTGATTTTAAGAGCCCTTTAGGTTGGCAGAACGGGGTTGGTTGTGTAGACGCATTCCTTATAAAATCGACCTAATGCGGCTAAATTCGACTTGACCTCGTAGTGTAGACCAGGCCTGTATGTGTGTATCATTTTTGTATTTGAAGTTATGAATATTGGCTATGTACTTATATCTCAATGTGTTTTGATTCTAAGTAGCCTCAGTGAAGCATTTGGTCAGCTTCTTGAGAAAGGACTATTCTCAGTAAGTGCCCAATCAAGAAACACTTAACTGACAATGAACTTTGGGAGACGCCAATCCACATCTGAGCTTTCCTGGGAAGGTTCAAACTAACATGTAAACAATGGCATCGGCCTGTAAAGAACTGAGTCATGCATGGACATGTGACTTGCCCATGTGACTCCAGACTCCATCTTGCTGTGATTTTCCACAGTCAGAAAAAAGAGGTGTCTTTCCACGGGCAGAGAATATAAAAGGCCCTAAACTAGGGTTACCATCCGTCCGTATTTCCCCGGACATGTCCGGCTTTTGCGTCTCTAAATAGCCGTCCGGGAGGAATTGGTAACAAGGTTAAAATGTCCGGGTTTTTTTCTCCCTCGCCTCCCTCCCTCCCTTCCATGCAGAGTGTGGCTGCTGATTGGGCGGCTAGGCCGATTGACCCACTCCCATTGGCCTCCAGCAGCCAGAGCCCTCCCCTGCTCCCCCCTCCCTCTCTCTGTAGTCCTGTGTAACACACAAACAGACCCACATGGAGCCAGAATGGTAAGGGGAGTGGGGGTGGGCAGTTAGGGAGTGGGGGAGTGTTGGATGGGTCCCCAGCCTCCACCTGCCACCCCCCCTCCGTGCATCCCCCCCTCGGTGGGTCCCCCATTCCTGTCTGCCTGCTGGCTCTGGCAGTACATGCAGACAACTGCTGTCTGCTGCCCCTGGGTCCTAGTGCCCCCATCCACTAATGGGAAGACAGGCTGCCCTTACCCTGCCCTTCCACCCTAGCCCTGAGCCTCTCCAACACCCCAAACCCCCCCAGCCTTCATCCCCACACACCCTAATCCTCTGCTCCATCCCTGAGCCCCCTCCTGCATCATGAACCCCTCATCCCCAGACCCACAGCCCTCACCCCTGCATCCCCTCCTATCCCCAAACTCCCTCCCAATCCCCCTCCCTCTTCCCACACACCCCCTCCTGCCCTCAAACTTCCTCCTAAAGCCTGCACCCCCTCCCTTTGCACCGCCTCTCACCCCCAAACTCCATCCCAGAGCCTGCACCCCTCACCCCCTCCTGCACACCCACCCCCTGCCCCAGCCCGGAGCCTGCACCCAGCACCCAAACTCTATCCCAGAACCTGCACCCCTCCTGCACCCTAATCCCCAGCCCAGGACCTGCACCCCAGACCTCCTCCCCCACCCAACCCCCCTCCCAGAGCCTTAGGCAGGTGGGGTGGGGGGTTCTGGGCACCACCAAAATTTCTACAACCCTGCCACCCATGCGAGTGGATAAGGGTCAGGGCAGTCAGGGAACAGGTAGGGTCCTGGGGGGGGCAGTTAGGGTAGGGGGTTCTCAGCAGGGGACAGTCAGGGGACAAGAAGCAGGGGGGGTTGGGGTTCTGAGGGGAGCAGTCAGGGGGTGGGAAGTGGGAGGGAGTGGATGGGGCGGGGCTAGGGCGGGGCTTCCCCCCCCCCCCCAGTGTCCTCTTTTTTGTTTGTGGAAATATGGTAACCCTACCTAAACCCCCCTTCATCTTGTCTTCAATCCTGCTTCTGACCTCTGGAGGGACTTTGCTACAAACTGAAGCTCTGAACAAAGGACTGAATGACCCATCCCAGCTGTGGATTTACTCCAGAGACTTGATTTGAACCTGCAGTTTATTCCATCACTGCTACAAGCCTGAACCAAGAACTATGCCATTACTGTATGTAATTGATTCCATTTAACCAATTCTAGATTTTAGATTCTAAAGGGTTGGCAATAGGATGATTTGTGGGTAAGATCTGATTTGTATATTGACCTGGGACTGGGGCTTCGTCCTTTGGGATCGAGAGAACCTTTTTTCTTTTACTGGGGTATTGGTTTTCATAACCATTCCTCCCCATAATGAGTGGCACTGGTGGTGATACTGGGAAACTGGAGTGTCTGAGGGAATTGCTTGTATGACTTATGATTAGCCAGTGGGATAAAACCAAAGTCCTCTCTGTTTGGCTGGTTTGGTTTGCCTTAGAAATGGAGAAACCCCAGCCTTGGACTGGGACTGCCCTGCTCTAAGCAATTTGTCCTGAACTGATACTCTCAGAAGTGTCCCACCAAAGGTAGCATCATTACATCATGATTTACCATATTAGTGTAACTCCTTTGTGTTCCAGAACTGCCTTGGAAAGTTTTAGTGGCATACAGCTACTTTGGTGCAAAGATGCTATGCTTTGACATGAAGTAACTGGGGGCTGGTTTTGTGTTCCTCTAAATACCTCAAAGGATTTGACCTGTTGCATGGATTTCTTTTCTACAGAAAAAACAACAACACTCCTCTCTAAATCAAAAAATACCTGTCTCCTTATTCATCTCCCTTCCCTCTGTCTTTCAGAAATAAATGCTTTGAATATATTTATGAGTGCAATAAATAACTGCCCGGGAGCTGAACTTTGATTGCCAATTTTAGACCGGTGTGAATTTTTCCAGATGCGTGGAAGAATTGACAATGAACGTAATGCTGGATTCTTAGCTCTGGGGTCCTGCTCAAGGCAGCTTGTGCTTTTTCTCTTTTTATTTTGCAGAAGAGATCTCATTTCAACACAGTCTAATAACATTTTGTCGGCGTTAGAATAAGGGCTTGGAGAAACAGCAAGACCAAGATTGCTTCTTCGAGGATTTTTAATCTTGAAAGAGTCCCACTGTAGAAAGAGCTTTATGAAGGAGGCTAACCAGCTGTATACTAACTTGAAGCAGTGTGGCACAGAAAGGGCTTTGCAGCAGGAGTCTGTAGCTTGAATTTGTTGTTTTGAGGGCTGCAAAACCCTTTATGGGAAAACGTCTTCCCATGAGCAAGGGCCTCTCCGTTCTGCTTCAGTCCTGAATCTTCCTACCATTGAAACCGACAGCCAAACTCCCATTAACGTCAATGCGAGCAGAAGTAGGTTTATTGTTTTCCTTTCCCTCTGCCAGGACTATCTACTGGGTGATATAAACTCCCTCCAGCATGCCTCCCACTTTATAATGGAAGCTGATTTATGGGTCATTAATCTTGGAGGAGATTCTAATTAGAAAAAGAGAAATGGAACTCCTACTATTTATTTTCTAACTGGGCTGGGCGAAGGCAGCAGCATCTGCTTTAGCAAGCGCTTTCGAAGCTGTTGCAGGAACAGAGTGTCATCATAAGACTGGAGCTTACAACAACAGCCCATCTGACTTGAGTCATTAACTTTTTGATGGCTGGGAGATGGAGGTATTGTGATCATTTCAGGTGAAGCAAATCCATTTGCAGAGTTAGAATAGTCAGGATACCATGTGAGCCAATTTTCTTCCATCTGCTTTCTTAAGCCTGTGAATTTCAACTCACTTTTGTCTCCTTTATGCACCGTTACCTTGTGTTCTGCTCACGTGTTGGCTCTTGTCAAATGTCTAGATTGGAAGCTCCCTAGACCGTGCACCATGTTTTTGTTGTGCCTAGTGCAATATCCACTCTCTGGAGCCTCTAAGTACTACCGGTATATACATAGTAATGCTTGTGTGCCTAAATATGGCTCTGGGAGGCTAACTTCAGGCATTCAAGTTTGAACCATCTGACCATGGGGTTTTAGAGATCAACTTTAGAAGCGTGAGCCCTGACGGGCTGTGAAAATTGTGATGTTATTGGCTAAACAATCTCGTACACCCAGTTCACATAAGGAAGCTTTGTGCTAGTTTAACGCCGCCGCCCCAATGTGACTGTGCTGTACGGGGGCTTACCCCAGCATAGTTGATATACCAAACTAAGGTACCCAGGTATAAACAGCGCTAATTCCCTATCCAGTGCCTTAAGACCAACCTTCCTCTTTGCAAGTAACTGAAGAGCAACGTATATAGGTAAAACTGAAGACGTATCCCTCAGCCATTGTTAAATGGCTCTGGGATGAGTTACTCCACGCTAAAGTGCCTTGGCTTCACTTATACAGCAGATCCCCTTTACTTATTTTGGTGCAAATTCAAATCTATCTGTGTCTGTTTCTGCCTTACCGTGTCCAGCAGCAGCACATCTCCCCGTGGGATGGAGAGTGTGTTGGCCGAACCTTCCACTCAATTGGTGTCATTTGGTTTGGCTGCAGCTGGAAAGAATTAAAATGTCAGCCAGGGACAATTGCCTCCATTGAGATGAAAAGCTGCTGTAAGAAACAACGCTAACAGGCATGGAAAAAGCCTGGTGCTGTGTAGTTGGCAATAATTAGCCACAGCGTTAGGAGACGACGGAGTTAGATGGGGAGGGGCAACCGTCAGTTTGGGGTGTGGTTAGAAATGGATAGATTACCGCTGCTAATTCCTTATTTACAGAGCGATCTTTATAGCGATTTTAGCCTCCCAAATTACATTTGCACAATACATTCCATGCAATAAAGACTGGAGCGTGGGATCCGTTTTCAGTGTGATTGCAGGGACAGCAGGAGAGGTTGCTGGCTAGAAACTCTGTGAAGGTGACCACCAGGAATGGGACAATAGTGGGGTTAGGTGTAGAATGCCCCCTAGGACAGGGCTATTCAGAGCTGCCTGTACTTAAGCCTTTAAAAACAAATTCATTTTAGAGTCATGTCATCTGGCTTCACGCAACTTCCCAGAATGCATCTGGGACATCCCAGCTACCCTACCACTTAGCACCTCTGGAATATGGAGACCGATACCAGTTGTCACACTGAGAGGAAAAGTGAACCCCTGCCTCCCTCAAGCTACCATCTTATGTGAAAATTAAGTCTCTATCCTTATGGTTGCCAAGAAAACCTTCCAAATGTGAACTAAGTAACTGATGCAGTGACACCTGCCTGGCTCTGCAGAGAGCCTGAACCAATAGCTGAGAGGAGTGAATGGCTCCATTCATTTCAATGAGGTGTTGACATTTAAGGTAACCATTTTGTTGCTGGTAACATAAGAAATGAGACGGGGAATCAGATTGGGTTGCATGTGAAAGGTGGGGACTGGACTCAATGACCCAAGAGGTCCCTCTTCCTACCTGAACAATCTACTGCTGCAAACGATGTCTCATTTCAGTGTCAAGTGGGTGGAGCTTGGCTTGTGGGTGGAGCCTGGAAGAGTCTTCTTATTAGTATTGTGGTACAGCCTAGTTGCCCCAATCCTGGACGGGACCTGATTGTGCTAGGTGCTGTATAGATACATCCCAGTTAACCCCCTGCAAAAATAAATATGGACGTAACTGAAGTAGAGTCGGGAAGCTTTAAAGTGCCACATTCTGGAGGAATGGAGTGGCCTTTTCATGACAACTCGCTGTGATGCAGAGGGTTACACTCAGGTGCAGGAACCTCTCCTCTGCAAAATGTGGAATTTTAGAACATCTCTGCCAAGGTGTCCACCCTTTGGAGGGTGTAACACACAGTTTCCAAAAAACCAAGGATGTCTGCAGTGTGGCCAGAGTTACCTTCTGGGTTGTTGGTTCTCTGCGCAAAACTGGACTACTTACTGCGTGATATAAATCCCCTGATGGGTGCTCCACTTCACAACAGCGGCCGATTTATGAATAACGTTTGGTTTTTACAACACTATTTTTTGGCAGGAAACGTCTATGAAAAATGTCACCCAGCTTTGTTTAGCAAGTGTAACTCTGCTCCCCTGCTGGGCAGCAAACCTGGGCCCCTGCAGCTCCAAGCACAAGCCTTTGCTGCCTGGACTAGAAGACCCACCTCTGTAGGCCAACACTGTAGCAGGCTCAACCTCTACATCCTACAGCCACTAGAGTGGAACAGAGCCCCACTCTGAGTGCGTGAGAGTTACATAAACCCTGTCCTAAACTAGAGTCCTTTAGTCAAATTATGCCCCCCCCCCACGCCTCATCGCTTTCAGCTGCACACGCCTTGCATCGATTGACCGGTGGGATTGCTCCAGCAGCAGATGAAGGAGAAGTTCTGAAGACCCTGTGTGACTTAACACAAAGCCTATGGAGGCCAGTGGGAGCTTTTCCATTCACAGTAGTATGCTTTGGAGAAAGCCCACAGCCAGGTTATATGGGGACCTATTTCTGTAATGAGGAGAGAGTGGGAAATCCAGCATTCAGGGTGCACAGCACTTTCCTTCCCCCCACGGTAAGGGAGATGATGCACTGTTAATAGCAGGGAATATAATAGCAAACAAACAGGATTACTGCTACCTTTAAGACCTTCTGAAATGATATTTTAATTTTTTCTGTTTCTTTATCTATGCTGAAGACATTTTTAGCAGTGTACGTATTATTCTGAAGAGAATCAAAGGGCACTTTGGGTCATTGACACCCCCCCTCCAAAGGGCTATACAAAGATTAATGTATTAAAATCAGCCAAGCATTATTATGTCCCTTCAACAGCTGAAGAAACTGAGGCACAATATTCTCTCACACTTCTTATCAAACTGTCTGTACTGGGCTATCTTGATTATCACTTCAAAAGTTTTTTTTCCTCTTACTTAATTGGCCTCTCAGGGTACATCTACACTACAGGGGGGAGTCGATTTAAGATACGCAAATTCAGCTACGTGAATAGCGTAGCTGAATTCGACGTATCGCAGCCGACTTACCCCGTTGTGAGGACAGCGGCAAAATTGACTTCTGCGGCTTTTTGTCGGCGGCGCTTACTACCACCTCCGCTGGTGGAGTAAGAGCGCCGATTCGGGGATCGATTGTTGCGTCCCAACGGGACGCGATAAATCGATCCCCGAGAGGTCGATTTCTACCCGCCGATTCAGGCGGGTAGTGTAGACCCAGCCTAAGAGTTGGTAAGACAACTCCCACCTGTTTATGCTCTCTGTATGTGTATATATATCTCCTCAATATATGTTCCATTCTATGCAGCCGAAGAAGTGGGCTGTAGCCCACGAAAGCTTATGCTCAAATAAATGTGTTAGTCTCTAAGGTGCCACAAGTACTCCTGTTCTTTTTGAGGCACAATAGTCAGTGGCAAAACTAGAAGCAGAAGCCGGGAGTCCTAGTTTTCCATTTGCCCTGTCTGCAAACCTGTGCTCTGTCCCAGTAGGGATGCCTCTCTGTTATCCAGCACTTAGAGCAAGTCACAAAGGATGGTCAGTATCATTCTCCCCATTTTACAGATGGGGAAGCTGAGGCAGAGAGGGCAAGAGATCTCCCCAAGGTTACTCAGCCAGGCAGGGGCAGAGCCAGACATAGAAGCCAGGTCTGTTTGGTCTCAGTCAGTACCCTACCCACTGGCCTGCTCCCCAGTGTGTTAGTAAGTGGTGACAAACCGTCCCCAGGAGCCAAGGAAGGTTTTAACAGACTCAGCTGGTGGGACACCCCCTGCCATTCCTAAGGGATACAGAATTCTCAAGCAATAGTGGACATTCTGGGGCATGTGCTGACGTATCCACAGCGTGCGCCACATTAGAGTCTTACAGGAGCACACAGTTCCTAGCCAAAGGAGCTCACCGTACAAGGACTGGTTCCTGCACCCAGGCTCACACCCTCAAAAGCTATTTAGATGCCTAACTGCCATTGAAATCAATGGGAATTAGGTGCCTAAAGGCCGGGCCCGAGTGCCTCCTGGGTGGTTCTGGGCACCCCTGTGCCGCCCAGGGTTAGGCCCTCTATCAAACAGAACAGCCCAGACCCCTTCTGAGACATCAGATGAAGATTTGCTTTTTAGCTCAGTGGTGATCTTTGCTATCACTCCTCTTACTTGTCTCTGGCCCTAGAGCAGCGTTTCTCAAATGCGGCCACTGTGGCCACGTGCAGCTGATTTTTTTTGCAGCCACGACAGCCCCCGAAGCACGGGCAGAGACTGGGGTTGGGGGGAGCAAAGCGGCGGCCCCTCTTTGCAGCGCCCAGCTGTTGCTCCGGAATAGCCGTTACCAAGGGCAGCAAGATGCGTTGCCTTGGTGTGTGCGCTGGCGCCGCCAGTGGGGATCTGCACTGCGCAGCCTCCTCGGGGGCTCTGAGCAGCACCTCTTGAGACACATGGAGCCGACATGCACGGTGCTGGCTCTTGTCAGTGGAGGTGGCTGTTGCATTCAGTCGCCCGGGTGCGTCTCTAGGCAGCTCCCACCCGGCTGGGGCACGAGGAGTCTGGACCTCTGCAGGTGGTGGGTGAGTTCCTGACCCACCTTCCCCATGGTGGGCTCTCACCGAACGGCCGCGGGAGGTGGGGACAGAGAAACAGGCCAGCGCTTCCCTCACCTGGGGCCGCCCTCGCTGTTTACAGTTGTAGCTACCACAGCAGCTCCAGGGCTCCGGGCTGCTGCAGGTCTTGGCAGCTCTCTGGCAGGGTGAGGGGCTCCCGCTCCGTGACGTGCTCCAAGCACAAGAATAGGAGCGAAATCCGGGTGCATTGAACGGGGAGCTCTACTTCCTAAATAAATTACAATGATTCGTACACGTATATCTGCGTATTGATTTGTTTCTCCTGAAGTTAATTAAGTATCTTAGGAAAAATTGTCAGAGCAGCCACCAGCCAGAGTTGGTGGTGGCGTTCTGAGGTGAGAAAATCTGCCCCTAGAGCACGGCCTTGCTATGCTCTGTTAGGCCACAATTCAGCAAAGCACTTCAACCCTGGGCTTAGTTTTAAGCAAGTGCTTAAGTTCCATTGACTTCAAGTTGAAGCACATACTGAAGGGCTTAAATCAGGGCTGCTGCATTTCACTCCGGAGGTGGCTGTGCTGCCTTGGGGTGGGTGTGATTTCTGGTTGTGAAGTGTTTGGGGATGGAAGGTGCTAGACTCAGACAATCTAAGTTAATATATTTGTAATTTGTTTATATTAATGTGCTTCTCTCGCGAGGTTTTACGAAATAAAGTCAATGCTCGTTGAAGCTGGCCAGCACTTGGCTACAGTGCTAGGGAAGAGGTTGTTTTACACCTATCTAAGGGCTCAGCTGGAGAAAGACCCAACACACCTGCCTGCGTGCACCTAAATTCCAGCTCTCCAAATGCAAACAACAGCATATTTTTTCTTTACTTGGTGTGAAGGAGGGATGTGACTTTTCTAGAACTAAGGCTATTGTGATGTGATAATGAAACATAATCAGTCCTTAGGAATCTTAAAGACATCCAGACAAAGCCATCTCTTATATAAGACTTGCCCTATCCAAACCAAATATTGTTCCATCTAATCCAGTCTCCTCAAATAACTAATTCTTTCTGAGGAAGATTAGCACCTTCCCATAATGCACCTGGCCAGTGGTATAACACCAAGTGAAGAATGACTTTCTAAACCTTGCATATAATCTTCTTAAGTGCATTGAAACATGAGATTTGATTACTTGTATTGTCTTCACACTTAAACAAAACAAACACCTTTCCTGTCTGCTGGGATTTTGCTGAACAAGGCACTGAGATGAAACACACTCCACATGTACCCTCGTTTGTAACTTTCCCCACAACCACCTACTCATTAACCCTCCTTTCTCTTCTCCCCCCAGCCCTCAGCATATGGAGCAAATTGATGGTAGGATCAAGTGGTTGTAGTTTGTGAAAGATGGGTTAAAGGAACATTCCTGGTGAGCATAGTGTTGCCTATAAGGGGAGGCTTCAAAACAGAAAATATCCACAGAGAGGTGGCTTCATAGATTGCAAGGCCAGGAGGGACCATTATGATGATCTAGTCTGACCTCCAAGCCATTGAATTTCCCCCAAATCATTCCTGTTTGAACTAGCGCGTGCCTTTTAAAAAAGCATCCAGTCTTGTACCCAACACGTGATACTCTAAGATCATGGAGATCTGCAGGTCGCTATGTTGTTCCCTTCATAAGAACATTGCATTGTTCCTGCGATTGCTACGATAGTCCGCAGGCACTTGCAATATTCAGCTCAGATGCGCCTGGCACATTGCACCAGGTTTGCAGATGTCACAAAACCAGCCCTGCCCTGACATGCCTGTGATGGAAGTTGGGCTTGCTCATTGTTAGACTGGCTTTGAAAACCAACTCCTGGGTTTTGGGGCTTGTGCTGATGTCCCTGTTGGCTTTATAAAAGTAGGTATTTTTATCCTGGCTTTTGTAAGCCCTGCAGGTGGGTCTCCTGAAGCCACTGGCTGGCTGAACTGGTAAAACTGGCAGCAAGCTGGCCAGGTAAGCAACCCCACTGGGGACAATAGGGGCATTTGAACCAAAGATCTTCAACTGGAATTGGACTCTTAGCTCCCCTTTGTACCTTTGAAAATCTCTCACTCAATCCATTGCCTGAACTCGGCATGAAACTCATCAGCTCTTACCTTGACCAGCCACCAGAGGGGAATGAAGACTCTTTAGCATGGATTACACAACACCACCTCCTCAGGAGCCACCTGCCCCTAGCCTGTTACATGTTACATCCCTGTGAGGGCCCCTGCCCCCCACATGAGTCCTTGAACCAGCCCCCATTCATTCTGGGGACTTGCCCCAGCGATAACCTTCATTGTAGCTGCATTAGTGCAAATGCCTAGTGTAGACAGTGATTTCCACTAGTCATAGAATCATAGAATATCAGGGTTGGAAGGGACCTCAGGAGGTCATCTAGTCTAACCCCCTACTCAAAGCAGGACCTAATCCCAACTACATCATCACAGCCAGGGCTTTGTCAAGCCTGACCTTAAAAACCTCTAAGGAAGGAGATTCCACCACCTCCCTAGGTAACCCATTCCAGTGCTTCACCACCCTCCTAGTGAAAAAGTTTTTCCTAATAGCCAACCTAAACCTCCCCCACTGCAACTTGAGACCATTACTCCTTGTTCTGTCATCTGCTACCACTGAGAACAGTACAGATCCATCCTCTTTGGAACCCCCTTTCAGGTAGTTGAAAGCAGCTATCAAATCCCCCCTCATTCTTCTCTTCTGCAGACTAAACAATCCCAGTTCTCTCAGCCTCTCCTCATAACTCATGTGCTCCAGCCCCCTAATCATTTTTGTTGCCCTCCGCTGGACTCTTTCCAATTTTTCCACAACCTTCTTGTAGTGTGGGGCCCAAAAATGGACACAGTACTCCAGGTGAGGCCTCACCAATGTCGAATAGAGGGGAACAATCACGTCCCTCAATCTGCTGGCAATGCCCCTACTTATACAGCCCCAAATGCCGTTAGCCTTCTTGGCAACAAGGGCACACTGTTGACCCATATCCAGCTTCTCGTCCACTGTAACCCCTAGGTCCTTTTCTGCAGAACTGCTACCTAGCCACTCGGTCCCTAGTCTGTAACAGTGAATGGGATTCTTCCGTCCTAGATGCAGGTCTCTGCACTTGTCCTTGTTGAACCTCATCAGGTTTCTTTTGGCCCAATCCTCTAATTTGTCTTGGTCCCTCTGTATCCTATCCCTACCCTCCAGTGTATCTACCCCTCCTCCCAGTTTAGTGTCATCTGCAAACTTGCTGAGAGTGCAGTCCACGCCATCCTCCAGATCATTGATGAAGATATTGAACAAAACCGGCCCCAGGACCGACCCTTGGGGCACTCCATTTGAAACCGGCTGCCAACTAGACATGGAGCCGTTGATCACTACCCGTTGAGGCCGACAATCTAGCCAGCTTTCTATCCACCTTATAGTCCATTCATCCAGCCCATTTTTCTTTAAGTTGCTGGCAAGAATACTGTGGGAGACCATATCAAAAGCTTTGCTAAAGTCAAGAAATAACACATCTACTGCTTTCCCCTCATCCACAGACCCAGTTATCCCCTCATAGAAGGCAATTAGGTTAGTCAGGCATGACTTGCCCTTGGTGAATCCATGATGACTGTTCCTGATCACTTTCCTCTCCTCTAAGTGCTTCAGAATTGATTCCTTGAGGACCTGCTCCATGATTTCTCCAGGGACTGAGGTGAGGCTGACTGGCCTGTAGTTCCCCGGATCCTCCTCCTTCCCTTTTTTAAAGATGGGCACTACATTAGCCTTTTACCAGTCATCCGGGACCTCTCCCGATCGCCATGAGTTTTCAAAGATAATGGCCAATGGCTCTGCAATCACATCCACCAACTCCTTTAGCACCCTCGGATGCAGCGCATCTGGCCTCATGGACTTGTGCTCATCCAGTTTTTCTAAATAATCCCGAACCACTTCTTTCTCCACAGAGGGCTGGTCACCTTCTCCTGATTTTATAGGGACAGTCCCGATTTTTGGGTCTTTTTCTTATATAGGCTCCTATTACCCCCCACCCTGTCCCGATTTTTCACATTTGCTGTCTGGTCATCCTACCTTCTCCCCATACTGTGCTGCCCCGTGCAGCAGTCTGGGAGCTGACCTAGTTCGTGAAGACAGAGGCAAAAAAATCATTGAGTACATTAGCTTTTTCCACATCCTCTGTCACTAGTTTGCCTCCCTCATTCAGTAAGGGGCCCACACTTTCCTTGACTTTCTTCTTGTTGCTAACATACCTGAAGAAACCCTTCTTGTTACTCTTAACATCTCTTGCTAGCTGCAACTCCAAGTGTGATTTGGCCTTCCTGATTTCACTCCTGCATGCCTGAGCAATATTTTTATACTCCTCCTCCTTTATTTGTCCAATCTTCTTGTAAGCTTCTTTTTTGTGTTTAAGATCAGCAAGGATTTCACTGTTTAGCCAAGCTGGTCGCCTGCCATATTTACTATTCTTTCTACACATTGGGATGTTTTTTTCCTGCAACCTCAATAAGGATTCTTTAAAATACAGCCAGCTCTCCTGGACTCCTTTCCCCCCCATGTTATTCTCCCAGGGGATCCTGCCCATCAGTTCCCTGGGGGAGTCAAAGTCTGCTTTTCTGAAGTCTAGGGTCCGTATTCTGCTGCTCTCTTCCTTGTGTCAGGATCCTGAACTCAACCATCTCATGGTCACTGCCTCCCAGGTTCCCATCCACTTTTGCTTCCCCTACTAATTCTTCCCGGTTTGTGAGCAGTAGGTCTAGAAGAGCTCTGCCCCTAGTTGGTTCCTCCAGCACTTGCACCAGGAAATTGTCCCCTACACTTTCCAAAAACTTCCTGGATTGTCTGTGCACCGCTGTATTGCTCTCCCAGCAGATATCAGGGTGATTAAAGTCTCCCATGAGAACTAGGGCCTGCGATCTAGTAACTTCTGCTAGTTGCCAGAAGACAGCCTCATCCACCTCATCCCCCTGGTCTGGTAGTCTATAGCAGACTCCCACCACGACATCACCCTTGTTGCTCACACTTCTAAACTTAATCCAGAGACTCTCAGGTTTTTCTGCAGTTTCATACCGGAGCTCTGAGCAGTCATACTCCTCTCTTACATACAATGCAACTCCCCCACCTTTTCTGCCCTGCCTGTCCTTCCTGAACAGTTTATATCCATCCATGACAGTACTCCAGTCATGTGAGTTATCCCACCAAGTCTCTGTTATTCCAATGACATCATAGTTCCTTGACTGTGCCAGGACTTCCAGTTCTCTCTGCTTGTTTCCCAGGCTTCTTGCATTTGTGTATAGGCACTTAAGATAACTCGATGATTGTCCCACTTTCTCAGTCTGAGACAGGAGTCCTCCTTTCTTGCACTCTCCTGCTCGTGCTTCCTCCCGGTATCCCATTTCCCCACTTACCTCAGGGTTTTGGTCTCCTTCCCCCGGTGAACCTAGTTTAAAGCCCTCCTCACTAGGTTAGCCAGCCTGCTAACCAGGACCCTGGTTTCATGAAAAGATCAGCACGTCACTGCCAAGTGTGCTTTAGTTTGTCCACATTAGGGGTTTGCACCAGTGCAGTTCATACAGTTGGCTGGCCAACAATGGTCAAAATCCTAAAGGTAGGGAATGGAATCAGACTCGCGCCAAGTGCAGACACCACTAGCAGTGACAGGACTATTCATGCAGCTCAGTGGCACCGCGCAGGCTGGGTGAGTGTCTGTTTTGCCACAACCCTCTGAATCATTCTCATTATTGATTTGCATTACTGTAGCTCCCAGACCCCCTAGTCCTGGATCAGAGCCCCATTGTGCGAGGTGCTGTACAAACAAAGAGACAGTCCCAGCCCCACAGACGTGACAGTTTAAGAGCTGCCAATCTAAGCACTGCTGCAGACGTGAACATTGATTATTACAGAATGTGTGAGGGAACAAAGAACCTGGTTTGGATTTTACTCTCTCAAAAAGCTGGGTTTTTTGCTTCTTCCCATTTTTGTCTCCTTTTCAGTCTCAGGCCTCTGCAGAGAGGAGGTGGGGGGTGGGGAACGTTACCTCTTCATTAACACCACTGCAGGGCAATCTCGCACCAGGCAGCTGGAGTAGGGAGAATTCAGCCCTCAAGGCAGGCCGTATTCCTAGCCTGCCTAATTGCAACGCAGTGCCTCATTACGCCAGCTGCTTTCGCACTCCTTATGAGCCGATTTATTTTTAATATACAGCCTGACAGGTCTGGAAATATCAAATCCATCAGCTTCATGCCCCACGCAGATCTGAATCGCTGCAGGTTTGATCTAATTAGCTAGGGTTCAGATCAGAATAGACGAGTCACGTCCCCCCATCCCCTGACAGCCTCGTTTCAGCGGGACCTCCAAGGAAGCCTGTTTAAAGCTTTCCCCTCCCAAGCCAGACACAAAAGTCAAAGGGAGCTTTTTCACCTGAGTAAGGACTAAAGGATCCTTTGAGTTACGTGCATAGGCGCCGACTCTATCCCAGGAGCACCCACGGACCAAAAATTGGTGGGTGCTTAGCTCCCACCAGCAGCCACCCTCCCCTCCCTCCCCCTCAGCGCCTCCTGCCCACCAGCGGCCCCACCGATCAACTCCTCGCCCTCCCTCCCAGAGCCTCCTGCCTGCCATGGATCAGCTGTGCTGCGGCATGCAGGAGGCGCTGGGAGGGAGGGGCAGGAGCAGGGGATGGGGCGTGCTTGGGAGACGGGGCGGAACTGGGTGGGAAGAGGTGGGGTGGGGGCGGAGTGGGGTCAGGAAGAGGTGGGGTAGGGTGTGGGCTTGGGGGAAGGAGTGGAGTGGGGCCGGGGCTGGGGCCTGGAGCTGAGCGGGGGTTGAGCACTCCCCGGGGAAAATTGGAAGCCGGCGCCAGTGGTTACATGTGTGTGATGTTTCAGAGTAGCAGCCGTGTTAGTCTGTATCCGCAAAAAGAAGAACAGGAGGACTTGTGGCACCTTAGAGACTAACAAATTTATTCACACAATGGGGGAGATTCTGCGTGAGTTTCATGCCACTTCCAAAGCCCGCACCCCACTCCCATGCACACACACATTTATTGTTGGGAAGGTAAAAAGAAAGATTGTGTTGTATCCATGAGTCGTTCCTTCATAAAGTCCTACAGAGAGGTGCCTGTCTTCCTCGAAATCTGCATACCACCGTCCTTCCCGGGTGATACCAGCATGTGCTGCTAACTACCTTCAGAAATCACACTGCATTCTTTTACTCGTTACTCATCTTTGACCATCAAACCCTACTTCCCTTCTGAATCTTCAGAAAATTCACCTGCTCTTCTTCCCCCCTCCCCCCGCCCTGCCCATTACTGGATTGGACTCCAAGAAATTCACCACAAAGCTCAATCATCATTAAGTATGTAGATTTTAAGGCCAGAAGGGACCATTATGATCTTCCAGTCTGACCTCCTGCAAAGCGCTGACCAGAGAATTCACCCAATTATTCCTGCATCGAGCCCATAACTTCTGGTGAAGCTAGAGCAGATCTTAATTTAAGATATCACATTCCTTGGTAAGTCGTTCCAATGGTTAATTACACTGATTTTGCAGCCTAACAAATGGGCAAGGCCAAGAATTTTCAGAGTGGCTAGTGATTTTGGGTGCCCAACGTGACACCATTAAGGGACCTGACTTTAGAGGCAGGGCCTTAGCTCTTTCTGCAAAGCAGACCTCCTAAGATGTTTGAAGTTGGGCGCACACCCAAATCACTAGGCACGTTGGAAAGCGATGTTGAGCCCACGGCTTCCTGTTCTGACTCAATACTCAATCCAGGATTCTTCCGGCTGCAGGGCTGGAATCCCAAAGAGGGAAGGTGCCTGTCGTAATCCACCCCTGCCCGGCCATCAGCTGTGGAGAGGAGGTTATTAGGTCGATCATGCAAAGGCCGTTCCAGGCAGAGGGGTGCTTTAACAATCCCCTGCCCCCACTTCCTTCTGCCTCCATCCCAAGCCATTTAATTGTCTCTCAGGTGGATATTGAATTCCCACACAGTATGCTGCCTTAGGCAACTGGCAGCCTTGTGAGCCAACACAGAGAGTTCCAAGCCATCCCACCTGTGCTCCCCTGGCACCCATTGAACCAGGCTTTTTTTTTTTAAGCTCCCATTTAAAAAAATTGTATGTAATTAAATAACTATTATATTTGTGTCCGTGGGCGTGTCAAATGCTTTCCCAATACCAGGCCTAACAAAGCGTAGAGAGTCTAAGACAAAGAGCCCCATACGAACTCCCTGCCCTCGGTCACTTCCCTACAATAACCCCCATTGTAAACCAAGCCCTAATGCTGGAAACTTAATGCAATAAGACATAGGAGAGCCCTCAGCTGCACCGCAGGGCGGGGGGTGGTGGTGGTGGAATGCAACCGTCAGCAGAGCTAGAGAACAGGAGTGACTGAAAAACGAGAAGAGGTGTGGCTCTGTTCAAGCATCAGCTGTCTCTGAAGGTGGAGTGCAACCAACCAAATGTCAAGCCCCAGGATCGGGGTCCTCAATAACGCTTCACACTTAGGGCCAGAGTCTAATCCTTTGCTCACTGAATAGCACCTTCCTCCACGAGTGGCCTCGCTGACTTCAGGGGGACTAGCTGGGGACCGAGGGACCTTTAATAGCATTTTTCATCAGAAGACTCTAAGGTGCTTTACACACACGGTTGAATTAATCCCTCGCAATCCGCCAATGAAATAGGGGAGGATCATCAGCTCCCTCTTACAGATGGGGAACCAAGGTACAGAGAGATTGACTTACCAAACACCACAGTGGAAGACAATGGCAGCACCAAGAATTGACCTCTGAGTGCCAGAGACCATCCTTCTTCTCTAAATAATACTAATAGGCAACACATGAGTTTAAAGAAAACAAACTAGCCAGCAGCACCCTCTTTAAAATGAGATGAACACAATTCCCATGGTAAAGTATCCTGGCTTTATTAGGGTTGCCACCTGTCCAGGTTTTCTCAGGATTGTCCCTTTGTTGCAGGGTGACCAGATAGCAAGTGTGAAAAATCAGGACAGGGAGTGGGGGGTAATAGGCACCTACATAAGAAAAAGGCCCCAATATCAGTATTGTCCCTATAAAATCGGGACATCTGGTCACCCTACTTTGTTGAGGTAGATTCCCCGAGACTGCTGTAAGGGTTCTCAGTACACACTACTAGCTGTCCAGTTTTAGGGGCTCGGGATCATCCCGGATATTCTGGTGTGGCACTCTGCACCCTGGAACCGCCATATTCACCCCATCATATAATTATGATATATCTTATACAAAGCATGACATGTAAGATTTCATATGAAAGATCATGATCTGCTGAAACCCACTGTTCTGTCATAATATGTATATTGTTAGTGTGAATGAAGTTATGAGATTTTTGCTGAAATGTGTGGTAAATTTGAGAGTCTCTACTGCTAAGTAGTGATCCACTCCCATGAGGGTGTTAAGCGATCATTAATCAGCAGGGGAGTTATAAACAAGGGATTTACAATACTGTAAGAGAGATGCACAAGCATCACATGATGGGGGATTGCTCAACTCTGGCCTTGGCTACACTTGCAGATGTATAGCGCTGTGAGTTAAACCTGACTTCGTGCAGCTGAGTAGGGAAAGCGCTGCAGTCTGTCCACACTGACAGCTGCCCAGCGCACTGTCGTGGTCACATTTGCGGCAATTGCAGCGCTATTGGGAGCGGTGCATTATGGGCAGCTATCCCACAGAGCACCTTTTCCCATTCTGGCGCCGTGGGTTGTGGGAAGGGGGCGTGGGTGCGGGGGATTCTGGGTCCTGTCCCAATGCCCCGTGATGCATCGCTTTGCATCCCAGAAATCCCTTTGTTTCGTCCACCTTTGGCGCCATCTTTCAACGGTTTCTGTGCAGCGCAATCTGTCTGCGGGAAATGGAGTCCGAACTGCTGAGGCGTATGCTGACTTATCTCGCCAGCACGTCACGTTTGGCTGTCGAACTATTCCTTAAGATCCAAAGTGACAGTGAGGGTGAGGAGTCCGACGATGCTATCGAGCCACGTAACGCGTACAACACGAAATTGCTTGTGGCATTCACGGACATGCTCAGCACCGTGGAACGCCGCTTTTGGGCTCGGGAAACAAGCTCCGAGTGGTGGGATCACATCATCATGGAAGTCTGGGATGACGAGCAGTGGCTGCAGAACTTTCGGATGAGAAAAGCCACTTTCATGGGACTGTGTGAGGAGCTTGCCCCTACCCTGCGGCACAAGGACACGAGATTGAGAGCTGCCCTGCCAGCGGAGAAGCGGGTGGCTATTGCAATCTGGAAGCTGGCAACTCCAGACTGCTACCCGTCGGTCGCAAACCAGTTTGGAGTGGGAAAGTCGACCGTTGGAATCGTGTTGATGCAAGTTTGCAAGGCCATTAATTGCATCCTACTCAGAAGAACCGTGACTCTGGGTAACGTGCAGGAAATAGTGGATGGCTTTGCACAAATGGGGTTCCCTAACTGTGGAGGGGCGATAGATGGGACGCACATTCCTATTCTGGCACCACCCCACCTAGGATCCGAGTATGTTAATCGGAAGGGGTATTTCTCTATGGTTCTCCAGGCGCTTGTGGATCACCGTGGGCGTTTCATTGACATTAACACAGGCTGGCCCGGAAAGGTGCATGATGCACACATCTTTCGGAACACTTGGCTGTTCAGGAAGATGCAGGCCGGGACTTTTTTCTCATAGCGGAAGATCACGGTAGGGGAAGTTGAAATGCCCATTGTGATCCTTGGAGATCCCGCTTACCCGTTAATGCCGTGGCTCATGAAACCCTACACAGGGAGCCTTGACAGCAGCAAGGAACGGTTCAACTACAGGCTGAGCCGGTGCCGAATGACTGTGGAGTGTGCCTTTGGCCGTTTAAAGGGCCGCTGGTGATCTCTGTATGGGAAGCTGGACTTGGCCGAAAACAGCATCCCTGCGGTTATATCCGCGTGCTTTGCCCTCCATAATATTTGTGAAGGGAAGGGTGAAAGCTTCACTCAGGCATGGACCTCAGAGGTTCAAAACCTGGAGGCTGAATTTGCCAGAGAGCAGTGCTATTACAGGGGCCCAGCGCAGGGCTGCAAGGATTAGGGATGCCTTGAGGGAGCAATTTGAGGCTGAAAACCAGCAGTGATATCTGGTGCCCTGCACGGGAGTGAAGTGCAGTAGTTCCAATCTTTAGGAATCAGTGTTTGCTAAGCAGACAAGCAGACTTGCAGTGCCTGTTTATTTCCTGGGCTAAGGAGTCTTTTACTTTATGCAATAATAAAGAATGTTTTCAAAGCCAAAGAATACATTTATTGAAAAGAAAAAAAATTATTTATTGAAAAGAAACAAGGGGGTGGAGTGGGGAACAGTACAATCACAGATTCGCGTATGTCCTGTCTGGTGTGCTGTGCAGTGAGTGCTGCACTTCAGGATAGCAATACTGCATGGTGATGGGGGTTGAGTGCAGAGGGTAAGGGTCGTGGTTTTCAGGGCTGGGTGGTGAAGATACTGGTGTTGGAGGCAGCAGGTGGCGTGAAGAACACGGAAGTTGGGGAAAGTGGGTTGGAGGTGACAGTGGGGCACAACGGAAAGAGTTTTGGGACAAGGGCTGTGTGTGGGGGGGTGGCGTTTGCGTTTGCGGTACTGCTCCTCTTTCTGCATGGCTACCAGCTCCTGGATAGCTTCTGCTTGGCGCTCCAGGATGCTTATGAATCTATCAGTGCTTTGCCGCCGATGCGCTGTGTTTTCCTGTCGGATCCTGGTTTCTCTCTCCCTCCAGTCCTGTGCTTTCTCATTCTCTTTAATAGATTACCGCATCACTTCTTGCAGCATGTCTTCTTTGCTTTTTCGCGGTCTCTTCCTGAGTCTTTGCAGTCTCTGAGCAGGCAATAAGAGGGACGGCTGAGGTCTCAAGGTTGATGCAGAGTATAGGCAAAATGCAACATTTAACAGAGGCAGCATTGTTTATACCAGACAGAGTAATGATTCCCCCTGCACTTAAGGAGTAGAAAACACACAGGGTCTACACAATAGCATAATTTTCCCATCCGAAACAGCGCACACATATCCCACAGGAGCCTCAAAATGGTGAGTAAGAGGGACGGATTGTTTCAGGGCTGCACTGTCCTCTGGGTTTCTGTGCCTTGGGGAGAGCCAACAGCTTCAGGGGGCACCTACACTGAACACTGTCCCAACATTTTCCACAGGAGTTCGTCCTGGACGATATCTCGCTGCTGAGGGTGACCTGGGAAGCAAGGGAGGGTCTTCTACTGCAATGCGGCTTCTGCCCTGGCCCATATGCAGCTTGCCTGTGTGCAGCAATGGTCCCCCCGCCCCTCGCAGCACAGTGGCGCGGACACGTTAGCCTGGCTGGGACAAGGACCACGGTGGCTCTCCCGATAAACCTGCACAAGCGCATTGCGCATGTTCTGGATGAGACATTCAAGGAGATTACCGAGGCCGATTACCGCGATGTGATAAACCACATCAATGCACTATTCCGCATCTAGGCATGCATGCCTAACCCTCCTCTCCCCAAGAGCCCACACCGAAAAAATTCCTTCCCGAAAAAAAAAAAATGCTTACCAGGAACCTGCTCTTCTGTTTGTCCTCCACCAAGTATCGGCCGCTGCGACTGGCTACCTTCCTCCTGGCTCGAGAAGAGCTCCTGGCTGCATGGCTCCAGGGATTCCGGGGTGTCTCCATCCGGCCCACCACCATCACTCCCGTTTTCCTCCTCCTCTTCTTCCTCCTCCCCCCCCCCACTGGCTCTGAAGTGTCCATGGTGGTGCTCGGAGTGGAGGTGGGGTTAACCCCAAGTATCGCATCCAGCTCTTTGTAGAATTGGCAGGTTGCGGGGGGAGCACCCGAGCGGCCGTTTGCGTCGCGGGCTTTGCAGTAGGCACTCAACAGCTCCTTCACTTTAATCCTGCACTGCAGGGCGTCCCGGTCATGGCCCCTTTCCATCATGTCCTTTGATACCTTCCCAAAAGTATCGTAATTCCTATGGCTGGAGCGCAGCTGGGACTGTACAGCTTCCTCCCCCCAAACACTGATGAGGTCCAGCAACTCGCCATTGCTCCATGCTGGGGCTTGCTTGGTGCATGGAGGCATGGTCACCTGGAAAGATTCGCTGATAGCACTCCACACCACGCCGGGCTGAGCAAACAGGAAGGGGATTTTTAAAATTCCCGGGGAATGTAAAGGGTCGGTCACATGGTTGGTTACCTGAGGCCAGGGCAGTAGAGTTTGAACTGATGACCAGAGTGGCTAGAACAGGCATTGTGGGATACTGCCGAATAATTCTGGAGGTCATTCACAGCGCATTGGGCGGCCACACTGGTGCCGCAGCGCTGCAGCGGCAGCGCAATACTCGCTATTCCTCTCGGAGAGGTGGAGTACATGCAGCGCTGCAACCACGGAGATACAGCGCTGCAAATGCCTTGCCAGTGTGGACGGGGAGTGAGTTACAGCTCTGGGGGAGCCTTTACAGCGCTGTAACTCGCAAGTGTAGCCAAGGCCTCTGTGACTCAAAGCCCACCAGGACATGTCTGGGCTAGTGTTTCCAGGCACGTGGACTGATGATATAAAATAGGCCAAACATGATGCCACTGTCACCTTTCTCCTCCCCCACTATGCTGGAAGCAACAAGAATGCTGGGAAGACAAAGACTTGAACTGAGGAGACTGGTCCCAGGCTTAAAGGGGAAGCCTGTGTATTAAGAACTATAACCTACCTGTAACATCCAGTGGGGTGAGAAAAATTGCTTGACCTAAATACCGCCTACTCTAATAATGTTTAAGATTTAGACTGTGAGTTTTATCTTTTATTTTCTGTGGTAACTTTTTCTGATCCTTTATGCCTACTACTTATAATCACTTACAAATCTATCTTTCGATAGTCAATAAATCTGTTTTATATTTTACCTAAAACCAGTGTGTTTTGCTTGAAGTGCTTGAGAAATCTCAGCTCGGGTTACAAAGGCTAGTGTGTGTCCTCTTCACATCAAGGGAGGGGCAGACTGGGGCTTCTGACCAGGACAAGATAGTACAGCTGTGGGGTGTAAGACTGGGGGCTTGGGCGATTTCCTGGTGCCTTTCTCTGTGTGATTCATGAGTGGCTCTGGGAGCATTCATGCAATCTAGCTGGGTCTGGGGCGGCATATGCTGTTGTGCTAAGAGATAACAGCACCTGGAGGGGTTTGCTTCTTGTCACTAGCAAAGCATTGTGAGAGACAGCCCAGGCTGGAGAGTTAAGGGGGCACAACGGTACCCCAGTTCCAGGTTGTACCCTGGGGATCCCATACCACCTGTTGTTTTTTTAAACTTCAGAGATGCCAACCCTAAGCTTTATTTACTCTTGGCACTAAATGTATATTGCCTGGGATTCCCAAAGGCTCTGCAGGAGTTAGACTCCAACTCAGTAACTTTCAGAAGGAGTTGGGTAACTTACAGTACAGGATGATGAGGTACAGAAAGGTTAGTGACTTGCCTGGCACTGTACAGTGAATTCATGTCAGAGTGAGGAATAGAAGCCAGGTCTCCTGGCACATGCCAACAGTGTCTGATTGGATCTGCAGGGGGAGTTTAACTTGGCAGAATATAATTAGCCAAGCTACAGACTCAGAAGGAAACATGTTCCCTACTAAATCACCATCACAGCTTTCCACAGTGCCTAGCATTTCTTCTGAGGTCTCATATTGCTGTATACAGCCTAACTCCACTTAACTATCTCTATAAGAACATAAGAGCTACCACACTGGGTCAGACCATGGTCCCACCTTATCCAGTATCTTGTGTCTGACCGCCTGCATGTTGCAAGCCACAGAACCTCACCCACCCACTCCTGTAATAGACCCTTAACCTCTGGCTGAGTTACTGAAGTCCTCAAATCATGGTTTAAAGGCTTCAAGTTACAGAGAATCCACCATTTTCACTAGTTCAACCCAGCAAGTGACCCAAGCCCCATGCTGCAGAGGAAGGTGAAACTCCCCCAGAGTCTCTGCCAATCTGACCTGGGGGAAAATACCTTCCCGACCCCAAATATGGCCCACGTCTAACTGATTGCAAGACCCACTAGCCAGACCCATGGTCACACTGCGGCAGAACCAGGAACACTGGGGAATCAACTCTTTACATACATTTGATGGATCTGCTACAACAACCATTCCCCACTTAGTACTGCTGCAACAAAATGAGACATTAACACCGTCAGGCTCAGGCATATAGATGTGCACTATGGAACAAGTGAATTATTCCCGTCTATTCGGCACCGGTGAGGCCACACCTGGAGTATTGCATCCAGTTTTGGTCCCCCCACAACAGAAGGGATGTGGAAAAATTGGAGAGTCCAGCGGAGGGCAACAAAAATGATCAGGGAGCGGGGGCACATGACTTACAGGGAGCAGCTGAGGGAACTGGAGTTATTTAGTCTGCAGAAGAGAAGAGTGAGGGGTGATTTGATAGCAGCCTTCAACTACCTGAAGGGGGGTTCCAAAGAGGATGGAGCTCGGCTGTTCTCAGTGGTGGCAGATGACAGAACAAGAAGCAATAGTCTCAAATTGCAGTGGGGGAGGTCTAGGTTGGATATTAGGAAACACTATTTCACTAGGAGGGTGGTGAAGCACTGGAATGGGTTACCTAAGGAGGTGGTGGAATCTCCATCCTTAGAGGTTTTTAAGGCCTGGCTTGACAAAGTCCTGGCTGGGATGATTTAGTTGGTGTTGGTCCTGCTTTGAGCAGGGGATTGGACTAGAATCTAGATGACCTCCTAAGGTCTCTTCCAACCTTAATATTCTATGAAAGGAAATAATTTTCTAGCAAGACATGTATACACCTATTTGAAAGACCCTTCCAAACAGGAGTAGGGAGACAAAGCACCAGTACCTACTCTCGCTTCTAGAAGTCAGGAATTTTGCATAATGTCCTTAAAGTGCTTACTTTCAAGCAAGTTGAATCAAAGTAGGATTTGCCATATGAAGTTACTTCATATGAAGTTAGTAACTGCCAGAGGAACAGAATTTTGGGACTGCTTGCAACATCCCTGCTTTATGAATGATCAGAGGACTAGCTTTTCTTAACCATCATGTCAGAAGTATGTGCCTGCTCCACCCTGACACAAACACTCGTTACTTTACTGGAAAATAAGCAAAGGCGAGTATATTCCCAGTTCCACATGAACATACGAGGAGCCAGACTAAGTCAGCTGTATGGATGTCCTGAAAGAGAACTCCGTCAAGCCTGGGCCAAATGGCCAATACTATACAGCTGGAAATGTTATTATAATGAGATGGGTGAAACCTTGTTAGGGAGTGAGTTAAAACCTCATTGAGATTGGTAGGTGTGAACTCATCCTTCAAATAACTGTAAACATAAGCCCTCACCTAAGACTCCAGGAGTGTGTGAACCCACCCAGTAGCTTTTACTGCGTGTTGTTTTGGATAGGTTCGTGTGCATGCCTGTGTGGGAAGGGAGAACAGATGGAGACAGCCTGAAGGAGCAGCAGAAAGCACCATGGCTGACCCTGGAAGAAATCTCAGAAGAGGTTTTTGGGTCAGAGCTGCAAGCTACGAGTGCTCTAGATGTTGTGAGCAAACAAAACTGTTTCCTTCTGCATTTCTTTGTACACTCTTCATACATAAACAAAACTGCATCAAAGAAATAGCTGACTGCCACCAATTTCTGCTGCTAACTGGAACACCCACAGGCCCCCACTAGCCGCTTGAGTCAAAAAGGGCAACATTATATAGGATGTTGGACCAGGCTGGATTCAAATTCCAGCAAAGGCCAAGACCTGATGCTTCAAAGAAGCACCCATCCTCTCTCCACAACATCTAGACGAACCTAGGCCATTCCGCAGCACTGCCTTTGGGGTAAAATTTGCTTCCTGAGTCCATCCTTGATCACGTTATGTCCTGAAACGTCAGATTTGATCATGCTGGTGTCAGCATATAGAACTACAAATGTTATTAATGGGCATAACATTATCCAGCCCTGTTCCAAATCCAGCCTTGGTATTTGGCTCGGATTTCCTGTATCTTGAATGACACAGACTGCCTTCTTGCAGTGTGAAGTAATAGTTCCTTTTGTTGGATTCAGTGTATCCCAGTGAATTAATGGAAATGTCACTTAAAGCTAACTGAGAAGATGGAAAATGTTCAAAAAGGAGCAACCAGAATGATTCTAGGACCGGTGAACCACGCTGGGGAGAAAAGGGTAATTGAGGGCTTGTCTCCTCAGCTTCGTACACCAGCCGAGGTGTAAATTTTAGCACGCACCAGCAGCCCGTGTGGGACCATGCTGGCATGCACTAAAAGTTCCCTAGTGTGTGTTGACAGTCTCAAACTGTACTACTTCAATGCGCACTCAAGAGCTTTTACAGTGGACCAGCAGGGTCCACACAGATAGTTGCGTACAATGATCTGTAGGCACTGGACTTTACACCCCACCTGGGCAGCACTAGTGCACTGAACAGACAAGCCCCAAGTCCACTTACTGTAAAGTAACTAGGCTGAGTCTTTCTTCCCACTTGTTCCTCAACTACACTCGTGTAACTCCATCCACATCAAGGGAATTCATTTAGTTTTAAAACCAATGTAATGGAGACAAGAATCAGGCCCAATATGTTTAACCGGACTAGGCCTTATTAAACCTATAGACATTTTTAAGAGGGAATAAAGAGGTTACAAGGTCTCTAGTGCTGGACTCCAGCCATAAGCCAAGGAGCAATAGGTCCCCTGGAAATTAAGTAAACAATTTAAGCATAAAACAAAATCAGGCCACAGAGCAGCGTTCCTGAGGAGATAGTGAGGACAAACTCAAAGGTACTAGCATTAAAGTTATCTGTGTGGTTTGATCTTGAAAACATACTGTGGTCTGCCCTGTTTGAAGCAGAGGATTAGATTAAGTGATCCATGACGTTCCTCTCCCATCCCCATCAATTCTGGGATCTGTTTTGTGCATAGAAAGAACAGTGATGGGCACAGACAAAGTGAGATTAAACAGATGTACTTCAGATAGTCATAACAGCCTGCCAAGTGTATAGGTTCCTGACAGCCTCAATGCTGGCTTCTCAGCGGGCTGACCTAGTCTTAAAATAGGTCAGTGTGCGAAGGGCACTTTGCCATACAAGGATTAACCCATACACTTTTCTTTATTTGGGATTATGAGAACAACAAAACATGAGAGAGAGAGAGAGCACAGAGTGCACCTCTCCTCTGTAACAGTCTGCCTCACTTCTTCACTGAATGTCATCTGCCCTCTGCAGACAGCAGGCCTGATACACAGAAAAGAAAGCCCATCACTGTTACATAACCAGGAGGGATAGCTCAGTGGTTTGAGCATTGGCCTCCTAAACCTAGGGTTGTGAGTTCAATCCTTGAGGGGGCCACTTAGGGATCTGGGGCAAAATCAGTACTTGGTCTTGCTAGTGAAGGCAGGGGGCTGGACTCAATGACCTCTCAGGATCCCTTCTAGTTCTAGGAGATAAGTATATCTCCATATTTAAAAAAAAGCTATATAGGCCATGAGCTCCTGTTGAAATTAAGGGAATTTTTGCCACCAGCCTCAGCAGGAGCACCGTGGGCCCCTTGTTTTTTGTCATCAGCTCAGTCCCATTTCTCCCTCACCCCACACACATTGCTAACTTGCCATGGACCTGATATTCCGTGGCAGCTGAGGCTGCACGGTACGCCAAGGAGGTCTTCAGCAGCATGCTTGGTTAGCCAAATATTATTGGCTAAATTTTTGGGATTGTAAATTCCTGTTCTTCACTGCAAAGCTTCATGCGTGCCTCTGAGTTCATATCAATAATGAGATTTTGACACCAGGGGACAAGCTGTGCACAGATCTACACCCTGTATGATGCCATTGACTTCCACATGATCGCACTGGGTGTAAGTGCAAAATTTTGCCCAGTGACTTCACTCCAAACTACGCAAGCACATAAAGATCTGAATGGGATCATCATCTATGCAGCTGAAATTGTAAACAGCAGGTAACCCGGCCAACCAAAAAAGCACAGGGATTAATCTAAATAACCTAGTGACTGTATCATGATGGGCTTGGTCTCAGTCGGGGTAGATAAGCACAAAAGAAGCCTAGATCAGTCATCTGCAGCCAAAGGCTGAGATTACGGCTCCATCATTAGTGCAGAACCAAAGCTATACTGGGCTGCTTGACCCCTGAGCCGTGCCATCAGCTGCTCAGCAGAACACAAGCTTCAAGTTCTTAAAGGTCAGAGGGCATCATCAAACACTCTGTATCTAAAGGAGGTTTCACTGGAAACCAACATTTGAAGTAGGGACTATTTAAAGCTTTTATCTATTTAAAAACACACACAGAGAGAGAGAAATAGAGGGGCTTTGACTGAGCTCAAAGGCTTACTTTTCTGAACACATGGTAGCTTGGATCCCTTCCACTTACAGCACACACTCTCCATTTCCAGGCGGTCTGGCTGGCAATTAAAGGAACATTTCACAAGCAAAATGACAACCCCCCTGCCATTACAATAGGGTGGCTTAGCTTATTTACAGGTTGTCACACTATTTCTAACTAACGTCTATTTCTAACCCTCCATACACACGCTTGGTGTCCCAGCCAACCCCGCCCCCAGGAATTCTGAAATGTTCTTCTGCAGACATACGTAAAACAGAGTTAGGGAAACTCTTGTTCCAAGAAATTGCCACTGCCCACCTAATCACTAGTATTTTTTTATATCACAGCAGCACCTACAGACCACAGCCCCACTGTGCAAGGCAGCATACAAACACCTATGGAGTGACAGGTTACAATCTGAGCAGAGGAGACAGTCAAAGAGCGGGAGGCGAAACAAGCACAGAGATGAAGTGACCTGCCCGTGGTTACTCAGCAGGTCAGCGGCAGAGCAGGGGCCAGAACCCCGCTTTCCCGATTCCAGTGCCTTCCCACTGGGCCCCACAGACTCTTTCATCACCTGGCACCTGCCTCTTCTCTGCTCCTGCATTTCCTAGCTGCTTCCCTCCCTCTGTCCCTTTCAAAACCAGGTCTCCTTCCTGTTTCCCTAGCCTAGTTCTGGCGTCTGGCCCCTCCCCTTCCTTTCCTCTCATTGTCACTCAGCCATATCCAGGGGCCTTTCTTTCTCTGCACACCTGTCCCTCTTTCATAGGGTGCAATCCTGAGAGCTGCCCAGGCCCCTCAGCTCCCATTGAATTCAATGGGGATAGAGGATGCTGGATACCCTCAGAGGATCAGGCCTTTAATCTTCAGAGATCTACATTTCCTCCCTTTGCTTGGCGTCATGCTCATGGCTACCTGGCCCCTTTTAATTCCTGCATCCTTCCCCTGCCTCCTGGGCCCCTATGGCCTCTCTCTCAGCCCCATGCCTCTTTCAGTTTCTCCCCTCACCCTGTCCCTCTGCCTTCTTTGCTTGCCCAGCACCATTGTTCCCTCACACGCCATCCTGACTTTTCCTAGAGCCAGCTACAGCCGCTGTTCTGGCATTGAATCATGGAGGGAACTCTACTGTAACATGACCATCTCATGCACATGCAGTAGGAAACATTCCCTTATCTTCTCACTGCATGGATGGCCGATCTCTCTACAGGTGGGACTCATGGGATTGGTCCTCCCAGAAGGGTTTTCTGCCTGCCTAGATACATTCACTCTGTACGTGTGAACCCAAGATCTGATGATTAGAGTTCAGCGCTTATCAAGACATAACCCGGATGTAGGCTGCAGTCTGAGCTTTCTCCCTCCCTGTTATAACACAACAGCTGCAAAACATATTGCTCACAGATGTCTATAATTAGTAGCCGATATTGGCTTCCCGTGGAATTTGAACCAAAAAGGTCAACGAACGTTGAACCCAATTGATTGAAATAGTAAATCAAAGATACAAGTTCCATTTGATTTTACCTTTTTGGCCAAATCCTGATCCCACAGAAGACGGTGGCCCATTAAAACCCCATTAAATTCCGTGGGATCAGAATTCGGCTCATTGTCTCCAGCTGTCATTTCCCATGTGACCAGAAAGCTAAGCTTAATTGTTTCATGTTCCAAAGTTTTACCAAATCATAAATGAGGGTAATGGAGCCTTTGCTGCTACACTTGTGTTTATTACTTGCGTCTTCCTGCCTGCCGTGAAAAACGTATTTGCACCTAGACAAACACCAGCTGTTTGCTACTGTTTATGAGTCTTGCTCATCCGCAAATTCTGTCTATAGCACCACATTTTATATATAGCACATTCTCTAAAGCAAATCTACTCCAGGAACTTTTCCAATAACCACAATATAATAAAACATCCTATAGAAAAAACAGTTCATGCAAATAAAACTTTGTCTGGGTCACTGTCAGGCACCAGAGCTGGGGCGGTTAGGAGCTGGGAAACAGAACCGAGGGTCAGAAGCTAGATGCCAGAGCCAATGGTCAAACCCAAGTCAGAGCCAGGAATTGGCGCTGAGAGTCAGAACTGGGTTACCTGGGGTCAGGGAAAGGAGGAGCCAAGTTGGATCCAAGGCATGAGCATGGCTGGGACAGAGCTGGAGCAAAGCAAGGAAACCGGACCAGCAACAGGTCAGGGTAGTCCCTCCAGGCCAGCAGCAGGTCTGGGCCAATCAGAGGTCATGGGAGGAGTTGCCAGTCATCTCCACCATGGGCAGCACTTCCTGCAGTGACTCGTCACCCTAGATGCATGATGTGTTAACAGTGGCATTGCCAAGGTGGTTGTGTGGCAACATTGTCCACCTAGAGACCACAGCTCTAAGTTCAAATCCCATGAATCCTTACAGCCCTCCTCCTGCAGGAGTATCATAGAGCTGGTGCTGTCTGGGTGACATTCATGAGAGTCTTTTACAGGTTCAGAGGTGTGAATGTTACCGGCAGATTCCCAACACCGCTTTTCAGGACCATAGCCTTTCCAGTTTATGAGGTACCACAGTTTACCCTGCTTTAATCTGGAGTCCAATAAGGCACAGACCTCATACTCCTCCTGGCCCTGAACTGAAACCAGCAGTGGCAGTGGATGGGTGGGTGTGGTCAGGGAATGGGTTTTCAGTGTATGGTCACAAGAGACACATGGAAGACCGGGTGCAATCTTTAAGCAGGGTTTGAAAGTGACAGCATGGATTTTCTGACAAATCTGGTAGACTCCAAGGAACTGGTGGTCTAACTTGCAAGACAGGCTGCCTGTTCTGACATTCTTAGCGGATAACCAGACCTTCTGGCCTATTAAGAAAACCAGCCTCTCCTGTCTCCGGCAGTCAGCATACCGTTTGTAGTCCTTTTTAGTGTCCTCAAGGTGCCCTCTTAGTTTTTCCTGAAATGTGGTGGATTTGTTGAACCAAGTTGGTAACTGCTGGGTTTGTAGAGGGGCATTTTAGCAGCCAGCCAGGTGTCCAAGTCACTGTCAGCTATTGGGATGGAATATTGATTAATTTGCTTATTGCTAAAAGTAGCCAGTGAGGGAGGGATAGCTCAGTGTTTGAGCATTGGCCTGCTAAACCCAGGTTGTGAGTTCAATCCTTGAGGAGGCCACCTAGGGATCTGGGTCAAAAATCAGTACTAGGTCCTACTAGTGAAGGCAGGGGACTGGACTCAATGACCTTTTGAGGTCCCTTCCAGTTCTATGAGATAGGTATATCTCCATATATTTACTAGTAGGCCTTTGCAGGAACTTAGCATAACTTAGGCAAGCTGGGAGGGGTAGGCAGCTGTCACATGAAGTGAGCTTGACTTACACCCTCTCTGACATTCTGGGGCAAATGTCTGTGAAAAAACAGAAAGTCTGGATATATTTTAGGATTGTCATTATGAGGAAAAATACCTGCCAGACTCATGGTTCGAAACTGCTTGCTTTTTAGTGACATGTTTTTGCCTAACCGCTGATTTTGTTTAGTCAGCTATGTAACACTTTTGATTGACATGCCTTTGTAACTTTTTGGGTACAAGAAATTGTGGGTCTGGGTCAAATGGATTGCTTTGTGGACACTTCAAAATCTCCAGCCACAGACAGAAGGCCGGCCACCGGAAATTTGCGGCTGAATCATCCGAATACCGCTCCAAACTCCTGTGGGGTAATCCTGAGGAGTAATTATCAGTTTGGGGGGCTCTATAACCTATTGTGGTTGTGTGTGCTCAAGACTAAACAAAGCAGTGATTTTGAGTAAAGGCACTCTAGTGGGAGTGCCGGAGACTGATAAAGTATTGGCTTTAAGTAAAAGCATGTGGTTTTGATTTGTTTCTGTCAGCCACATAGCAGACAGAAGTGCTGCGTCTCTTTCGGTCTGTCCTGATACCGCCTCACGGAGAGTCAAGTTACCAAGAACTTTGAGCTCAGGGGAACGTTGGGTAACAGGTTGAGGAAGGTCGTTGATAGTGTGGTGTAGAATTGGGGGTGAAAACCGTCGTTTGTAAAAAAGGGCTTTGTCTGGCAGAGGCATGGTTAGCAGAGTTGTATGCAAATTTGATATAGGGTAGGAGGGTGGACCAGTTGTCTTGCTGGTAACTAAGAAAGCACTGCAAATATTGCTCCAGCACTTGATTCATCCTTTCCGCCTGACCATCTGTCGTGGGTAGTATGCCAAGGAGGCATAAGTGTGGTTGTTTAATAACCAGAGGGTTTCATGCCAGAAACCCAAGATGAACTGGGGCCCTGGACCCAAAGTGATGTTGTTGGGAGCCCCTGGAAGTGGATCACATTTGTTACTAGGACCCAAGTTGTTGTCTCAGCCAAAGGTATGTGAGCACAGGGGATGAAGTTTGCCATTTTGGCCAGTTGATCTATGACAGTGTGTGGCCATTTGATTTGAGGAGTTCTATGATGAAATCCATGACAGTGGCTGCTCATGGTTGGCGCAAAGTTTTCAGAGGCATGAGGGTGCTGAGAGGTTTGGAGCATGGCACCTTGGTGCCAATAGATGCATTGTATGGGTCAACATAATCCTGAATTTCAGCCCACATCTGGGGCCACCAAAAGAAGTGGGAGGTTCGAGGCATCCGAAGTGCCCTGCTAGGGTGTTGTCATGGCTCAGATGGAGTACCTTCAACTGGGGACATCCTGAAGGACCATATATGCGGTCGTTAATATATGTTATCCCATCCTGCACAGAACATTGTTTTTCATTTCAGATACTGGATGTCATAGAATCATAGGACTGGAAGGGACCTCGAGAGGTCATCTAGTCCAGTCTCCTGCACTCACGGCAGGACTAAAAATTATTGTAATCACTCCCACTGATATGCAAGAACTGGAATTTTCTGATAGGCTAAAATATAATCAGATTTACATACACCAAGCAAAAGGATATCAACCAAGCAAGCAAATACATCACACAAATAAGGAAGCGCATCTTGGAGGCCCAATGATCCATCTAGGTACCAACAGGATATAAGACTTGAATACCAGATGTGTGATACCACCAAGACCAACCTCCAGACTGATTAAATCAGCTTCAGTAGGTATCATCAGGGACAAAATAGCCACCTCTTCTCATACGCAGATGCATGAAGAGTGCGACAGTCATATCACTTATGACACATTATTGAGTTACTCAAGAACCCGCATACCTTGGACCTGAAATCTGCCCCAAGCACCCCAGTTTCGGTGGCACTCCATGCCGGATTTTGCACCAAGCTAGAAATTTTGCAGCAATTTCAAGTAAATTCAAAGGGTCAGATTCCCAACCCCACTACGGCATGGCTGTGCCACTCTCATGCAACTGACAACCTTGGGATTCTCCTCAAGTGGGCAGTATCCTAGGGTGGCATAGAGCTGGCGAAGGGAGTGTACCCAAGGAAATGGGTGACTGGCCAGCATGCTACTGTGCTCTAGCATCCCGAGTTGTTTGAATGCCCCCTTGGGGGCATAGGCACCAGATGTAATGACACCTCTGCCATGCCTTGGGTCCTGCACTGGGCCCCAAACTGAGTTTCAGATAGAGAATGAAGGTAAATAATACAGGTCAGTATGGAATTCCTTGGGTTAGCTCTTTTGATATTACACCCAGTTTATTTTATGCTGCTCCCTATGTCTTCAGTTTGCTGCAGATTTTCCAATTGACAACGGTAAAGAGGCAGAGTGGCCTCGTTCTGGTACAGAGGGGGTTATCTCACCTTGTTGGGCTCAGCTAACCCCGCCCTTTCCCCCTCACAGGAAGTGCAGGGGCGGAGCAGGAAGTATAAGAGCAGGGCCCTGCAGCTCAGTTGGAGTCAGACCAGGGAAGGAGCCAGACGTCCGTCCCAGGTTGCTGAACTGCCATTGGAACCCATGACTGACTGTGGCGGGTGATGACTCCCCTGAGCCCGCCTGGCGAGAAGACCAGCTGATGCCCCAGGAGATGGAGAGACCCAAAGAGGAAGTGGAGAGTGAGAGCGAGCCGCTCGGTACGGAGATGAGGAACCAGGCCCCAGCAGCTGTGAAGCAGCCCCACCAGACGATGGAAGGAAGTAGCCCAGGGAAACGAGGCATTGATTCGATTGTGTTGCTGGGAGGCAAGGCAGTGACTCCACGCTTCCCCACCAACCCTGTGACGATATTGTCCATTGCTTCTAGGGCCCTGGGCTGGGACCAAGTGGAGCAGGGTGGGCCCCAGGCCCCTTACCTCCTGGCTGTACCCTGTTATAAAACCTGACAGCACTTGAGTAGTGACTTTCTCAGTGTATTATAACTCAAATAGGGATCAAAAAAGAGGGATCACATTCTCTGCCTGGAATGACAAAAACCACTTCTGTGTTTGGCACATCTTAGACAAGACAAAGCACTGGGTAAATTGGAAGTAGCAGGTGAGACAATTATTCAGTTTCTCTTATGGGTTCAGCGAGTGGCTTTCATTTGGGAGGTTCTTGGAAGATCATTACTCACCATTAAATAGCCACAGGTAGACACATACAGGTGGTGAACCAGTTTTCTTAAAGCAGTCCACCGCAATCACTTGCAGGAGACAAATGATTGAGTCCTGCTGTGTGAAGCACCACTGCTGTGACGCTACTGGCACACAGACATACAGGTCAAACAGTGTAGGTTCAACACACAGGCTTTGGCCCAATTGATCCCAGGATATACAGTAGTTGCACTGTTGCATTTGAGATGCACTTGGGGTCCTTTGGGATGAAAGATGCTCTAGAAATGTAAGGCAGGACCTAATAAGACAGTGTCTTTTCATTGTGAAGTGCCTTATGACAGGCCAATTCTACTTTGAAAAAGGGAGTTTGTAAAAGAAGGATCATCTCAGGCCTGGTCTAAAGTACAAAGTTAGGTCGACGTAAGATGCCTTGTTCGACCTAGTTGTGCACGTGTCTACATTAAACTTGTCTCCCACTAGCGTAAGCTCCTTGTTACAGTGATGCAGTAACACACTCCCTGAGCGGCGTTGAGCCATGGTTGATATACTGAGGTTGACGCAGCATGAGTGTAGACACTGCATTACCTATGGCGACTCTACCAGTCCTCTAGCAGCTGTCCCACAATGCCTGGCACTGACCGCTCTGGTCATAATAGTGAACTCCAGTGCCGAGGGGTCACAGAGACTGGACGAATGCCTCCCCTAATAAAGCCCTGTGAATTTTTTAATGTCTTTTTCCTGATTGCCCGGCTTTGTGAGATCATCTACCAGCTCCAGAGGCGCTCTGGTTTGGAGTAGACAGGAGATATTGGATGTCCTTGGCCTGTGGAGAGAAGAGGCTGTGCAGGCACATCTCCAAACCAGCCGCAGAAATGTAGACATCTAGGAGCAGATTGCACAGGGGATGCAGGAAAGGCGGTACATCAGGGACCAGCAGCAGTGCTGTGTGAAAGCAAAAGAGCTTCAGCAGGCATATCAGAAGGCCATGAAGGCCAACAGTTGATCCAGTGCCGAGCTGCAGACCTGCCACTTTTACAACAAGCTGCATGTCATCCTTGGCAGAGACCCTAGCACCACCCCGCAGACCACCAGAGATACCTCCCAGGAGCCCAAGTCACAAGCCCCTGGCATGACAAGGAGGAGGAGGGACTACAGGGGGTCCAGCTATGCCACGAACCAGGACCTGTTTGACCAGCACAGCCAGTCCCAGCAGTTGAGCCCGATGCGGGGGGAAGGAACCTTGGGTAAGTGTGTACTTCCCATTAGTGATGTACTGATGGCACCCGTAACATAACAGAACAAAGCTATGGACTTTTCATTCATTTACTCATACTAGAAGAGGCAGCTGTAGAACTAAGAGGGGCAGAGTTATCTGTTTTTGTTCCCCTGTAGAATTAGACAAGGGGGGCTACGCGAAGCAGTGTGTTTATGGACACAGGGATGTATCTTGAATCCTCCTGAGAGATCTTGATGAAATTTTCATGCAACCCTCTCCTGAAGGTCTCTAGGGATGGCAGCCTCATTTCTTCTTCTGCGCTAGACGATAACTTCAGCCGGCACCATTGCAGAACACAGGCCAGCAGTATATGGGCCTGGGAGGCTTCGGAATGCCAGCAGCAGCTGTGTTCTCTGTGCCTTTGTTATCCCCAGGAGCGGGATATCTGCTAAAATCACCACTGCCTGTGGAAAATGGGGCCAGTATTCAGTGTCTTTGCCCTATACTCCTTGTTTCTTGCAACTGAGCAATTCCCTCCTCAAGTCTCTTGCCCTTGGCAGGCCATACTCATGTGCTGTGAGTGGCACTACGCACAAGCTCTCTGAAGCAGATGTGCCAATGAGCATGTCTTGTGTAAAACTTTAGGGAAGCCAGGGAAGGAAGTTCCGAATCTGAACTTCTGCGTTCGGTTGCGACTATACTGACAATGGTGCCTGTGTGCATTTCATTTGCAGTTGCTGCCATTGTGGCCTTGAGGGGTTCCACAACCCCAGAACGCCTGAGCCAGGTAAGGAGGAGAAAGAAGAGAACTCGGGATGACATGTTCAGCGAGATGATGCAAGCCAGAGCTGCGTCAGACCCTGAGCAGGGGGCCTGGCGGCTGAATGTTGCGGACTGTATGGAGAAGGACAGAGCAGACAGAAGAAAGGCGCAGGAAAAGGAGAGGGAGATGCACCAGGACTGGGGGCTTCTCTAGCAGCAAACCCAGATGCTGTAGACTGTTGTGGACCTACAGGTTCAACAACCACATGCTCACCTCCCTCTGCAATCCATGGAAAACTCCATTATGGCACCTCCCTACATGCCTGACCCCACACATTACACGTGGCATCAGGGGCTACATCCCTACCCCTACCACTCCACCCCGGGGACATTGAAGACAACCACAACTTCACATATACTGATTTGTGAAAGCCACAGTTGCTGTATGTGTAGCTAAAATGGACATGAATGTTCTTTCTCTTTGTTAAGTTCTGTTCCATTAATTAATTAAATTTTTAATATTTGCTCTAACTGGCACAGAATTTTCTGTGCACTGATGTTGTTACCCAATAAAATTCTCTTTGAAAAAGAATTAATCTTTTTTGGTTCCCAACATATGCTGCAGAGTGCCTAGAAATACTGAAAGCACCCACTCACTTGTTGTTGTACAGTGTGACACACACTGTGTAATAAGCATAAATGTACATCAAGCACCACAAACTTAATAGGTGCATCAACAGTGTTATATTCATAGAGGTACACCAAGCACCAGGCAATTCCTAACAGGCCCCAGAACAGCAGGGCCAGGTAAAGCACAGTACACCACAATGCATTAAAGTGCTCTTTCAAAGTCTCTCTGAGCTGTATAGCTCCACACTGAGTTTTTCTAATATCCCTTGTGCCTGGCTGTTCAAACTCACCAGACAGCCGCTCCACCTCCATCCCAGTGGAAACGTTTCCCCTTTTGCCTCACAGATATTATGCAGGACGCAGCAGGCAGCTATAACCACTGGGATTTTTTCTCACTGAGACCGAATCTTGTGAGTAAACAACACCAGTCTTCCTTTAGGCTGCCAAAAGTGCGTTCAACCATCATTCTGCACCCACTGAGCTGATCGTTCAATCGTTCCTTGGTGCTGTCGAGGTGGCTGGTGTACGGCCTCATAAGCCGGAGAGCAAGATATAGGCTGAGTCAGGCTCCTTATTGGCATTTCAACATCACCAGTGGTAATCCACCGGTCTGGAAAGGAAGTCCCTGCTTGCAGCTTTCTGAACGGTCCTGTGTTCTTAAAGATGCACGCGTCATGCATCTTCCCTGACCAGCCCACGCTGATGTTGGTGAATCATTTCCAGTGAGCCACCACTTGCATAACCATAGAAAAGTAGCCCTTTCTGTTGATATACTCTGTGGCAAGGTGGTCTGGTGCCAAAATAGGGCTACGCAGGCTGTCTATTGCTCAGTTCAGAATCCCCATTGCTGCAGAACCATCCGCCATGTCCTGCACGTTGCTGAGCGTCACAGGCCTGAGTAGCAGGAGACGATGAATGGCCCTGCATACTTGCAGGACAATGGCCCTGGCCCCCACAGTGGATTTTCTAACTCCCCAATGATTTCTCACTGACCGGTAGCAATCTGGCATTACACGTGTGACACTGGTAAACCAGGTGCCAGCTCTTGCCAAGTCTGTCGGTGTCAGTTGAGCACTGACAGATTCATAGTTGGAAACCAGACCAGCTCACCTATGTGTTAATATTATTCAAGATAGGTGTTGAACTTGTTAGAATGTCTTTAAACTCTATGAAATGTTTGTAGATTCACGAACCTTACTGGTAATGCCTGTATCCCGCGCTACAAGGTGATATGTAAGTTTTGCTTAGTCATTGTAAAAATGCCTGCTCTGAACTTTTGAACCTAGGCAGGAAAACTGGTTCTCCCTGCCCATCCAGAAGAACAATCAAGACTAAGCGGGCCATTAAGGAACATCACAACACAATGGGTGGTTTAATGATCCTCTTACACCCACGAAGGTGCTACGTGACAGAAAGCACGTCCCATCAGCTTGAATTCTGACAGAGGGAAACAAAGATAGCTGATGTGAAAATTTTTCATCTCTTTGCTGTTTGAACTCTTACAAGAGATGCAGCAAAGAAACAAAAGCAGGGATCCCCGAGGTCAACCTGGGTTAGCCATGAAAAGACATTCAGTGCTGACATATTACTATATCTATTTTGGAATCATAGCTTGAACTCACTTGTGTATATATGTTGCCTGCTTTAACCTGTAAATAACTGTCTGATTTCTTTTCCCTAGTTAATAAATCCTTAATTCGTTTATTATTGTATTGGCTGCGAGTGTTGTCTTTGGTGTGAGATCTAAGGTACAAATTGACCTGGGATAAGTGACTGGTCTCTTGGGACTGGGAGCAACCTGAATATTTTGTGATTTTTGGTGTAAGTGACCATTTAAGTCCGGCTTGCCTGGGTGGCACGATAGACAGGAGTGCTCAAGGGGATTGTCTGTGACTCCGTGGTAAGACTGATACAGCGATCCAGGAGTTCACATTTGTTACTGGGTTGGTAAAATCTAATCATAGAACATAGAACCAGTTGGGGTGTCTGCCCTGCTTTTGATAGTCTGCCGTGAGGTTGGCATTCAGACATGAGCCACTCCAGACAGTGTGACAGCACGTTTCCAAAGTGTCTTCGCCACTTACTTCTCCACTGTCCATGCAGCCCTCATTTTGGTGTCCCTGCACTGGAGGGCTCAGCACACAGATCCAGGAACGTTGCCTTGTGCATCTGAAAGTTCTGCAGCCACTGCTCGTCATCCCAAGCCTGCATTACAATGCCATCCCACCCATCAGTGCTCGTTTCTCGGACCCAGAAGCAGTGCTCCACCATTTGCAGCTGCCCTGCGAAAGCCACCAACGATCTTGAACTGGTTCTTGCTCTGTCCCACAGCAATCTGTCCTCCAGGAAATCATTATGTTCCCTACAGCTCTTCTTGTGACTGCAAAATACCAGAGGATCATGTGTCCTGTGCTTGCAACACTCATGACACTAGTGCAGAGTTGCGCAGGCTCCATGCTTCTGTCAGAGATGGCGGACAGCAAGGAGGGCCATGCAGGCTCATGGGAATTTTAAAAGAGGGACAAACATTATGGGATATAGATGACATCAGGAGATGGAGACAGTTGCATGCTGGGAAGTTGACCCCATGCTCCCAGTTACCCCTGCGCAACTCATTTCTGCCCCATCATGCATTGCCAAAACTTCTCTGAATGGTGGCAAGTTGCAAATTGGAATGCCTGCCCATGGTGCACGACACCATGCATAGAAACAAGCTCGCCTGGTGAGTATGCGCAGTGCCAATGCAAGGAGCTAAATATGCAGGCTCACGAGTGATATACTTACTGCTGCAATTTTAAGTTGACGTAACTTACGGTGACAAAAGTTTGTAGTGTAGACATGCCCCTAGTTAACAGATCTGCTCCTTGGGCCAGCTTTGCTGTTCCACTGCAGCAACTTATGAGCCTGAAAACCCAGAGCTGCTGACTGTGCCCAGTTCAAGGAGTAGAAGATGCTGTTTTGCTGATTGTGATTCATCCCCTATCATCCAGTCCTAGGTTCTGGCAGTCAAAAGGCTTGCATCCCTGACCACCATAGACTCATAAGGTTAGAAGGGACCACCAGGGTCATCTAGTCCAGTGGTTCTCAAAGCCGGTCCGCTGCTTGTTCAGGGAAAGCTCCTAGTGGGCTGGGACAGTTTGTTTACCTGCCGCGTCCGCAGGTTCGGCCGATCGCAGTTCCGACTGGATGCGGTTCACCGCTCCAGGCCAATGGGGGCTGCGGGAAGCGGCGCAGGCCGAGGGATGTGCTGGCCGCCCTTCCCGCAGCCCCATTGGCCTGGAGCGGCAAACCGCGGCCAGTGGGAGCCACGATCGGCCGAACCTGCGGAAGCGGCAGGTAAACAAACCAGCCCGGCCCGCCAGGGGCTTTCCCTGAACAAGCAGCGGACTGGCTTTGAGAACCACTGATCTAGTCTAATCCGCTGCCAAGATGCAGGACATGTTGTGTCTAAATCATCCAAGACAGATGGCTCTCCAGCTTCCTTTTGAAAACCTTCAGTGAAGGAGCTTCCACAACCTCCCTAGGCGTCTGTTCCAATGTCCTACGGTTCTTACAGTGAGGAAGTTTTTCCTAAGATTTAATCTAAATCCGCTGTGCTGTAGTTTGAACCCATTGCCTCTTGTCCTGCCCTCTATGGCAAAAGAGAACAATTTTTTTCATCTTTTTTATGGCAGCCTTTCAAGTATTTGAAGATTGCTATCATATCCCCCCTTAATCTCCTCTTTTCCAAACTAAACATACCCAGTTCCTTCAGCCTTTGCTCATATGGCTGTATTCCATCCCTTTGAGCATCTTTGTCTCTCACTTCCAAGATCTCTTTCCGGAGTAGTAATAGCTAATTTTGACCCCATCGTTTTGTATGTGTAGCTAGTATTATGTTTTCCAATGTGCATTGCTTTGCATTTATCAGCATTGAATTTCATCTGCCATTTTGTTGCTATCTTCAGTAATTTTGTACCATCTGCAAACTTTGCCACCTCCCTGTTTACCCCATTTTCCAGATCATTCGTGAATATTTACTCCCACTGCCTATACCCCCTGCAAGTGGTTGGGGAGCCTCTGCTTCACCTGATCTGTCCCTTGGTAGGCACCGTCTGTGCTTCCCATCTAACACAGGTATATGGTCTCAGTAGCATAGTATCTGAGTGCCTCACAACTTTAAATACATTGCCACACCTGTGAGGTGGGGATGTGCTACTATCCCTTGTTTAAGTAGATGGAGACACAGAACAACTAAGTGACTGGCCCAAGGTCACATGGGAAGTCTGTGGCAGAGCACACAGGGCCTGGGTCTCCCAAGTCATAGACTAGTGCCCTACTCACTAGACCTTCCTTTCTATTCTGTTCCGGGACCTTTCACTATTTTTTTGTTTTGTTTTGTGTCTGATGTGACCTGTAGCTACTGGCACTTTTGGCTGTGAGAAAGCCACGATTTCCCCCCCCTTTTAGCGGTGTCAGAAAATCAGCCTTAACAATGCTTGGCGTAGGGTATTATTATTGGGCTATGCCAGTACTATATGAAGTTGATACCAACGGTTGACATTCTTGAATGTGCAGCCATTAGGCCTCAGTAATGGATATGCATTTAGAAAAGGATGAAGTTCATCATTGCTATTTACTCATACTGCAGTAGTAGCACGAGCCCAGCGCCCCATTGTGCTGGACTGCTGCACGAACGCCCCAGCCCAGAGAAGCTTACAAGCTAAATATATAAGACAGACAGAGAAAGGAAGCGTTGTTAGCCTCATTTTACAGATGAGGCATAGACAGACTGATTTGCCCCAGGGCACATAAGACAATTGTAGTAGAACCAGGAATTGAACTCAGAGCTTTAGGCTCCCAGCCTGCTGCTTGAACCATAAGAGTACTGGCATTTTGAAGGCTAAGCCGAGGCCTTGTTAGACTGCCTGAGTCTCTTGAGTCTGGCATTCTCTCCAGACCAGGTGTTTGTGTCAGCTTTCTGGCACGTTGGGATCCTATCATGGCTGGGAGATATTGCTGAGCGTCCCATCCTTCATACCTAAGGGTAAAGCTCATCTGTGCTGGTGACAGACCCTTCTCTGGGTGCCAGTTCGACTCTATGGAATGAATTCCCCGAGGAACCAAGGAGCATCACGTTCCTCCCCGCTTTCCACTCTTCTGTGACCTCGCCCTCCCTAACAGAAACACTTAGCAACAGACATGGTTGTATTTAACCCCCAAACACATGACCAAAACAAGACACCTCACTGCACACACGTCTCCCTGTGGGGACAGGAGGAGCGAATCAACAGCATGTGACAGATGTGTAGTCATGTTGCGTAACATGCAGCTGGAAGGCGCTCAGATACTGCAGTGAGGAGCACAGTATAAAAACCTGCATAAACCAGAAAAGTTAAGTGGATGAGGCACTGGACTTGGGCTTGAGAAGACCGGGGTTCACTTCCTAGATCTGACGCAGGAATGTTGTGTGACCTCAGACAAGTCACTTCATTTTGCCCTGTCCCTCAGTTCCCCATCTTCGAAACAGGAATAACACGATACATGTGGTAGGGAAGTAAGGATAAGATCCATTCACGATTATGAGATGCACCAAAAATATACAGATGCGGGCTGTATAAGTACCTAGTTACAGAGAATCTCTCTGGTGCTCGCTTTTGAGAGTGAAGAAGATTTAGCTGAACATTTTAGAGCCTTAAAAAAAAAAAAGGTTCAGATCAAATTCCCACTCCTGAAATGGGCATAAGTTCATGTTTTTATGTTTTTATTTTTTCTCCAAACCACTTGGCCCACCCCTAATCAACACTCTCGTTTACACAGTTGCATCATACACTTTCGAACAAACCCTCCTTCTTTAACGCACAGGGACATGTCTCTCGGGTTTAACTTGCCATTGCCAATTTATTGCTGAGCACAAACATGTCTTAGAGCTCCGTGAGCTGTGCAAGGAACGTTATCTCCGTGTGCTGAAGAATGAAAGCATTGTGTGGGCAGGTGAAACAAGGGCAGGGACAAGCCAAGATTAATAAAGGATGATTCGCTGTGGCAGTTGCAGAGGGAAATGTTAAAATGAGCCACTTAAATGTATTACAGCTATAGTACTCGCCCGACCCCTTGCTGCTTTTGGGCTCCATGGAGAGGTTTAATAAAGAGTTGATCTGTAATTTCTGCACAATGAATAAGGAATGACACAAATAGGAAATTGGAAGAGACCATCACAGGAGTGAAATTCAGGGGCGATTGTAGAAAAGTGTAGTGTAGAGCTAGATGGGCGTGAAAGCTGTTTGGTCCAGTGCATAAGGAACCAGCTGGGGATTCAGACCAACATTTTGTTCCTGGTTCTATCTCCAACCTACTGCGTGACCTTAGGCAAGTCGCTTGACCTCTCGGCGCCGCCCAACCTTCGCCTGTATTCTCTATTTCTAATCCTAGCTCTTCTGGGCAGGGACTATTTGTTTGTACACTGCCGACCACAATGAGGCTTTGAGCTTGGAAGCACTAACATAATATGGTAACAAACAATAATAAATCGTACTCCAGGAATTCACAGCTCATCTACCACACGGTGTGAATGGCTCACTTAGTGTGAAACTTGTCATGTGCAGAAAGGTAGTACATACGTCTGGCATTGGATCATTGCACCAGGGTGAATTCTACCCGTAAGCAAAGGCAGAAGTCAGCTCAAGCTTCCAAACTGGGATCTGCTAGGACGAATGGCAGGTCATCGTGAAAAAGAGGCATTTGTTAAATTCTACAGCCACAAACCAGTTCTGTCTCATTGCTTCCATGTGCTTCCCCTGTCTGTATTGCATTCACCTGCAGTCTCTTGTCTTTTATTTAGAGTGTAAGCTCTAATGCGCAGGGACCAGCTCTTTGTCATATTTTTGTTGACAGTCTAGCACAGGATCGGCAACCTTTGGCACGCGGCCCGTCAGGGAAAGCCGCTGGCCGTCCGGGCCAGTTTGTTTACCTGCAGCGTCCGCAGGTTTGGCCGATCGCAGCTCCCACTGGCCGCGGTTTGCTGTTGCAGGCCAATAGGGGCTGTGGGAAGTGGCGTGGGCCGAGGGATGTGCTGGCCACCACTTCCTGCAGCCCCCATTGGCCTACAACAGTGAACCATGGCCAGTGGGAGCTGCAATCGGCCGAACCTGCGGACGCTGCAGGTAAACAAACCGGCCCAGCCCGCCAGCGGCTTTCCCTGACGGGCCATGTGCCAAAGGTTGCCGATCCCTGCTCTAGCACAATGTAGCTGGCGCCTTTAGGCACCAGGGCAGCACTGGGGAGGCCCTGCAGGGCTATAGCCATCCCAAAATTTGCCTTAGCCCTCCCATAGCCACCCCTCCCAGTGCAAAGGCCAACAGCTTTTCCCCCGAGGTGCCCATGGATCTGTACATTTTGTTGGTATTTAAATCGGAGACAAAACGTTAAAAAAGAATCTCAAAGAAAGGTCTGGGTTGTGGCTGGCCCCTGTGAGAGTCTGGAAGTGGAAGTGCCCAGTGCTCATTGCAGGATAGGGCTTAGCAGATAAGACTGTGCAGGTAAGAGCAGAGCGTGGAGAAACAATAATAATAGGGTGTTTCAGAGATGGTAGACTGTCTGCATTGTTCCTAGCAGTACGAGGCCAATCAGCAGCAGGAATCACAATGCCCCGCTGCTATCAGATGGCCGTGTTCTGTATGCAGCATGGCACAAGGGAGTTTTAAGAAGGGATAAGAAAGAGAAGGTGGATTTTAATAGGGCATTTTTCCCAGGGTAATGGAGCTGCATTTCTGAGGGATGCATTTCATGTAGAGTATTATGGGTGTGCTCGTTACATGTGAGTAGTTATAGTGTCTATGTTAAGTAAATCCTATTCACTCTTATTCCCAAAAATATTCACCAGTGCTAGGTAACTCTTAGCCAACACAAGGACATAACAAGACATTCTATAACTATAGAAGAGCAAATATATATATTTAGGGCTGCATTAGCGGAAAGAACTAGTGAGGCTTTGCTGAGAGCACAACTGCCATGCCAGATTAGACCCAGAATCCATCTAGTCCAGTATCCTGTTGCTGACAGGGGCTAGTACCAGATACTTCAGAAGAAGGTGTAAGAGCCCCACAGTAGGTAGATGTCGGATAATCTGACCCTCATCTAGGTCCCAAAGGATATGTCTATACTGCAATAAAAGACCCGCTGCATGTCCTGTGACACAGACTTGCAAGACTTGGGCTGCAGCGCTAAAAGTTGCAGTGTAAACAGGGCCGGCTCCAGGCACCAGGCAACCAAGCACATTCTTGGGGCGGCACCTGGGGGGAGCGCGGCGCGGCATTCCGCGGGGAGGGGGGGCGCTCCGGCGGCGCGGCGCTTGGCAGGGTGGCGGTGCGGGCGCGGCGCTGGGGTGGTGGTGTCCGGTGCCGCTCGGCGGGAGTCGGGGGCGGGCTCCAGCAGCGCGGTGCTCGGCGGGGGGGGGGGGGGGGGGGGCGGCTCGGTGTGATGCCTGTCATTGCGATACAGCGACCGTATCTAATTGGGTTGGAGGTCTGCGTAACACATACAGCTGGGAAAGATGCCAGTTGCAGTGTGTACTTTGTTAGCTTCCTACAACCTTCGGTTTGTGTGAGCCCAGAACGAATCCTAAGGCTGAAATGATCAAACTCGTGTGTGTAAAGTTATGCACCTAAATAAATTGCCTCCTTTTCAGAGCTGCTGAGCTCCTGCAGTTCCAGTCGGTTGGCTTCAATGCCCTCAGATGCTGCTGTGATGGGAGCGAGATGGACGAGTGGATGCCAGGCCCATCTGAAAATCAGGCCACTTAGGTTGTTAAATAGGGTATTTAAGCCCTTCTGCAGGTGTCCCGACTTTTTCTTAAAAATGGGCAAATTATCCCGTATTTTCTGGCTCCCTCCCACCAGTACAGGTGGGTCCTTCTCCTGGCCTGATCCCGGCTCACCAGCCGCCCGCCCACCAGCGGTGAGGCGGGAGGGGGGTCCAGTGGCTGATGGTGGGGTGGGGGCAAGCCTGGTGGTGGGGCAAAGCTGCACTGCACGGGGCCCGGCTGTGCCCCCTGGCGGTCCATCAGCACAGCCCCCGCTGCGTGCCGGCTCTCAGACAGAAGGGCCCCGCCCCTCGTCCCGTTTCCGGCTGGCACTGGCTGCGCACTGCGAGCTGCGGTGGCCGGTGAGTGTGGGCAGGTGCCAGGCGGTGGCTGGTGACATGTTGCCTCTGCTGCCCACCCATCGGCCCTTTACGTGCTCCCCCTCTAGCTGTCCTCTCCCTGCTTTACCCCTTCACCCCTGCAGCGCCGCTGCTCCTCCATATCCCCCCGACGGGGCGTGTCCCACTCCCAGCGCTGTGCGGAGAACCAGCCCTGGTCGGAGTACTCAGCTCACCAGCCTGGCCGGCAGGCTCCTTTCTTCCCCCACTGCCTCTGCCTGGGCCAGCGCCTCAGGAAACCCCAAGAGTCTGTGGCGCTGATTGATTGCCATTGAACTCGCTTGAATACGAGTAATTTCATCAGGTGTCCCGTATTCAGCATAGGGAAATATCATCACCCTATTGTTACATATAGATTTAGAGGCCCACTTCAGGAAATCCTGGGCTAAATGGCCCTGGCAAAGCCAGATTGTTTTTACCGGCTTTGATACAAACAGCACTGAACGTTGCACAGTGACGCGCGCCGCCTGCTCCGCGTCAGCTAGAACGACTGTGACAAAGCGCCTGAGAGGCTAGTAATGGCACTCGCATTGGACGGCATCTCGTTTGACACACCAGGGTTTGAAGCAGGGACCTAGAGCTAAGAAAGCACCTACTGCTACAGCTTGAGCTAACGAGCGCTTGGTGGTGGCTGCAGCAGACTCACATGCTCTTGGACTGAGCCCATGGCGGGACCTGTGTGACACACATTCGTCGACATCTTTCATATTGATTTCAGGCTAAATGTCCCAGCACAACCTGTGTGTTCGTGGCATTACAGCTGCCCCATTCTGAGAGCAAACACAAAGGAGGCGTCAGTGTATTTCCAGAGGTGACACAGGGAAACAGCTGGTCTGACACGGACTGAAGAAATGGCCTTTTTCAAATTAGACTTCTGATCCATTCGAAAATCAGCTTTTCTAGTCTCCTCTCTTCCCCCATCAGATCAAGATATTCATCTCTGAGAAAAATAACTGAAGGGACATTTTCTTGTTCAGAATTTGAATCCCTCAGCTCAGGACTTGAATTCCTGCTGCTATCAGTTTTATTAATATTTTACATAGCACTTTACAGTGGGGTTTTTCCAGATGGATTTTGTGCTGGCTGGACAGCCGTGGAAACTGGAGTCTTCTGTTACTCCACAGAACGGGCACAGCAGCAACATACATTTCCCCCATGTTGAGGATGGGCGGGTGTGTGCCCCACCCCAATTCTAGGGGGAGGAGTCATTGAACCCAGGGCTCAAGTAAAGTCGGGGGACAACAAATGATAAAACAGAGACAGGAGTGAGGGTCTCAGGGTTGAAAGCAGGGACCCAGAGGGGGACACCGAGCAAGAACTCCAAACAGTGCCCACTGCTCCTCGAAGGCATCCAGGGAGCCAGTGAATGCGGCCCTGTCAAGGGTTCCTTCCCCACTCTGAACTTTGGGTACAGATGTGGGAATCCGCACGAAAGACCCCCTAAGCTTATTTCTACCAGCTTAGGTTAAAACTTTCCCAAGGCACAAGTTCCACCTTGTCCTTGAACAGTATGCTGCCACCACCAAGTGATTTAGACAAAGAATCAGAGAAAGGACCACTTGGAGTCCTATTCCCCCAAAATATTCCCCCAAGCCCTACACCCCCTTTCCTGGGGAAGGCTTGAGAATAATATCCTCACCAATTGGTACAGATGAACACAAACTCAAACCCTTGGATCTTAAGAACAATGAAAAATCAATTGGGTTCTTAAAAGAAGAATTTTAATGAAAGAAAAGGTAAAAGAATCACCTCTGTAAAATCAGGATGGTAAGTACTTCACAGAATAACAAAAGATTCAAAAACACAGAGGATTTACCCTCTAGGCAAAACTTTAAAGTTACAAAAACAGGGATAAACCTCCCTCTTAGCACAGGGAAAATTCACAAGCTAAAACAAAAGATAATCTAACGCGTTTCTTTGCTATTACTTACTATTTCTGCAATACTAGATGCTTAGTCCAGATATGCTTAAGGAGATGTATTTTTCCTGCCCTGGTTCCTTGCTGACTCAAAGAGAACAAAACAAAGACACAAACAAAAACTTTCCCCCACAGATTTGAAAGTATCTTGGTCCTTTGGGTCAGGTGCCAACCAGGCTATCTGAGCTTCTTAACCCTTTACAGGTAAAAGAGGAATTAACCCTTTACAGGGTAAAGAGGGATTTTTTCTCCCCCTAGCTGTATGTTTCTGACAGACCCATAGGAACTCTGCCTGGCTACATGACCTAAGAGAGGATCTGAAATAGGCCCCACAGTTGCAGAGCACCTCCCTGTCCAGCATCCTCCTCCTGGTATGGTGGATGGTCACCTTGGCCAGTGCCAACAGGAGGTTGACAAGGAGGTCTTGTGATTTCAGGGGGCCATGGATGGGGTGTGCATAGAGCAGGAGGTGCGGGGAGAAGTACAGCCAGAACTTGAAGAGAAGGTTTTGGAGGAGCCGGAAAAGGGGCTGCCACCTGGTGCACTCAAGGTAGATATGTGCCAGGGTCTCCATCAAGCCACAGTCAAGCATGTGTCAGGAAGGTGGGGGTGAACTGTGCCAGGTGCTCCTGGCTCCTTGAAGGAACTGCCAACTAATATACCTGGTGGGCCGCCGGACCAAGGTGGAATACAGACTGGCCCACCAGGGCTTCTCACCCTCCACAGATGGTAGGAGGTCATGTCACTTGGTGTCGGGGCGGGACGTGAGGAGAGAAAGTGAAAGGTATGGAGCAAGGGCATGTATGGCTGTGTCCTAGGTGCGGTGGGGAAACGAACCTGCTGTAGGTCATGCAGCCAGCTTGGGTTGCGCAGGGGGTTGAGGGGGCTCACGGGTCTGGAGCCCAATGGCAAGGTCCAGAGGGCTGGGGTGAAGGGTGGGTGGGGAGCACCCTTGAACAGGACCCACTCGAGGCACAGCACTCTGGTCACTGCAGCTCTAATTAATTACCCCAGACCCTACCTCATTAAGAAGAGCTGTGCCGAATTGATGGGCTGAAGAGAACTAAGAGGCTAATTAGGTGGATGATACAAAAGGCACAGGAAGAAAGTGGGGCAGGAGGGGGCAGAAAGAAAGAGCAATTGTTTTTCCCTGCTTGTCCCAGGAGCTGAGAGCTCCCTAGGACTGTAGGTGTGTGTAAGGCTGTATAGCATATAAGGCTGGTGGAAACTCAGATTGTAAATAAACTGCACGGGGTGTTTTACCAGCCAAAAGGTCTCGGAGCTGCAAGAGCAAGCAGGTCCTGCCATGCCGCCCTCAAGAGCTTAACATCTAGCTAGACAAGATGTGAGAAGTCAGGAATTATTACTTTTCTCCTACAGATGGGCAACTGAGGTGCAGAGAGATTGAACCATTTGCCCAACATCACACAGGAAGTGTGTGTCAGAGCCAACAACGAAACACAGGTGTGGCAGTGTACGCCCACTGGGTCCCAGCCCAGGGCTGAAACAGTGGCGAAGTGGTCCACCACTGGGTCAGCAGGGAATCCAGCTGCAACACGCTGACCTTACCCGAGTGGGAGATACCATTCACTCCACCTCTATGGGCCACTTCCTACCATGCTTCCTGAAGCCGTTGTCCATATGATGTCGGGGTCTCCAGGCTCCTCAGTGCAGGTAACTCCCTGGGACTCCAACTCCAGCTGGTCAGCTCCAGGCAACAGGTCTCCAGTCTGGGTCTCGGGATCTCTGGCTCCAGCAGGCAAGGGCTGTAATGGCTCCTGGGCTGGAGCCTCCACCAAGCATCCTTCCTCCTTGGCACTCAGCCTAGACCAGTAGTTCTCAAACTATTTATCATTGTGGGCTACATATGCGGCCCACTATGTGTTACCTGGGACGCAGGTTGAGAACCATAGTGCGCCCCCCCGAACTCTCCTACAGACCCCTATGATCAGTGCCTCCCGCCCAGAGACCCCTCCACAGAGTGGAGCCCAGAGTCCGTGGGGCTGGGCGGCAGCCCTGGACTCTGGATTCTGCGTGTTTGGGCAGCAGCTGCAGAGCCCGGACCCTGGACTTTGCCAGGCCTGGTGGCAGCCCCGGATCCCAGACTCTGCGGGGCCGAGTGGTAGCCCCGGAACCTGGACCTCATGGAGCCGAGCGGCAGCCCCGGACCCTCACCACACAGGACCAACTGGCAGTCCTGACCCTAACCCTGCCACACCAGGCCGGGCAGCCTGGATCCCGCCACACTGGGTGGCCAGGCAGTCGGCAGCCTGGACCATGCCGCATGGCCTGGTGGCTTTTAGCACAGAGCTGGGCTGCAGCTGTGTGCTAATTGGGCTGCATGTGGCATGCGGCCTGAGAACCGCTGGCCTAGACTGAGCTGGGCTGCTCTCCTTTATACTAGCACAGCAGTTGGAGCATGCCCAGCACCATCTGAGGGGTGGGGCTTCCTTCACCCATAGTGTGAGGTTAACCCTTTCTCGCCTAGTGCGGGGTATGCACACCCCATCACAACAGGTTTCCTGAATCCTAATTAGGTGCCTTAACCACAACACTATCCTTCCTGGTCTTGGTACGCCCACAGTCACGCCACAGTGGGTTACATCTGTTGGCAGATCTTTCAGATGTGGGTGCTTCGACACAGGGGTATGTGTGTGGCTTGGCTATGGAAAATAATACTGAGGGCAGTGTATTAGTCATGCTTTATCAAAGCTATACGTATTTAACCTCCTAATGTTATGCTAGCCACAGTGTTTATTAAGCTGGAGAGTCACTGAATTGAAGAGGTTTGAGGATTTCCTTTTAAACTCCGTACTGTTTAGCAAATGCCCCTCGAAGTGGGATTATTGTAACCCCATCTCTTGCCTAAATGGTGGTAGTTTAAATTTTGACTTCATTTTCAATAAACCCCGTTCTACTTGGCTGCAACTTCTCCAGTGTTTGGTTTCCAAGAAAATATTTGGGTTGTACACAGCAACAAGAGGTTATTCTCTTTTGTTTAGAGAATGGCCCAAACCATTACACTAGATCCAAATATCCCTCAAACTTTGCAGGTGTTTGTAATCCTATCCAAGATGCAATTTTTGCACATGGCCTCTTTCTTTATAATGGCCTCCACCCAAAAGCCAGATCCAAACACTGTAAAATGTTGGGTTGTTCAATATCTTGATCCAGATCCAAGTTTGCAACATGATTCCATCTGTTATTAAGTACTGCGACTATTTCTTAACTCTCACTCGGCATCTCTACTAAACCCAAACATATGTGGGCTTGCCCAACACTTTCAGTGGGACTACTCTCATGAGTATGAAGAGCAGGATTACATCTACTAGGGAGTGTCAGGGCTATTACAGGCAGCTGGGAAGCTATGCAGCCTATGCATAAATACAGACTTCGGGGATCCCATTCTTTTTCTCACCCAAGACTCCCCAAACCACTGACTTTTTTTCTTCTGGGTGTCCATATCCGTGAATCCATTGCTTTGTTTCAGCTAAAAAGATCAAACATGCTGGAATACATAATCCAAATTTATGCAAATATATTCCATGCATTTTAAAAGTTTTGCTCACGGGTTTGTTGTTTTTCCAAAATTACACACTAAAACTTTAATGATCCTCTGCATATATTTTATTATAGACATTGTAGGAGATGTCTGCTGCTTTAGCGTTAGCGTATTCGTACACTCTACATCTAATTGCTACAGAGGTTTGTGATACCCCCCAAAGCATTGCTCACCATGGGACGACAACTGGTGATGGTAGGCGTTTATCCTTTATGCAGTCTGACCACTAAAGGGAGATATGACACACTTGGTCTGTCTATGACACCGAAACTTGAGAAAAGTTGAGATAGACAAGATACTGAGCTCAGTGCCTCCAGAGTAAAACTGGAGTAACTCCACTGACCCGTTAGATGTGGCGGATTCATAAAGAAGACATGACAGCAATGGAAGAGTTATGAGAGGCAAGGGTGAGTTCCATAAAATTACTTATTTTTCTACATCTGGCATTCAAATTTCTGTTCTGGAAACCCAGATCCAAACTTCCCCAGTCTTTACATCTGGCATTAATTTTAGAGCTTTGGCCTGCCTCTGTGATGAACTGAAGTGAAACAGGCAATAAGAACACCCACAAAATCTGGGGACCTTGAGGTTCCAGTCTGAATCCAGGTCTGAACTTTGCTACACAGGCCTGTCACTTCTGGACATGCTTCCATAGCTATGTGCTACAGAACAGAGGTTTCTTCACCTCTCCCCAAGTATGTCATGATAGAAAGTACATTGTGACAACTTGGGGTTCAATTCAGGCCAGCAGGGAGGTTGGGTCATCCCCTGCCCTACAACCCTGGGTGCCTTAAATGCTCTGTTGCTGTGGCTCACAGCCCGGGCACAAACAGCCAGCAGACAAGCATGCAGTTCCTTAAGGGCATGTCTACACTGCTATGTAAGCCCAGGGTTAGTGGGACTCGAGACAGCTGACCCGTGTTGGGGAACCCTGGGCTCGAGCACCTACATTGTATTTTAACCCTACGTAAAGACTTTCCTTACCCATGCTCGAAACTAGGGCTCTGGCGTCCACACTGCAATGAGCAGACCTGAGTCAAAGTAACCATATCCCAAAGTCCCTAGCGCCTCCCCCACCCTGACATGTGGCTGCTCTAGCTCTAGGACCATGATGCACCATGAGAAAACTTTACTGCCTGCCCTGCACATTGCAGGAAGTTTGAAGCAGCTCGCTTGCAAAAGGTTTGATCGGTTCATTCTCCATTGCAAACCCAGGAGGCTCCATGATGGTGCACTTGCAGAGCGGTGATCAGAAGAGATTGGATTAATGTTGACCTGAGCTTCTGCCGTTCACAACGGAGGGGTGGCTTCCATTTTCAATAGAGTGGTTTGCAGATTATTGGGACAGAGAGGAGTAAGGAAGTTGGCCAATGGAATTGTGGGATACTTCCAGCTGACTTCCAGGACCCGAGTGAAGCAAGGCTGCATCTACACCACAAAGCAGAGACCCTGGGTCCTGGCTTAACCTGAGCTCAGACCCTCCAGCCCTGCAGGGTCCTGGGACTCTGGGTCCACACTCTGGGTTAGTGCAATTATAGTGTAGACACAAGGGGGGTTAGACTTGAGCCCGGGCTCAAGCACAGGCTTGTGTTGCAGTGTAAACATACCCAAAGTGTCTGTGCTGGGCAGCCCTGGTTTATCACTCTGACCCCAGCAGCCTGCCTATAACATAACAGCCCTACCCTGTTCTCCACCAGCCTTGGTTACTGCTTTCAGAGTGACCCCAACCCAGTCCTGAATTTCCCCCAAACCGCCTGCCCTGAAGGATCCAGCCCTCTCCTGGAACCCTCTGAGAAGTAATAAGTTTCATTGCTCCTTTAAAGAGAGCACAGCTTATTACTTTAATTGGTGTTAACAGTCACTTCAACTCCAACACAGCACGGGGGTGGTTTAGGTGAAAAGTAAAACAGGTTTCTTTAATCAAAGAGATTTTAGGTGATTTCAAGTACAAGGGATAAAGACAAAAAGGTTATACGCAAATAAGAGTAAAATACACTTTCTAGTTGCTAAGACCTAACGCAACAAGCCTGGGTTCAAGGTAGATTCCTCACCAATCTTTTTCTTTCCAGCCATGGTCGACTTTCTGTCAGTCAGGACCTTCCACAGAAGTACCAGGTGCTACTTTCCCTGGTCTTCCTAGGTGAAAGATCTTTACCCACACAGGTGGTTCACTTATATTCAGTTCCCAGAGACTTCAGCGACCTTGGTTGAAGGACCATCTTTCTCAGCTTGCAACTTCTCTGGCCCCTTGTGTCTGTCCAGTGATGGATGCCAAGATGGCTTCTTTTCTCTCCCTATATCTTCCCAAACTCATTATTTTGTCCCCAGACCCAGGATAACTTCATGCTGTTTTTCCTTTCCTGTGGGCTTCCCATCTCCCTTCTGATTAAAATGTAAACAGGGCTTCCATAATTTTTGGTCACACCTTGCTTAATTTCACTGGAGATAGGCAGATAGCTGCCTTCCCTCATGTCTGAGAGAAAACCTGTTTCTCCCTTTGTTTGATCTCAGACTTTAAAGCATAGAATCAGTGAGCATCCATAATTCCTAATAGTGTTACTACAGACATTTCACAATTATATTAATCACCAGTATGTCATTAGCTTTCATGAAAGACCTCACTCAATACATTTTATAACACAATATCATATACAGTCAGTTGATATAATTACTTATCATTTGAGGTTCACCCCCCCCCCCCTTTAGGGTGAACAGATAGCAAGTGTGAAAAATTGGGACACGGGGGTAAAAGCCCCAAATATTGGGACTGTCCTATTGGGATATCTGGTCACCCTACCCCTCCCTGTCTTTATAGTCCAGTAAGCCATTGAAATATATCCTCAGATAAAGTTCTTTTTCTCCTTCTTGGAAGAGACACCATCTGGTCAGGTGAAGATTTCATGCTGGTTCCTCTCCTGCTGGTGTAGTTGAGGCATTTGCTCCTCCCCTTGTTAGCTTGAGGGCTTTGTTTACCTTTTAGGTAAATGTACTTTAATTGTCTCTGCCTGATGACCAGGCTGGTCAGACAAACAAATTACCTTAATGCCCAGTGAGGTATCAGTTTTCCAGTGATCTATTACATGCCACCTTTTGAGTATGTTTCATGACAATGGTGTGAGTTAGGTGTAGTGAGCATGACAAAAGTTGCTGACGCGGGCTAGTGAATGGCAAATGGGCCTCTGTGTCATGTGCACATTTCACCCCGCAAAGATCTCAAAGTGCTTTATCAACCATATATATATATATATATTGAAATCATTTTGCCTACCATAGGAGTAAAGTCACCTCTGAGATGAAACACAGCAACTGTCTCAGGTGTGCGGCAGCACTACATAACAGGCTAGCACAGGGAACGAAGAACACTGTAGCCCATTAAAGCTATAAGGAGAGATTTTTAAGGCAGGAAGATTTGTCTGGACACACTTACCATTCTTATGAAAAGTGCCAGGAGATTTTTACCAAAAAGTGATCTGAAACTTAATTAACATCCCCTCTGATGTACACAGAGCAGTGCAGAGCGCATCCACTTCCATCCTTGCTACGAAGATGAAGCATTGGTTCAGACTAAACCAAAGGAACAAGTGCTACTGAATCACCAACACCAATTCTGGCAGCATCCGGGGTTTTCCACAGAGCCTCAGTACTGACCAGTACTGATCATGCTTAAGTGTCTCAGATCTATGTTGCTATGGCCACATGGTCAGCATGGAATTCCCCCTCCCCATCCACCCCCCACACTTATGTTTTGCTAAAATCCAAATGACAAACTGCAGAGATATTTAGTTCCGGACATCAGGCGTGCAACATAATGGACCTGGTTCTCATTTGCACCAAGGCCTCTTTATACCACTCGTAGTATAAATGGGTCTCAAAGTGGGCATAAATGTAAGAGTCCTTTATTGCCACAGTGGTGGAAAGAGGCCTTAATGCAAATGAGAATCAGGCCCATTATGAACTTCTTCCCCACTAACAGTTATGCCTGAAGTCAGCTCAGTCATTGGATCTAGGAGGGTTCTGGTTATTCTCAGAACAGTTTGCCTGGCAGCATGGAACAAACCTTCCTTGTTAAACCAAAGCCATCCTTCAGATCTACATTGTGAACAGAGACACACCCCAGCTGTGGAGCTCAGGTCTAGATTGGAACATCCTGACAGCTCAAGAGGCAGCTCAAATCTGGGGCTTTGGTTTGGCCCTGTCTCTTATGGTCAAGTTTAATCTGGTGCCAACAGAATGTTTTGTATTTCCTGCTGGGAACGCCTTCAGCTTCAGTGCTGATGCCACAAAATTATTTGTTTTTCTCTATTTAGCTTTTTATGCCAGATGATGAAATAGTAGGGATTGGGTTTCCCACACTGGAATGAATGTTTATAACAAGCCAGTTCCAGCTAAACAAAAACCAGAGGATATGGGTATATTTTATAAGAGCTCAAGAATAAGAATGATAATAATGACACACAAAATTATTCCAAGAGAACATTCCCCTTTGGCTATAGAGTGGTAGTTATCTTTCATTTTCAGTTACTGGGTGAGCAAACAACTGTGTACAATAGTGTACACCCAGCAGTCAAAATACAGCTAGAGAAAAGGGATACACAAATTATTTTCCATGAATCTTTTCCATTATCGTTTCAACTTGACTCCGTCCATCTTGTGTTGTTGTAGCCTGAAGAAGAGCTCTGTATAATTCAAAAGTTTGTCTCTTTCACTGACAGAAGTTGGTCCAATAAAAGCTATAATCTCTCCCACCCTTGTGTCTCCATCCATCTTAGGTACTCCTCTAGCTCCCATTCCCATAGTATCTGAGCACCTCACAAATGTTAACGTATTTATCCTCACAACACTCCTGTGTTGTCTGCGTGTGTGTGTTCTCAGCAGGCTTCAATACATAGGCACCAAGTTCCTCTCTACCTGGGGAGTGCTCGACCCCCTCCTCCGCCTCAGGCCCTCCCCAACTTCATCCCTTCCTCCGCCCCTGCCCTGCCTCTTCCCGCCCCTGCTCTGCCCTGCCCCCACTCCACCCCTTCCCCCAAGTCCCCCCCGCCCCACCTCTTCCTGCCTCCTCCACCCCTGCCCTGCCCCCACTCTACCCCTTCCCCCACTCTACCCCTTCCCCCAAGACCCCACCCCCGCTCTGCCTCCAGCCCCGCCCCCACTCCAAACCTTCTCCCAAGAGCCCACCCCCCGCCCTGCCTCTTCCCTGCCTCTTCCCACCCCTCCCCCAAGTGCGCCTCATCCCCGCTCCTCCCACCCTCCCATTCCTCCTGCACACCAAGCACACACACAATTTTTTTCATGGGTGCTGCAGCCTTGGAGCCCCACGGAGTCGGTGCCTATGCTCCGATCGAACTGCCCAATAAGACCACAAGATTTGGGTCAGTTTAGAAAAATAAATCATCCACAAATTCATATTCTCATCCAAATTTCACCGCTATTTTTTCACAGTAGATATGGGCTTGGACCAAAGTCCCTGATCCTAACATCTCTGCATTTTAGCATTGCTGTTTGGATCTGTAATTTATAATGGAATGATCCCAAAACCTTGACTCCTAGGGTATCTGAAGCGTAAATCAGGACAGGATATTTGGCCATTGCCCTTCTCTGTCTAGTGTCACCCTGGGCTGCAAATCCCTATGCATGGAGACCTGCAGTGAGATTTCCAGTACTCTCTGGTTCCATCCAGGCCAGTGGTGGCGGTTAGATGCAGCCACAATTTGCTACACAAGGTTAATGATGCATTTATTCTTCAGCAGGGCTTCTTCTGCGTCCCCACTGAATCACGGGGCTGCCCTTGTTTTTCCCCTCATGCTCACTCCCCTAGTCTTTGAGGCATACACCAGACCTTCAGCAGGCTGAGTTAACAGGAGAAATACTGTCTGAGTGGGAACGCTCTCTTTCCAGGCTATTCTATTCTATTCAGTTCCTATACCAGTGAGCCCATAATTTTACACAAACACATCGTCGTTACCATGGGCCCAGCAGTTTCTTATCATCGACCCTTTCTTCCCCTTCTTCCCCAGAGAGTCCTTACCTGTCCCCAATCTTGACAGGTGCTCTCGATTGGCAGCCTCCCACATTGCAACAAATGGATAAGCGCTCCCTGAATCCTGCTATAGCCTTGTAAATGAGGGTTGGCCTTAACTCCCTGCAGTCTGTCATTAAGAACAAACATTTACCACAGCCAGTGTCCAACACTGTGCTGACCCACCCCTCTGAGGAAAACTGGAGAGGACTTTCTCCAGAACCTGTTGCCACCTCCTCTTAATCAGCTGCTGAGGTCATTTGTGTACATGAGAGGAACATCCTTCCTTCCTCTCCAGCAGGTGAGTGAGCTGCCCAGAGGACACTCTGTCTCTGGCCCAAGCAGCCGGCTCTTCCAGGAAACATAATTCAGCCTCATTTGGGGATGCCAGATTTCCTGGTTTTGATCATCCTTTTAACCCTGTTTCTTCTCTAGTGTTTAGTGCTGCCAGTCAATGGGATAAGTGGATTTGTTGGCGTCCCTTCTGCAAAGCAATGAAAGGGCCAAGCCCCTCAGGTGAAGGAGGGGCCACAGAACCCAGAAATCAACACACCTGGAGATTGACCTTTTCCCCTTATCTGCACAACAGCTGCAGCCCAGGAAGTGGCAATACAAATGTCCCCACCTCATCCCCACCATTCTAACCTGGAGGGATGAATTGGGAGGTCAGCCTCCATGGCTCATGAAGTCTTCCTGCGGGGAGTGCCAATGACGGTGTCCGTGACACAGACAGCTGTCCATTAGTAACTGGACTGAGACCACCAATTCATTTCATAGGGGGCCACCAAGCAGCCATCAGCCGCTAACCATGTTTAGCGACAGGTATCACAACTGACCTTGGATGGATTTGAACCACCAGTCTGGTGGGTCAAGGTTGCTTAAAAGAAAGGGATGTTGCCAGCCCCCTGTCCAAGGTCTGGTCTACATGTCAAACTTGCATCGGTATAACTATATAGCTCTGGGGTGTGAAAAATCCACCCCCCTGAGCAGCATAGGTAGACCGACCTAACCCCCTGTGCATACAGCACTATGTCAGCAGGAGAGCTCCTCCCATTAGCATAGCTACCGCCTCTTGGGGAGGTGGATTAACGACATGGGTGGGAGACCTCTCTCCCATCAGCGTCGAGTGTCTGCATTAAAGCACTGCATTAGTGCAGCTGCAGCAATGTAGTGTTTGAAGTGTAGACCTGCCCCTAGTCATTCCTCTCAGCCTGATTTTAATTTTCTCTCCCACTCCTACCTCTGCCCTGCACCTCAGACCAGAGGAAGGCCAGCCTAATTCTATGTGAAGTCAGTGGAGCTATGGTGATTGACAATAACCAAGGGTCTGACCCAGGTAGCTTTTAGAGAGGTGTAGAAGAGACCCAAACAAACAGGCTGTGCAGGGAGTGATCACTGACATGGCAAGGACACCCAGCTAGGGGACGAACAGGTGTAACGAGCGGCCTCTGGCGGGACCCTCCTGAGAGTATCAATTCAGGACAAATTGCTTAGAGCAGGGCAGTCACAGCCCAAGGCTGGGGGTTCTCCACTTCTAAGGCACCAAACCAGCCAGCCAGAGAGGACTTCAGTTTTACCCCACAGGCTAACCAGAAGTCATACAAGCAATTCCCTCAGATACTCCAGTTTCCCAGTATCACCACCAGCACCACTCCTTATGGGGACAAATGGTTATGAAAACCAATACCCCAATAAAAGAAAAAGGTTCTCCCGATCCCAAAGGACCAAGCCCCAGACCCAGGTCAATATACAAGTCAGATCTTACCCACAAATTGCTGTTGCCAATCCTTTAGAATCTGAAATCTAAAGGTTTATTAATAAAAAGAATTGGTTAGAGGAATCAATTACATACAGTAATGGCAAAGTTCTTGGTTCAGGCTTGCAGCAGTGATGGAATAAACTGCAGGTTCAAATCAAGTCTCTGGAGTACATCCACACCTGGGATGGGTCATTCAGTCCTTTGTTCAGAGCTTCAGTTTGTAGCAAAGTTCCTCCAGAGGTAAGAAGCAGGATTGAAGACAAAATGGAGGGGTTTCCAGGGCCTTTTATATCCTCTGCCATGTAGAAGAACAGCCCTTTGTTCTTACTGTGGAAAATCACAGCAGCAAGGTGGAGTTTGGAGTCACATGGGCAAGACACATATCCATGCATGACTCAGTTCTTTACAAGTAGAGCAGCCATTGCTCACATGCCACCTTGAATGTCCCCAGGGAGGCTCCTCATATGTGGATTGGAGTCTCCCAAGGTCCATTGTCAGTTAACTGTTTCTTGATTGGGCACTTAATCTGAAGAGTCCCTTCTCAATAAGATGGCCAAATGCTTCACTGAAGCTACTTAGAATCAAACACATTGAGTTACAAGTACATAGCCAATGTTCATAACTTCAAAGACAAAAATGATACACACATACAGACAGCATAATCATAACCGGCAATGATCTTTTCACAGACACCTTATTAGACCTCCTTTGTACTAGATTTGGTGCCACTATAGGATCTCCGTTGCAAAAATGATCTATACGGTCACAGTTCATGTCAATAACATCACAACAGGACACAGCAAGGGCAATAATATATTCTCCTTCTTATTCTCTATCCCCTTTTTAATTATTCCTAACATCCTGTTTGCTTTTTTGACTGCCTCTGCACACTGCGTGGACATCTTCAGAGAACTATCTACGATGACTCCAAGATCTTTTTCCTGATTCGTTGTAGCTAAATTAGTCCCCATCATACTGTATGTATAGTTGGGGTTATTTTTTCCAATGTGCATTACTTTACATTTATCCACATTAAATTTCATTTGCCATTTTGTTGCCCAATCACTTAGTTTTGTGAGATCTTTTTGAAGTTCTTCACAGTCTGCTTTGGTCTTAACTATCTTGAGCAGTTTAGTATCATCTGCAAACTTTGCCACCTCACTGTTTACCCCTTTCTCCAGATCATTTATGAATAAGTTGAATAGGATTGGTCCTAGGTCTGACCCTTGGGGAACACCACTAGTTACCCCTCTCCATTCTGAGAATTTACCATTTATTCCTACCCTTTGTTCCTGTCTTTTAACCAGTTCTCAATCCATGAAAGGACCTTCCCTTTTATCCCATGATTCTCATAAGGTAAGTTAGCTCTGGTAGCTGGAACTTTCTGAGAAAACACCGGCTATCACGAGGCTTGGGATAAAATGGCAGGCATTGGCGACACTGGCACTCAGGAGATTTGGGGTCAATTCCCATCTCAGCCACAGACTCCCTGCGGGACCTTGGGCAAGTCACGTAGCCTCTCTGTGCTTCAATTCCCTGCCAGTCAAATGGGGATAAGAGCATAGCCTTCCTCCCACCCTTCGTCTGGCATGTCTATTTAGACTGCAAGCTCTTCAGGGCAGGAATGATCTTTCACTATGCGCACAGTACCCAGCGCAATGGGGCCTGGATCTTGGGGTATGTCTATGCCGGAGCAGGGAGGTGCCGTTTCCAACTCAAGCAGACGTATCCGTGCTAGTGCTGACAGAGCCAGCTTGCTACAAATAGCTGCGGCAGTGTCAGTGGTGAGAGGAGCTAGCTGCCCAAATATGTACCGAGGGTTTCAGACGGGATCGTGCTCAGGGCGGCTGGCCCTGCCGACCGCTGCAGCTACGTTTCTGGTTGTAGCGCAAAGCCAGCACAGCTGTGTCTGCTGAAAATGACATCTTCCAGCCCCAGTGTGACATACCCTGGGTTGAGGCCTCAAGATGCTACTGTAATAGAAAACACCCTCCCCCGCCCCAACAACTCTGGGACAAAGTGCACCCTGTACTTGATACAGTGCACAGGACATTAGGCACAAAATAAAGGACATTCAAATAAGGGCTGTCCTTTATAATAAGAGCTGGCTAGCAGCTTCGGCATGTGGGAACAGTGCTTTGCTATTTAAAAACGCACAACGTGTCATCTTCCTTTCACCACAGCCAAGCGTTTTCTACTTCTCTCATGGAATTTTTTAAGATAAAAAACGTTCCATGAACTGATTTTTAATGCTAGTTTCCAGCTGCAGAGCATGTAAGCAGGGGGCGGCAACATCGGCTCTTTGATTTGCTCGTTAGCAGAAGAGTCCTTACAATGCGGACAGGGATCCTATTATTTTACGGGGAGATAAAACTACAACTGCACAAAAGCGGAAGCAGTGATGTTTGGGCTGGCGCTTGAAAAACGCTCTGAACAGTCTATCACACAGATAGAGGAGTCACAAAGGGAAGCTTCATTAAAAAGATGTGGTACAAGAGGGTAAACGATGCTAAATTTTCTTTCCAGGCCAGTTTTCTATTTAATCCGAGAAATTAATCATGGTTAAATGGAGTGAGAGAGCGTTGTTCGAATGGGAGGGTGGGGCTGTTCTCTCAACATTAAAAAACAGATTGGTAAATAGATTCATTGGGCTAAAATCCTTATCTGGTGTGAAGTGGCAAAATTCCACTGAAAGAAATATGGCTACGTTAATTTACACCATAAGAATATAAGATAAGAACGGCCATACTGGGTCAGACCAAGGTCCATCTAGCCCCCTATCCTGTCTTCCAACAGTGGCCAATGCTAGGTTCCCCAGAGGGAATGCACAGAACAAGTAATCATCAAGTGATCCATTCCCTGCCGCTCATTCCCAGCATCTGGCAAACAGAGGCTAGGGACACCATCCCTGACAATCTAATAGCTAATAGCCATTGATGGACCTATTCCCCATGAACGTATCTACTTCTTTTTTTGAACCCTGTTATAGTCTTGGCCTTCACAACATTCTCTGGCAAGGAGTTCCACAGGTTGACTGAGGGTCCTGTGGCACCTTTAAGACTAACAGAAGTATTGGGAGCATAAGCTTTCATGGGTAAGAACCTCACTTCTTCTTGCATCTGAAGAAGTGAGGTTCTTACCCACGAAAGCTTATGCTCCCAATACTTCTGTTAGTCTTAAAGGTGCCACAGGACCCTCTGTTGCTTTTTACAGATTCAGACTAACACGGCTACCCCTCTGATACTTGACACAGGTTGACTGTACATTGTGAGAAAAAATACTTCTTTTTGTTTGTTTTAAACCTGCTGTCTATTAATTTCATTTGGTGACCCCTAGTTCTTGTGTTATGAGAAGGAGTAAATAACATTTCCTTATTTACTTTCTCCACACCAGTCATGATTTTATAGACCTCTATCATATCTCCCCTTAGTTGTCTCCTTTCCAAGCTGAAAAGTCCCAGTTTTATTAATCTCTCCTCATATGGAAGCTGTTCCATACTCCTAATCATTTTTGTTGCCCTTTTCTGAACCTTTTCCAATTCCAATATATCTTTTTTGAGATGGGGTGACCACATCTGCATGCTGTATTCAAGATGTGGGTGTACCATGGATTTATATAGAGACAATATGGTATCCTTTATCTTATTATCTATCCCTTTCTTGATGATTCCCAACATTCTGTTAGCTTTTTTGACTACCGCTGCACATTGAGTGGATGTTTTCAGAGAACTACTCACAATGATTCCAAGATCTCTTTCTTGGGTAGTCACAGTTAATTGAGACCCTATCATTTTATACGTATAGTTGGGATTATGTTTTCCAATGTGCATTACTTTGCATTTATGAACATTGAATTTCATCTGCCATGTTATTGTAGAGTCACCCAGTTTTGCAAGATCCCTTTGTAGCTCTTCGTAGTCTGCTTGGGACTTAACTATCTTGAGTAGTTTTGTATCATCTGCAGATTTTGCCAGTTCACTGTTTACCTCTTTTTCCAGATCGTTTATGAATATGTTGACTAGGACTCATCCCAGTACAGACCCCTGCGGGACACCACTATTTACCTCTCTCCATTCTGAAAACTGACCATTTATTCCTACCCTTTGTTTCCTAACTTTTAACCAGTTACTGATCCATGAGAGGACCTTCCCTCTTATCCCATGACAGCTTACTTTGCCTAAGAGCCTTTGATGAGGGACCCTTGTCAAAGGCTTTCTGAAAATCTAAGTACATTATATCCACTGTATCCCCCTCGTCCACATGCTTGTTGACCCCTTCAAAGAATTCTAGTAGATTGACGAGGCATGATTTCCCTTTACAAAAACCATGTTGACTCTTCACCAACAAATCATATTAATCTATGTGTCTGACAATTCTGTTCTTTACTATAGTTTCAACCAGTTTGCCCGGTACTGAAATCAGGCTTACAGGCCTGTAATTGCCGGGATCACCTCTGGAGCCCTTTTTAAAAATTGACGTCACATTAGCTATCCTCCACTCATCGGGTACAGAAATTGATTTAAATGATAGGTTACATGCCACAGTTAGTAGTCCTGCAATTTCACATTTGAGTTCCTTCAGAACTCTTGAGTGAATACCATCTGGTCCTGGTGATTTATTACTGTTTAATTTATCAATTTGTTCTCAAACCTTCTCTAATGACACCTCAATCTGGGCCAGTTCCTCCGATCTGTCAACTAAAAAGAATGGCTCAGGTTTGGGAATCTCCCTCACATCCTCAGCCGTGAAGACCAATGCAAAGAATTCATTTAGTTTCTCTGCAATGGCCTTATAGTCCTTGAGTGCTCCTTTAACATCTTGATTGTCTAGTGGCCCCACTGGTTGTTTAGCAGGCTTCCTTCTTCTGATGTACTTAAAATTTCTTTTGCTATTACTTTTTGAGTCTTTGGTTAGCTGTTCTTCAAATTCTTTTTTGGCCTTCCTAATTATCTTTTTACACTTCACTTGCCAGATTTTATTCTCCTTTCTATTTTCCTCACTAGGATTTAACTTCCACTTTTTAAAGGATGCCTTTTTCCCTCTCACTGCTTTTTTTACTTTGTTGTTTAGCCACGGTGGCTTTTTTTTTGGTTCTCTTACTATATTTTTTAATTTGGGGTATACATTTAAGTTGAGCCTCTATTATGATGTCTTTAAAAAGTTTCCACGCAGCTTGCAGGGATTTCACCTTTGGCTCTGTACCTTTTAATTTCTGTTCAACTAACTTCCTCATTTTTGTGTAGTCCCCCTTACTGAAATTAAATGCTACCGCGTTGGGCTGCTGTGGTGTTTTCCCCACCACAGGGATGATGATCTGCCTATTATGTTTTCATTATATAAAAGTGTGGGCGGGGTGGAATGAGGTGGCAGAGGAGGGAAACTTCCCTTTTGTCTAACTTAATTTCCCACTGATTTTCAACATCAAGTGTCCCATAAAAATAGTGTTCCTAAAAACCCTCAAGGGATCCGACTCTGATAGTGTTACTCTGGCTTACTAACCCCTTCTTGTACGAGTAGCAGTGGGGCTAGTCACTGTGAGGAAGGGTATTACCTCTGGCCCTGGAAAAGTACAATTTTTGGCATCATTGTGGTTCTAGCTTTTCTAGCGGTAATCTAAAACCTGCAGATTATCAGGGGAGGCGCGCCCTCTAGTGGACAAGACAGGAAACAAGAGGAGTGTGTCCAGGTTAGAGGTTTCAGAGTGGTAGCCGTGTTAGTCTATATCAGCAAAAACAACGAGGAGTCCTTGTGGCACCTTAGAGACTAACACATTTATTTGGGCATAAGCTTTCATGGGCTAAAACCCATTTCATCAGATGCATGCAGTGGAAAACACAGTAGGAATATATATATAGAGAGAGAACATGAAAAAATGGGGGTTGCCATACCCACTCTAAGGAGACTAATCAATTAAGGTGGGCTATTATCAGCAGGAGAAAAAAACTTTTGTAGTGATAATCAGGTTCTCGTCAACTGTTTGAAATGGGCCATCCTGATTATCACTACAAACGTTTTTCTCCTGCTGATAATAGCCCACCTTAATTGATTAGTCTCCTTAGAGTGGGTATGGCAACCCCCATTTTTTCATGTTCTCTCTCTATATATATCTTCCTACTGTATTTTCCATTCCATGCATCTGATGAAGTGAGTTCTAGCCCACGAAAGCTTATGCCCAAATAAATGTGTTAGTCGCTAAGGTGCCACAAGTATGCCTCGCTGTTTTTGTCCAGGTTAGGTTGGCTCAGGGCTGATTAAGAGGAAAACACAAATTATTTAGTAAAGACAGGAGTAAACCAGATGGATGAGAGTGACCAAGGCTGTAAAGCTAAAATCCATTGCCTGATTCATTCTGATCTTTCACTTAAGAAAACAAAGAGAAAATAAAAACAAACAAGCTAGAGTCTAATGCCTGCAGTGACCTTTCAGGCAAAGCAAGATGAAAGGGAGCGTAAAGCAGCTAATGTCGCTTTTTGGGAGCTGAGAACTGAGGAAGTGTTTGGGACGGCTGTGTCATCACCACACAAACACATATGCTGCTGGGTTATTTTATCTGCCCACACGGACAGTGCTCTGAGGAGCTGCAAATGAGCTGGGGTGGAGGGGGAGCCAGAACCAGATAAGGATGTGGAGTGTTATCTTGCTGCCAGATGTGCTAACAGATGTGCCGTGGTTGCAATGAGACTGGGGTGCTTTAAGCAAATGTGAGACTGAAAGTGAGGAAACAGAAAGAAAAAGTCAGGAAGAGAATGAGACAGGGCAGGAAAGGCGGTATCTATAGACCTCCCCATCACCCTAGTGGCTGAGCTCCTCACTAGGGTATTCACCCTCACATCACCCCTATGAGGCTGTGCTATTGTCCCCATATTACACGATCTTGGCAACTCGCTCAGGGGCACACAAGAGATCTTGGGCTGGAGCAGGGCCTTAACCCCCATCTTCCGAGTCCTAGGCTAATGCCCCCAGTCCCAGAGCCAGCCTTCTGCTCTAGGTAAAGGGCAGCAGTGTAGTTGAGATGAGTAGGGATGCTAAGGCTGACGGGCACTGAGGGTGCCTCTTGCGGGAACCCAGGGCACAGCATTTTCAGGGGAGGGCCTAGAGTGGTGGAGATTTCCCCGTGTGCCCATCACTATAAGAGCAAATGATGTTCCCATTTTTAGAAACAAAAAACCCGCCCCACCCCAAAGTAGACAGTGAGGCCCCCAATCCAGCGATGCATTTACAGACAGCTTTAAGCATCAGTTCACTGAAGTTAATGGGGCTAATCATGAGCTTAAAGTTAAGCACGTGCTTAGCTGCACTGGGGCATTATTGCCCATAGGAGAAGCTTCCTCGTTCCCTGAAGCATGAGGGTTTATGTCCCGTTACATATTTATATCCTGTCTAACACAGGGAGGTCCTCATTCTCCCCATACACTGGCTACAGAAACTGGGCTAGTTACAGACTGCTCTCAAGAGCCAGCCTGTAGCTGCAGCCAGATAAGAGAGTCTTTTTCACTTCCTGCTCTAAACTGGGGTGGGCTGATAAGTAACTGCTGCAAACCAGCTGGTGGGGGAGGAAATTGTTCCCCTATATACTGAACTGAATCTGTCTGCAGCAGTTGCTAAAGCATCTGGGGAACCTTTGGGGTGAAAAGTGATGTATAAATGCAAGATGCGATTATTGCCACAGTGATCAGACCTATTTTTGTATAAATAATAGTGCTAAACCTTTCCTGCTTTATTTTGTATTAAATACTGTATCATCCATAGCAGAGCGTAAAACCCAATTCAGATCTTGTATTGGGTGCTGTATAAACATAGTCCTGGTCTACACTGGGGGGGGGGGCGGGGGTCAACCTAAGATACGCAACTTCAGCTATGTGAATAGCGTAGCTGAAGTTGCCGTATCTTAGGTCGACTTACCTGGCCGTGAGGACAGCGGCGAGTCGACCGCTGCCACTCCCTCGTCGACTCCGCTTCCACCTCTCGCGAGCTGGAGTTCCGGAGTTGACGGGGAGCGCGTTCGGGGATCGATTTATCCGCGTCTACCCGAGTATTAAAGGGTGAACTGTCGGGTTGGAGGGAGGTTACTAGTGGAGTGCCTCAAGGTTCGGTTTTGGGACCCATTTTATTTAATCTATTTATAACTGACCTCGGAACCGATTGCAGGAGTGGGCTGATAAAATCTGCGGATGATACGAAGGTGGGAGGCGTTGTAAATTCGGAGGAGGACAGGGATATCCTGCAGGGAGACTTGAATGAGCTTGTGAATTGGAGTATCAGAAATAAGATGAAATTTAATAGTGAAAAGTGTAAGGTGATGCATTTGGGGATGACTAATAACAATTTTAGTTACAAGATGGGGACGCATTGGTTAGAAGTAACGGAAGAGGAGAAGGACCTAGGGGTTCTTGTAGACCGCAGGATGACTATGAGTCGACAATGTGACGTGGCGGTGAAAAAAGCCAATGCGGTCTTGGGATGCATTAGGCGAGGTATATCTAGTAGGGATAAGGAGGTCCTGCTTCCGTTGTACAAGGCGCTGGTGAGACCTCATTTGGAGTACTGTGTGCAGTTCTGGTCTCCCATGTTTAAAAAAGATGAACTCAAACTGGAACGGGTGCAGAGAAGGGCCACTAGGATGATCAGAGGAATGGAAAAGCTGTCGTACGAAAGGAGACTAGAGGAGCTTGGGTTGTTTAGTCTGACAAAGCGAAGGCTGAGAGGGGATATGATTGCTATCTTTAAATATATTAGAGGGATTAATACAAGGGAGGGAGAAGAATTATTCCAGCTTAGTACTAACGTGGATACCAGAACGAATGGATACAAACTGGCCGTGGGGAAGTTCAGACTTGAAATTAGACGAAGGTTTCTGACCGTCAGAGGGGTGAAATATTGGAACGGCCTACCGAGGGAAACGGTGGGGGCGACGGACCTGTCTGGTTTTAAGATAAAGTTAGATAAGTTTATGGAGGGAACGGTTTAATGGTAAAACATAGTAGTCAAGGAAAGCCAAGCAATGGTGGGTAAATAGTATAATGGCTAACGGGGTCGGGCTGGAGACTCTTGCCTATATGCTCGGGGTCTTACTGATCGCCACATTTGGGGTCGGGAAGGAATTTTCCTCCAGGGCAGATTGGCTGAGCCTCTGGAGGTTTTTCGCCTTCCTCCGCAGCATGGGGCAGGGATCTCTAGCAGGAGGGTCTCTGCCGATTGCAGTCACTAAAAACAGGATTGGGGACTTCAACAGCTGAGTCCAGGGAAGGGGTAGGGACGGTTTTATGGCCTGCAGCATGCAGGGGGTCAGACCAGATGATCATAATGGTCCCTTCTGACCTTAAAGTCTATAAGTCTATGGGTATGTCTACACTACGAAATTAGTTCGAATTTATAGAAGCCGGTTTTATTGAAATCGGTTGTATACAGCCGATTGTGTATGTCCACACATAAAATGCTCTAGGTGCTCTAGTCGGCAGACCGCGTCCACAGTACGAGGCTAGCGTCGACTTCCGGAGCATTGCACTATGGGTAGCTATCCCACAGCTATCCCACAGTTCCCGCAGTCTCCGCCGCCCCTTGGAATTCTGGGTTGAGATCCCAATGCCCGGATGATGCAAAACAGTGTCGCGGGCGGTTCTGGGTACATGTCGTCAGGCCCCTCCCTCCCCCGTCACAGCAACGGCAGACAATAGATTCGCGCCTTTTTATCTGGGTTACCTGGGTTACCTGTGCAGACAACATGGAGCCCGCTCAGCACAGCTGAGCTCACCGTCACCATATGTCCTCTTGGTGCCGGCAGACGTGGGACTGCATTGCTACACAGCAGCAGCTGCTAACTGCCTTTTGGCGGTAGACGGTGCAGTAGACTGGTAGCCTTCATCGGCGATCTGGGTGCTGGCAGCCGTGGGGCTTGCCTTTTGGCAGTAAATGGTGTATTATGACTGTTAGCCGGCCTATTACAAGTCGGGTCATCGCACGTTAGCAGAGTCTTCCCCGAGCAGCCGATTGTGCAATAGGCCTGAAGACCATCGTCATACACTGCCCCGTATTTGCTGCCAAGCACCCAGAAAGATGCCGAGGGCTATCAGTCACGCTGCACCGTCGTCTTAAGATGTAAAAAAATAGATTTTCTCTGTATTCATTTGCTTCCCCCTCCCTCCGTCAAATCAACGGCCTGCTAAACCCAGGGTTTTCAGTTTAATCTTTGGGGGGGACCACTCTGTGACAGTTGTTTGTGTCTCTCCCTGATGCACAGCCACCGTTCTTTATTTTAATTCCCTGTGCCTGTACGCCATGTCGTCACTCGGCCCCCCTCCCTCCTTCCCCTAGGCCGTCAGATACTACGTTTGCGCCACAGCTCGAGCCGAGAAGCGGTTCGCGCCTTTTCTTTGAATTCTGGGTTGAGATCCCAATGCCTGGATGATGCAAAACAGTGTCGCGGGCGGTTCTGGGTACATGTCGTCAGGCCCCTCCCCCCTCGTCACAGCAACGGCAGACAATAGATTCGCGCCTATTTACCTGGGTTACCTGTGCAGACAACATACCACGGCAAGCATGGAGCCCGCTCAGCTCAGCTGAGCTCACCGTCACCATATGTCCTCTGGGTGCCGGCAGACGTGGGACTGCATTGCTACACAGCAGCAGCTGCTAACTGCCTTTTGGCGGTAGACAGTGTAGCATGAGTGATAGCCGTGGGGCTGGCAGCCGTAGTGCTGCATTGCACCAGCCCCTTCCAGGTGATGGTATATTATGACTGGTACCCATCGTCGTCATACTGGTATGGCTGTCAATCATGGCCACCTGGGCAGACATGCTACTGTTTTGATGATGACGGTTACCAGTCATAATATACTATTTTCTGCCAATTGCCCAGTATTGTCTGCTAAGCACCCAGAAGAGGCCGAGGGCGATGCTGGGTGCTGGCGGACGTGGGGCTGGCAGACGTGGGGCTGCATTGCTACACAGCAGCAGCCCCTTGCCTTTTGGCAGATGATGGTATTTTATGATTGGTACCCATCGTCGTCGTATTGGTATGGCTGTCACTCATGCTGCAGCGTCGGCTGCCACCTTAAGATGTAAAAAATAGATTTGTTCTGTGTTCATTTGCTTCCCCTTCCTCCGTGAAATCAACGGCCTGCTAAGCCCAGGGTTTCCAGTTTAATCTTTGGGGGCACCATTCTGTGTGACAGTTGTTTGTGTTTCTCCCTGTTCCTGTACCTGTACGCCATGTCGTCACTCGGCCCTCCCTCCCTCCCTCCCGCCCTCCTTCTCCTGGTCCATCAGATACTACTTTCGCGCCTTTTTTCTGACCAGGCGCCATAGCTAGCACTGGGATCATGGAGCCCGCTCAGATCACCGCGGCAATTATGAGCACTATGAACACCACGCGCATTGTCCTGGAGTATATGCAGAGCCAGAACATGCCAAGGCAAAACCCGGACCAGGCGAGGAGGCGATTGCAGCGCGGCGACGAGAGTGATGAGGAAATTGACATGGCCATAGACCTCTCACAAGGCACAGGCCCCAGCAATGTGGAAATCATGGTGTTACTGGGGCAGGTTGATACCGTGGAACGCCGATTCTGGGCCCGGGAAACAAGCACAGACTGGTGGGACCGCATCGTGCTGCAGGTATGGGACGATTCCCAGTGGCTGCGAAACTTTCGCATGCGTAAGGGCACTTTCATGGAACTTTGTGACTTGCTTTCCCCTGCCCTGAAACGCCAGGATACCAAGATGAGAGCAGCCCTCACAGTTGAGAAGCGAGTGGCGATAGCCCTGTGGAAGCTTGCAACGCCAGACAGCTACCGGTCAGTCGGGAATCAATTTGGAGTGGGCAAATCTACTGTGGGGGCTGCTGTGATCCAATTTGCCAGGGCAATGAAAGACCTGGTGATAGCAAGGGTAGTGACTCTGGGCAACGTGCAGTCAATAGTGGATGGTTTTGCTGAAATGGGATTCCCAAACTGTGGCGGGGCCATAGACGGAACCCATATCCCTATCTTGTCACCGGAGCACCAAGCCACCGACTACGTAAACCGCAAGGGGTACTTTTCAATGCTGCTGCAAGCCCTGGTGGATCACAAGGGACGTTTCACCAACATCAACGTGGGATGGCCGGGAAAGGTACATGATGCTCGCGTCTTCAGGAACTCTGCTCTGTTTCGAAAGCTGGAGGAAGGGACTTTCTTCCCGGACCAGAAAGTGACCATTGGGGATGTTGAAATGCCTATCGTGATCCTTGGGGACCCAGCCTACCCCTTAATGCCATGGCTCATGAAGCCATACACAGGCAGCCTGGACAGGAGTCAGGACCTGTTCAACTACAGGCTGAGCAAGTGCCGAATGGTGGTGGAATGTGCATTTGGACGTTTAAAAGCGCGCTGGCGCAGCTTACTGACTCGCTCAGACCTCAGCGAAAAGAATATCCCCATTGTTATTGCTGCTTGCTGTGCGCTCCACAATATCTGTGAGAGTAAGGGGGAGACCTTTATGGCGGGGTGGGAGGTTGAGGCAACTCGCCTGGCCGCTGATTACGCGCAGCCAGACACCAGGGCGGTTAGAGGAGCACAGCAGGGCGCGGTGCGCATCAGAAAAGCTTTGAAAACGAGTTTTGTGACTGGCCAGGCTACTGTGTGAAACTTCTGTTTGTTTCTCCTTGATGAACCCTCCAACCCCCCCCCCCGACCCGGTTCACTCTACTTCCCTGTAAACCAACCACCCCACCCCACCCTCCCCTCCCCTCCCGCTTGCAGAGGCAATAAAGTCATTGTTTTTTCACATTCATGCATTCTTTATTAGTTCCTTACAGAGGTAGGGGGATAATTGCCAAGGTAGCTGGGATGGGTGGGGGAGGAGGGATGGAAAAGGACATACTGCATTTTAAAACTTTAACTCTTATTGAAGCCCAGCCTTCTGATGCTTGGGCGATCATCTGGGGTGGAGTGACTGGGTGGACGGAGGCCCCCCCACCGTGTTCTTGGGCGTCTGGGTGAGGAGGCTATGGAACTTGGGGAGGAGGGCTGTTGGTTACACAGGGGCTGTAGCGGCGGTCTCTGCTCCTGCTGCCTTTCCTGCAACTCAACCATACGCTCGAGCATATCACTTTGATGCTCCAGCAGACGGAGCATTGCCTCTTGCCGTCTGTCTGCAAGCTGACGCCACCTATCGTCTTCAGCCCGCCACCTCTCCTCTCGTTCATGTTGGGCTTTTCTCATCTCCGACATTGACTGCCTCCACGCATTCTGCTGTGCTCTATCAGCGTGGGAGGACATCTGCAGCTCCGTGAACATCTCGTCCCTCGTCTTACGTTTTCTCTTTCTAATGTTCACGAGCCTCTGCGAAGGAGAAACATTTGCAGCTGGTGGAGGAGAAGGGAGAGGTGGTTAAAAAAGACACATTTTAGGGAACAATGGGTACACTCTTTCATTACAAGGTCGCATATTTCGGCTTGCAGGCAGCCATCGTAGGCCACAGTGTTTTGGCTTTTTTAACCTTCTTAACATGCGGGAAAGGTTGCAAACAGCAGCGCATTTCCCATATCAAGGATGAATTGGGTTGTCCATTTAAAATGGGGTTTCAATGTAAAAGGAGGGGGCTGCGGTTTCCCGGTTAACATGCGGCACAAACACAAGTAAACCCCCCCCACACACACACACACGATTCTCTGGGATGATCACTTCACCCCTCCCCCCCACCGCGTGGTTAACAGCGGGGAACATTTCTGGTCAGAATAGCAGGAACGGGCGCCTCTGAATGTCCCCCTTAATAAAATCACCCCATTTCAACCAGGAGAGCTTTCTGGAGATGTCCCTGGAGGATTTCCGCTCCATCCCCATACACGTTAACAGACTTGCTTGCTTTTTTTTGTAATGTTTACAAATATTTACAAAGTTACACTCACCAGAGGTCTCCTGTGTGCCCTGAGGGTCTTGGGTGAGTTCGGGGGTTACTGGTTCCAGGTCCAGGGTCACAAACATATCCTGGCTGTTGGGGAAAACGGTTTCTCCGCTTCCTTGCTGCTGTGAGCTACCTACAGTACCTCCATCGTCATCTTCCTCGTTCCCCGAACCGTCTTCCCTGTGTGTTTCTCCAGTGAGAGAGTCATAGCACACGGTTGGGGTAGTGGTGGCTGCACCCCCTAGGATCGCATGCAGCTCCGCGTAGTAGCGGCAAGTTTGCGGCTCTGCCCCGGACCTTCCGTTTGCTTCTCTGGCTTTGTGGTAGGCTTGCCGTAGCTCCTTAATTTTCACGCGGCACTGCTGTGTGTCCCTGTTATGGCCTCGGTCCTTCATGGCCTTGGAGATCTTTTCTAATACTTTTCCATTTCTTTTACTGCTACGGAGTTCAGCTATCACTGCTTCATCTCCCCATATGGCGAGCAGATCTCGTACCTCCCGTTCGGTCCATGCTGGAGCTCTTTTGCGATCCTGGGAGGACTCCATGACGGTTACCTGTGCTGATGAGCTCTGCGTGGTCACCTGTGCTCTCCACGCTGGGCAGACAGGAAATGAAATTCAAACCTTCGCGGGTCTTTTCCTGTCTACCTGGTCAGTGCATCTGAGTTGAGAGCGCTGTCCAGAGCGGTCACAATGAAGCACTGTGGGATAGCTCCCGGAGGCCAATAACATCGAATTCCGTCCACACTACCCCAATTCCGACCCGCAAAGGCCGGTTTTATCGCTAATCCCCTCGTCGGAGGTGGTGTAAAGAAACCGGTTTAAAGGGCCCTTTAAGTCGAAAGAAAGGGCCTCGTTGTGTGGACGTGTCCAGGCTTAATTCGGTTTAACGCTGCTAAAGTCGACCTAAACCCGTAGTGTAGACCAGGCCTATGAGTCTATGAGACACGATGAATCGATCCCCGATAGATTGATGGAATGAGAGACTGTCCCTGCCTACCACCTTACTGTCTGAGAAGAAATAATATGATCAAAGAGAGGAGAGTGGCTACAGACTACTAACAAAGTACTTAAGGCAATGATACATACACAACCTACAAAGGGCAGGGAAGAAGGGTAGCATGAAGATATGGACAACACTTGCTGCTGTATACATTAAACAGCCCTTTACAGATACATTATATAGAGGCTACCTACTGACCACACTACATACCTATGCTTGTAAAGAAAGAACCTGCCCCAGTTTGTAACTTTCAGTTGTAGCAACATCACCAGAAACGTAACCGCTCTCAAAGGGAGATCTCAAAGGGGAGTGCTGGGTGAGCATGCATCTGACCCAAGGGCTCTCATATGTTGGCTGTTGCCGGGTTCTCTTATGTCGCCCCAATAATGTATATGAGAGGCCTCAAGGGAAGAGAATTTCCTGCTGGGCCCATCTGAGGCATTGCAGCAGTTGTGGAACAGCAAGTAAGTCTGAATATCGGTGACATCACAGCGGAAGTCTTCACAATCCATCGCTATGTGGAGTGACGTGAGGCCTTAAATTCATTCTGTGAAATGATACTTCTGTTCAGAATGGAGACGCTAGTTTGGCATGGGTTTGCTTAGGAATGAGGGATAAGATGGATTCTGCACTTCATTTCTTGGTGCTCCTGGAAGTGAGGAATTGACAGCGATCGTTAGAGAAACATGTCGCTTAGGAAAGGGCTTCCCTTCCCCACCTCTGCCACAGTGCCCAGGCAACTGCCATCCTGAGGGCCTTCTATAGCAGAGACTTTAGGACACATGGTGCTCTTCTGATGCAGAAGCAATTCTCAGAAGGCGCAAATGGAGCTGGCCAGTCTTCTTGAAAATTGGGACACAAAGCACAATTGAACCCCAATCTCCGTAAGTAACAAGCTGGTCTGACTGCAAACACTAGCTTGTCCCTGTGGAATGGAGTGGGGAACAGAGATACCCGGTGCCTTTGCGACAGTAGGTCAGAGCCAGATGAGAGGTCACTAAAAAGAACATTCTCTGCTTTTTCAGTGCTTGGATAGCAATGTGAGTTCAGAGTGGGAGCAGCAGGGAGAAACTGCCCTCTGTATCTTGAAATACAAGTGAAAGTTCTATCAGTAAAGACAATGTGGCCCTTTTCCCCTTTAAGTTTAGCAAAGGTGGAACTTACATGGAACGCCCAGTTAGCCTGTCATAGAAACGAATGAGTCCAACCTCTACTAGCAATAAACACATGCTGCATTTGTCCACAATGTGGGCCTGGTTTTTCAAAAAGACCATTTATACTTCTAGTTTTCACACCCAATTACTGTGATGACGCACACAAATTGAGCATTTGCATGCACAAATGGCTGCCTGACCATTCATCTGCATGTGCAAATACCAGCTATGTATGTATAATTACAGGAATTATGTATGCAAATGAGACGCACAACTGTGCCCTCTATTTTGGTCAATACATTGCCTGTTTGAAAACCAGAATCCACGGGGTACATATTCTAATCTTAGCACGTGAAGGTTCCCACTGAGTCTCCTGTCTAGTGTGAATGGGAGCCATTGTGTGATTTCCTGAATACAGAGACCAGGATCTAAGGACCTAACCAGGGAGTCTTCATCAGCAATGAGGAGCGTACGGCTCAGGGGCTGGGAATGGGCTCAAGGGGCTTTTCTCTCGACTGCATCTGCTCGTATCTGGCCTAGAGTGGCAGCAGTGAAAATGTGTTACCACATAACAGCACTTGAGGGGCCTAAGTGAAATGAATGGTGGTGGCCTTAGTTTGCAAGTGCTTGCAACTCAAAGCCTACCCTCGCTTTTACCAATAACTGCCCTCCCCAACGTGACTGACAGAAGCCACGACTTGAATGAGCCATGGAGACTGTGCTGCCCTCCCACCCCTAGAGGTCGCTCTGGAACATAGGCAAAGGGGAAGGGCAATATAAAGACGTTTGCATTGCTGCTGACTGTCCTGGGTATAAATTGGGGCTGGGCGCGGTGGGGAGTTGGTCTGCATAGCTCGTCTCAGGGCAGTAATAAATCCATGTAACACGAAACCACACGTTTGGATGTCATCTATGCTCCTTCTTATACACAGTAACAATAACCCTAATCTTCTTTTCCCCTCCTAATCCGGCCTCTTATTTAAATAGGCCTACAATCGATATCCATTCTCATGCCATGCCCTGGGCAGCTGCTCGACTCCCTGCCATTGTCCGACTGTCTCTAAGTCGTCAGCTCTGCAAGTCCGTTTCTCTCAGCCGCCTTGGTAATAATCTCCGACTCCTCAGCAGTCCCCCGCTTTCTGAGGTGCACGCGTTGCTCTGCTCCGTGGGTCATTTTGCACGATAGCGATTGGGCATCGCAGATTGACCCCCCTGGCCTTTTGCACCCTGTGTTGACTCATAGAACCGAGCGGCACCTTCTTCGAACAAGGGGCAACTGCCTCCTGAGCCTGCTGCCAACGGAGAGCAGGGCTCCCTGTACACCGACGGGAGCGGAGAAGGATGCTGTCGGCCTGAGCTGCTTATCGTTATCAGCTCTGGGGATGTAAGTCAGCGGGGAGTTTAAATCACCAGCGACACTGTCACACAGGGAAAGACAGAGACCGTTAATTTTCTTAAACAGACACCAGAAGGGCTGAGCGAGGCTCCTCCATGAATGAGTCCTTTGCCCAGCGAGATCCTCAGATCAGCACGGCTCCATTGACTTCAGCAAAGCTAAGCTGATTTACCCCCGATGAGGATCTGGTCTGTAGGCCGCAGACGTGAGCTGCACTATTTAATTTACTAGCATTCTCCACCTCTATGAACTAACCCATTGTCCACCATCTGGTCCCACTTCAGTTTAGAAGTGGGCCCTACGCAAAGGCCAGGATGTGAAAGTTGCACTGCACCACAGTTAGTGATAGCCATTAAAATTACTAATCAAAACATGAGACAATTCCTCATCCCCTGGATCAGCATCTGTCCTCAGAAGTAGAATTGATCAAGTCTCTTTGAAGACATACTGCTACTGTACAGTAATGTCGTGCTGTGGCAGATAATAGGCATGTCTTAACAAGGTATTAGCCTGGATATGCATGTGGAAGTTCAGGGGATTAATATCCAGGGGGCTTGTTTGAGACCCCTGCATGTCCTGGATTTGAGAAGCAGCAGTACATATGCAGCACTTTATCCCCTGTTTTATCTTTCTGAATGTCTTCACCAGCTTTTGAGTCTCAGAACAATCATGGGGCTATGGGGATCCTTGCTAAGAGAAACTGGCTTTGTTTTCTGTACAGTTAGGTCTGCTACAGGCATTATTGGTTATTCTATTGCCACATGACAAAGCTAAGAGCATCTGAGACAGATGGCATATACACCTGTTGAGATGCAAGCAGAAAAGCACAAGAAACCAAGATACTGGCTGTAATTTACTATGCTCGATAAGGGTATGTCTTCACTGTAGAGATAACACTTGAGTTACTCCACTCAAGTTAGCTTACGTCAAGTCAGAATGGCCACACTGTGGAATAATACTAGATTTGTTGTGTTCACACTGGTGCCGCACTCACTCAGGTGTGGTACTAAGACTTCAGGGGCATATCCCCTGGTTCTTTGTGCCATGGTACACTGAGCTGCTGTATGAATTCTTTCCCAGTTAACTGTGGGAGACCTTGTTTGTCCTTTCTCGGCACACGGAGTGGAAGAGATTGTGGGAAGCCATTGGAGGACTAGCGGCAGTCAAGTAGTGCCAGCTTGCGTCCACAGGGCAGAGTGGTTGGGTTAGCAACTGCCAAGTTGTACTCACTCAAGGTGTAGCCTTGTGAAGGGGAAAACGCACCAACAATGTCGCCAAGGGGTCAGGCGGGGATGTGGCAGGTTATCTTCCTCCTGAGGGTTCCCCTTTCTCACTACAGATCCGCCGTGTGGGGGTCTGTCCTTTTAGGGACTCAGTCCTCCAGCCACTCACACATTCTAGGCTGCCCCTTTTGGGGTACACAGAGAGTCCAATGATGCATAGACCTGCAGAAGTCAGCAAGGGCGTCAGGGCCTTCCCCCCTTGGGTTGGGGTCTGGACCCCTGGACCTTCAGGATCTTTCCCAATTGTCTGTCCCTCAGCGTGGAATCTATTTGTCATTGTCCCCTCCTTAGGGGTTGGTAGGGGAGCCCGGACCCACCCTCTGCATTTGGCTCCAATCCAGGAGCCAATAGTAGGCAGCTAAGACTGGCACCTTGGGGTGCTATGTAGCTGCCTCCCTGGATTGCTTCCTGCCATTGTCCCCTCTTCTCCTTGGGAAAAATACAGCACAGAACACAAAGTTAAAGTTCCCAGCCTGCAAAAGTCACCAGTCCCTGTTTGCAGGCGTGGTCACGTCAGTATCTCCAAGCATCTAGCAGCAAGGGCTCCTGGGGTACATCTTCCCCAGAGCACAGCTAGGCTCTCTTCCACTATCTGCCTGCTTCTGACCTGCTCTGCTTCCCTTTTTAAGCTCTGCCTCATACAGGCTTTGCAGGTGTGGTGGAGTGGGGATGCCTGGGCCCAGAGCTGCTCCTTAACCCCTTCTTCTCCATTGTGGGCTTTGTATACCCCATCACAAGCCCAAACCCCATATCAAGCCTATACCTCCAATTGGCCAGCCAATTCCAGGTGAAAGCACCACCACACTGGAGCTAAGGGTCTGTGTGTGTGGACAGAACTCAAGTTAGGGCAACACTCTAGTTGTAATGGGAGCTAACTTTGCAGCGGAGATAATTTGACCCATGCATGGGGTCAAGCAGGCATCCCATGCACCACTCAAGTCCCATGTATGCCCTGTGGAGTACAACTGCTTGCTAATCACTGACAGCGAAATGAGTTTGTCTTTAGCTCAAAGGGGTAAGAACTTGTGCTCTTGGGGCTTCAGATAAGTGTTCATGGTGACAGCAGTGTCCGTATGCGAGTGCTCATAGTTTATTAGATATATGTAGCTGCTTGTAGACTTGTCATTGCCTTCTTCATGAAACTGCTCTGATACCAAAGAGTTGTGCCCTGGATTCCTATAGGACAGTGGTTCTCAAACTAGGGCCGCCGCTTGTTCAGGGAAAGCCCCTGGCGGGCCGGGCTGGTTTGTTTACCTGCCGCGTCTGCAGGTTCGTCCAAGCGTGGCTCCCACTGGCCGTGGTTCGCCGCTCCAGGACAATGGGGGCTACGGTAAGTGGTGGCTAGCACATCCCTCAGCCCGTGCCACTTCCTGCAGCCCCCATTGGCCTGGAGCGGTGAACCGCGGCCAGTGGGAGCCACAATTAGCCGAACCTGCAGACGCGGCAGGTAAACAAACCAGCCCGGCCCGCCAGGGGCTTTCCCTGAACAAGCGGCAGCCCTAGTTTGAGAACCACTGCTATAGGATACCTTCGGCTTGAAACACAAATGTAAGTCCTCCTCAAGGAACAGAGCCAATGTCCAGTGATGCTAATAGAGATGTTCCACATGGACTTTAATGGGCATTGGATCAGGCTCCTAATCATTTGGGGTTATGGCCTGCTGCCATTATTTGTTCCACATCCAGGACCGCCACGCAACAGACAAAAAGCCTGTAAAGATTCCCAGCTGTTCCAAGTTGGCTCAGAGACCTCAGACATTGTCCTGGACAAAGCAGAGAGCCAAATGAATGGCTTGTTTAGACGTTTGTAAACCAGAGAGTTAGGAAATCATTTTTTCCTCCCTCTAATAAACTGTTATGGACAAGCTCCTGCCTGGGGCTCTCCTCTTTGCTAAGAAGAGGGGCGATGAAACCTGCAAGCCCAGAGTGGGGAGAAGGCATTTCATGAAGCCAAAGCGAGCGATGGGCCATGGTTTGCGCCGATTCCTTTACGCTGCCCCTGACAGGCACAGCTCCTGTAAACCCGCACCAGAGCTGCACAAAGCAGCCAGAGTGTAGAGCTCCTGGTTAGTTTCTCCTTATTATAGAGATGCCTATGACACTTGATAGGCAGATGCCAAGTGGATAGAATTACTATAGCGGTGGCCAACCTGAGCCTGAGAAGGAGCCAGAATTTACCAATGGACATTGCCAAAGAGCCACAGTAATATGTCAGCAGCCCCCTCATCAGCTTCCCTCCCAGTGCTTCCCGCCCACTGGCCGCCCCGCCGATCAGCACCTCCCTCCCCCTCCCCACACCTCCCGATCAGCTGTTTCGTGGCGTGCAGGAGGCTCTGGGGGAGAGGAGCGAGGGCAGTGCAGGCTCAGGGGAGGGGGCAGGAAGGGGTGGAGTGTGGGCAGGGCCTGTGGCAGACCAGGGGTTGAGCAGTGAGCACCCCCCGGCACATTGGAAAGTTGGCGCCTGTAGCTCCAGCCCCGGAGTTGGTGCCTATACAAGGAGCCGCATATTAACTTCTGAAGAGCCGCATGTGACTCTGGAGCCACAAGTTGGCCACCCCTGAATTACTACATGTACTGCTTGCTAATTAATAGGATTATTTATTCCTATGGGAGGGCATGTGAAGAGGGGCGTATAAGCATCTACCTCAATAGACAGGCAGTGGAAAGGAGGATAGGGTAGGTTGGGAGTTGCAGGAGGAGAGAAAGCTGGTCCTGTGTGGCCTGTGCTTGTAGCTTTGCATCCGGGGCTGGGTGAACACAACCACTCCCTGCAACAAGCACTTTAAAGTTCAGCCGAACGCGTAAACCTCGCTATTTTTCACACGAACCATGGAAACCAGCTGGAAGCTAGAGGTGACCTGGCAGGCGGAAAGAAAGTGCTGGGATTTTGCTTACTTGAGTGGTTTTGAAAAACCTTGTGTAAAAACTAGGCAAACTAAACATTGTAAAGATGAGTTGCGTGGTGCAGAACTATTTGCTTATCTGATTCCTGCAGGCCAGCTTCCTGCCCCAGCCGGGTTGTGGTCACCGTAAGTTTCCCAGGATCGTCTACAGTGGGATTCTCCCTCCAGACAGGAGCCAGCGATTCATGAATTTAAAATAAACAAATAAAATAGGTCACATTGTGCTGAATACCACAGCCTCTGGTTACCTGTAACAGGTCACACATTACACTAAAGCTATTGCAAGGAGTAGCCTTCTATCTTATATCATATAGGCTATAGGAGTCAGAACACAGGAAACTCATGTAAACCTCAGGGAGAAATAGACTCACCTGAACCTGATGCTATGGCGCTCTTCACAGGTGGTTACCCCCTGGACTCCCACTGAAGCCACAAATATGTTACCAAACGTTTAGGAAAAAGTTGGTGTCAATATTTAAAAAGGGGAAATGGGATAACCCAGGAAACTATAGGTCAGTGAGCCGGACATCAGTCCCAGGGAAGATTCATGGAAAGGCTGATAAGGGACACAGTCAGTAAAGATATTCAAGAATGGTAGCATAATTAGTGTCAGTCAATATGGTTTTATGGGAAATAGGTCTTGTAAACAAACGATGTTAATTTTTGATGAAGTGACAAGTTTGGTTGAGCAAGGTCACTGAGTTGACATAAAGTACGTAGCGTTCTGTATGGCATTGCAGGACATTCTGATAAAAAATAGCACTGCACAAAGAAAATCAATGTAGTCCTTATGAAAATGGATTCAAAAATGGATAACTGATAGACTGCAAAAAGTAATTGCAAATGGGAAATTGTCACTCAAAGGGGGTGTTTCTAGTGCGATCCTGAAGGGATCTCTTCTCAGCTCAATGCTGCTCAATATCTTTATCAAGGACCAGGAAGAAATATGAAGTCATGGCTGGTAAAATTTGCAAATGACACCAGAATGACCTGGATCACTTGGCCATTCAACCAGCGTGTGTTTCAACACAGCCAAATGCAAGGTCATGTATATCTAGGAGAAAAGAATGTAAGGATTACTTACAAGATTGGGGCTGTATCCTGGAAAGCAGTGACTCTGGAAAGGGCTTGTGGGTAATGGTGTTATTACATGTGGGCAATGGTGCTATTACATGAGGATCTCAGCTTTCATTTAAAAAGTTACAAGTCCTCGTGGTGAAAACAACAACCAGCCCTTGAAACCATGAATGCTAAAGGCTCAAAATCTACAAGGCAAATAAAAAACTTAAAATTCTTTATTATTTTTAATCTCACAATTTTTTTGGGGGGGGCAACTCATTACCTTTGAACCCTTGGAGTTGGCAGTACTGTAAACATTCCTCTGCAGTCAGACGTGGCTGCACTTTGCCAGTGCCGGAGAACCTGAAGTGAAGCAAATCAGTTTACTGCAATTGTCGACTAAGAGAAATGCAAGAAGTAAGAACACAGGATAAATAATAAAAAGCAAATTCAACTTTTTAAGCATTTTAAAGCTTTAATCTGCAAGGACTTTTAATAATATGGTTTTAGCATGACAGAGCTCCTAAGTATTCACTTATAAGGAAAAACGATCCAGAACCACCAATGACACACAACATAAGTCATTATCAAAGGGGTAGCCGTGTTAGTCTGGATCTGTAAAAGCAGCAAAGAGTCCTGTGGCACCTTATAGACTAACAGACATATTGGAGCGTGAGCTTTCGTGGGTGAATACCCACTTCTTCGGATGCATGTCATTGTTTCTTTAATATTCTTATGTATCAGAAGAGCAGCCTGGAATACAAAGTTCTGAATGCAGGCCTTATTTCAGCATGGCCCCTGAGCCCTGGCGTAACATTAAGCCTGGCAGTAGTCCCATTGACTCCAGTGGAACTGGTTCTTAAAGGTACGCGCATGCAGGAGTACCTTGCTGAATCAGGGACAAAAGAGGAAGCGAATGAACATGGGGAGGGGGGGAAAAGAGCTACTCTTCCCCAACAGAAGAGTTTTGTTGCTTTCCAGACTCACTAGTCATGATGACAGAGCTGCTGACCATGCGCCAAAAACTGGGAGAAAACTGCATCTTGAGCTAAGAGACGAAATCACAAGTGTTTCACCCTATCTCATAACCCTTCAGTCCTCCATCTTCACTACCGCCCAGCTGAATCATCTTAAGAGGCTTCCTAGCGGGGACAGACGTTACAGAACCAGAAAGTCTCCCCCTGGACCAAAACCTAACTGGGTGGAACAGGAGTTGTCCGTGTTGCAGATGCACAGAGATTTAAGGAGCCGCAGCCCCAAGAACTGAATCCCACTAATCCAAAGGCAGAACCTTAATATGCAATTATTGGCTAAAGTTAAATGTGCAGGCCTCTCAACCTAGTTCAGAGGATGGCACCACTAGAGCTTCAGCCAGGGTTGGAAAGCTCTGAGGGGACGTTGTAACAGTAGCCGTTAAAGCCTGGAGCAGGAGAAGTGTGATCCAGGGGCCCTTGGACTCTGCATGGGGAGGTGGAGCCATCAGCCCACGTTGTCATGTGCTGATGGTGTTTGGGTCCCTGGGACTGAGCTGTCCCTGGTGCTGAAAATGCATTACCTTTACCTATACCAGGACCAAATTCCAAGCAGCCTCGCTGCTGCTCGGGAGCTGATTGTGGGATAATTTACTCTGGGGGTTTATTTCCCCCAGGCTGTAGAAATCCCCATGGAGTATATCTGCAGAACACATTGTGCAGTTCGATAGCTGATGACAGGGGACAGTAACGCTGCTGCAAAAGGCACTGGCAACCTGGGAAGGGGATTGTGGGTGGCTGTCTTGTAGATGGATACCACCAGCGCCGAGTTTAGAAAGCAAACCTACGCTGATCAGCTAACTTTGACACCCGGTTAAAGGCTGTAGTGAATGCAGGGTAACTGCTGCGCATTTCTGATGCTGAAGCGTGGATGGGAGTATGGAGATTGAAATTCCCAATGAATTTGTGGGAGAAGGGCTTTAACTGATTAGATTTTAAACCAGTAATGATGGCACAATCCATTACACTGTATTAGAGTGTCATTTAATACCTCTTTATGTGAACTGAAATTACAGTGCCTCTTTTTCTCCACTCTGCTACTATCTTTCTGTCCTTCCTTCATTTTACCAGATTAAAAAAAAATCGCAGGCAAGTGAGAACAAGTTGTCTTGAAAGTAAACTGCCCTATAGGTTTATATATGGGCATGCCATTATTCCTTTCCAGATACAGGTTTAGATGTATGAGAAGCCATTGGTCACTCTAGACCATATACCTTTTTGCTACTGCAGCCATATGAACTACTTAATACAATACTAGCCTGCAAACAGGGACTGGTGACTTTTGCAGCCATAGTACTGGCTGAAGAAACCGGTTCAAGTAAAACCCTCACAATAAATTGTTTTATTCTGTTCTGTGAGTCATGTGGAGGCAATGCTGCCTGGTGATTAAAAGCTAGGACTGGAAGTCAAGCAATCTGGATTCTATTTCTGATTCTACTGCTAGCTCACAACAAGGCAGCCTCAGGGGGGAGGGGAGGGGAGGTCAGTTATGTAGCTATAAAGTGGGGGATAATATTATTTGCCCCTCTTTGGAAAACTTCAAATGATAAATGTATTCACTGTTCCTGTGGTGGATCAAGTCATGACTTAGACTGATCTAAACATGAAGTTGGCCCAAGGTAGCTAACAGTGTTAAATCAATTTAGTGAAACTGATGTGGTTGGAATCTCTCTTATAATATATAAAAATATCAGTAATTATTGATAAGTACTTAATGTGTATACCTCTCTGAACATATGAGGCACTAAAGATCTGATTTCCTCAGGGAAATCAACAGCATTTTCCCTTTAATTGCAATTGGAGCAGGACTGGGTCCTAAATAATTACAGTAATCCTCATAATGACCCTATGAAGTAGGTATGGGCAAGTATTAAAATCCCTACTTTACAGATAAAGGGCCAGATGAGGTAAATCAGTGGAGCCCTGACTTCCATGGAGCTATGTTGATTTACACCAGCTATGGATCTGACTGGGGGAAACTATTGCTCCCAGGGGGGAAGGGATAACTCAGTGGTTTGAGCATTGGCCTGCTAAACCCAGGGTTGTGAGTTCAATCCTTGAGAGGGCCACTTAGGGATCTGGGGCAAAATCAGTACTTGGTCCTGCTAGTGAAGGCAGGGGGCTGGACTCAATGACCTTTCAAGGTCCCTTCCAGTTCTAGGAGATGGTATATCATTATTATTGTTATTGCCCAGCTACTTAACTAAATATTCTGTAGAAGTGACTAAGTTTTTCTAGTGGAGCAAGTATGAGCAGAAATAGGAATAATTTTGTATTGCAATAAGTAAATGTATCAGGTGAAAGCTAAGAATTGTCCTGCCCTAAGGATCAGACTTCCTATTGTGACTTTAAAACTGTATCGTAGCCACCCCATGTCAAATTCAATAAGTAAGATCAGTGCCCAGTCTCCCAAGAATGCAGTAAGTGTTCAATAAAACATAAACATCTCTTCCCTCGGAGCCTTTGGTTGCCACCTCTGTGTTCCAGTACAACTCAGATTATTTTAAATGATTATTTTTCTTGAGTAGATAAGCTCCAATGAGCTTCCTAATTAGCTAAGTAGAGAAGTCAGCCCTAATCAGGAGAGCCTATTCAAACAGATACTTTACCCCTTGTAGTGGGTCTTAGATGTAAATCCATTTGTTATGATTGGTTTGCTTGTTATGATTGATTTATTTTTCAATAGCACCATGAGGGCCCCTTTGAGTTTAGGTGCTGAGCATTCCCCTAGGCCAGAAGGAGCCCACAGACTTCCAGTGGATTTACTGAAGAATGCAAAGTCAGTGAGGTTTGCTCGCCTTTTCACTGTCCACCCACATCCTCATATAACTGGCTGGAAGAAGTTTAATGATCCAGCCATCTTCCTTCTGAGGAGATCAGAAGTATCCCATCCAGAGCCATGTCCTGTGTCCTTTCATCACCTACCATGTAGAGATGGGACTCCCGAGTAGTGATGGGCCTGAACCTACCCACTGGAGTCCTCACTACTGTGGGCCAGACTGTATCTGTTGGGCACAGGCCTGCTTTGAGGCTGCACCTCAGGAAGTTTTGCCTTCCATGGGGTAGGAAGGGAAATAAGGGACTTTATCTGGGGCTGGCTACTACATGGTGAGTTGGAGGGGGAGGGTAGTTCCTTTGAGTGCCTGCACTCTCTGCCAGCCACAATCTGGCCCTTTACATTTGGGGAATGTTCTGATTTGAATCCAGGTTAGATCTGAAAGCAGAAGGGTCCTATTTTCCATTTCTGGTTTGGATAAGGTCACAGTCCTGCCAGGACAGCTCTTGAGACTTCTGCCGTCAAATCTGAACCTGAAACCGTGGCCTGATTCAGCCATTTAATCCAAGCCTCATCTTAAAACAAATGTAGGTCAGGTCAGTCTATTTCGCCAGCTTTCTGCCTTTGGCTAACTCTTCTCTAAGCATCTCTTTAACAATGATTGAATAAGATTAAAAGCGGTGGGGATGGATGCCGGGGAAGAGAGAACATAAGAAAAACATAGCAGGCAACCTCATGACTTCCTCACCCAAATATTGCTTAAACTAAGGAGGAATGGGAGGGGCTACTGTTATTACAGCTGTTTGTACTTGGCTGTACTGTGTTGAGTGTGAGTGATATGTTGACTCTGGAATGGATTTTCTGATGCTAACAACACAAGTAGGTCAGAGCCTAGAGTGATGACCACCACAGAAATGCCTGTTGATATCGTAAAAGACTTATTCTCCCTTCTAATCCTATCCAATAAAAAGTGGTGGATTAAAACCAATCCAGGCCTAGAGCCAAACATAGAATCTATCCTGGATACCTTGTTTCTCTGAGCATCGCCTACTCCTTCGCTCCCACATAGAAGCATCTCTCTTCTCTACTCCTGAATCTTTGATCTGCCTCCCACCTGAAGTAGCCCAGGCAACCTAAGACCATCCAGCGAGCACCCAAGTGGCACAAAGCAGCTGTAAAATGCACCTCTACTGCTTCTGGATACTCTCTGATTTCAGCATGAAAGAACTCACCCCGGCTAAAGAAATAGCATTCTCTCTCTTTTACTTCTGGCTCTGACCACTTCAATTCATACAGAAGAGCAAGGCTTGCTGCCTGCTTCCAGTCTGGGATGCTTCCCGAGGCACCAGACTTTACTTGCACGAGTTATGAGCCAAGATGGATTTTCACTCCCAGGCAAGTTCTCCAGTCTGATTTTGATAATGATGTGACTGAAGGGAGGGGAATATATGACATCAAGGACTCAAACCATAGTGAGCGAGAGAAAGAGTGTGGCGTAGTGCAGGTGAGTGAGCGAGTGCAGGTCTAGGAGCCAGGATTTTTGGTCTCAGCTCTGCCACTGACGTTAAGCAAGTCACTTTATCTGTCGTGTGTCTCTGTTTCCCCATCTGGATCATGGGGACAATAATATTTTCCTGCCTTGCAAGGGGGCTGTGATTGACTGGACAGGGCTTTCCAGGATGTAAAGTGCAGTATATAATGAGTGCTAAGTTTTGGTCCTGGGCCTGAGAGGGGCATCCCAGAATCTAGTGGATAGGAGAGAGAATGAGGATAATACTGAGGCCCAGTCAGAGGACGCGGAAGGTGGAGTAAGTTGGACTCAGATTGGTAAATGAAACCAATTGAGCTATTCTGATTTTTACCAGTTGAAGTGCTAGCCCAGGCCCCCTTAGACGTACTTACACCCACTTGCCGACAGGCACGTGAATAAGGGAGACTTCCTTGCATGCAGAGGAGTCAAACAAGCATGCATGAGGTGGTCTAAACATTTTCCTTGCTACACCCATCTCTTCTGGCTCATCAGCGAGTGAGTTCAATTCTATTTGACTCACCTACATTGTTAGATCATGGGCCAAATTCAGAGGTTACGTAAAGAGGGGATGCCAGTTACGTGTTGGTAAATTGGCATGAGTCTAGGGCACGTCTACATGGTGCAGCAATGTGTACTACTGGGGTGTGATTTCAAAAGCTCACTAAGGTGTTGCACACTAATTGGCCATGTAGACCCCGCTGGTGTGCAATACAAGTTCCCTAAGGTGCTTTAATGCAGTACTGTTTCAAATGGTGGAGACAGGGAAGTGTTCGTACCATTATACAAGGCAGTGGTGAGACCTCATCTGGAATACTGTGTGCAATTCTGGTCTCCCATGTTTGAGAAAGATGAATTCAAACTGGAACAGGTGCAGAGAAGGGCTACTAAGATGATGCCAGGTATGGAAAACCTACCTTATGAGAGGAGACTCAAAGAGCTTGGCTTGTTTAGCCTAACCACACGAAGACTGAGGGGAGGTATGATTGATGTATTTAGAGAGAGAAGAGGTAAATATCGGGGGGGAGAGGGAGTTATTTAAGTTAAGTGCCAATGCGGAACCAGAACAAATAGATATAAACTGGCCATCAGCAAGTTTAGGCTTGAAACCAGACAAAGGTTTCTAATGACCAGAGGAATGAAGTTCTGGAACAGCTTTCCAAGGGGAGTAGTGGAGGCAAAAAACCTGACTGGCTTCAAGACTAAGCTTGGTAAGTTTAGGGAGGAGATGGTGTGACAAGACTGCCTACAATGACACGTAGCTGATTTGCGACTGCTAGCAGCAAATGTCTCCAAAGGCTGGTGATGGGGCACTAGAGGGGGAGGGCTCTGAGTTACTACAGAGAATTCTTTCCCAGGTGTCTGGCTTGTGGGTCTTGCCGACATACTCAGGATCTAACTGGTCTCCATATTTGGAGTCTGGAAGGAATTTCCCCCCAAGTCAGTTGGCAGAGACTGTGGGGATTTTTTTGCCTTCTTCTGCAGCATGGGTTATGGGTCATTTACAGGATTAAACTGGAGTAAATGGTGGATTCTCTAACTTGAAGTCTTTAAATCAGCAACTCAGCCAGAGTTTAGGGGTCTATTACAGGAGTGGGTGGGTGAGGTTCTGTGACTTGTAATGTGCAGGAGGTCAGACTAGATGATCATGATGATCCCTTCTGGCCTTAAAGTCTATGGGCCTAAATGGACCAATCAGTGCTCAGCATATTAGTGCACTTTAGAAATCACACCCCTGTAATGAGCATTGACCCTTCATGTGGACATGCCCCAAGTCTAAAGGGAGAATAACATACAAGTGCATCAAGGAGTTGGTAGCAACTGGAAGTTACAAGATCTTAGACTTCTTGGAGTCATTTACATTGAACTCTGAGTTTAGCCCTGAAAGCCAGAAAAAACAATGGAAAGGGGCAACTCTAGAGAAAGACCTGCAGAGAGAACCGAACTCAGACTAGGCATAAGTGGATTTAGCTCCAGTACGTTTCAGTGATGTTATCTGCTGACACCTGGGTTGAATTGATCCCAGAATGCATCCAAAAATAAGCCTTAAACAGGATAATGATGCTTTATTAAAGCTGGCCTCTCTTTAGTGCCAAGAAGCAGTCCAAAATTTGGTAGGTTCTCTTTTCACAATGAGCCACAAAACACCTGCCGAGCTGTTTGAATGGTCTTCGGTGAAAGTGTCCATCACCAAGCACTGTTTTTATCAAGCAGACGGCATACAAATTGCCAAATCCCACACTGTCTTTCAAAGGGTAAGGGACTCTTAGCCCGCTGAAGCCAATGGGAGTTATGTCAGTGATTTCAATGAGAGGTGGTTCTTGGTCTAAATTCTCTTAGAGGCCTAACTGAGAATGTTTACTGGTTGCCTTCCACAAGATACAGCTCACTATGTTTATGTTATGACATTAAGTTGCACAAAACCAAATTGTGCCTCTGGATGAGTGCTCTAGGTTTCCACTAAATTTAGTGGGAGTTGCCTGTGCTCATCAGAAGTGCAAAAGTTAGTCCATGACATTGAAAATAAAGGTGGGTTTTGTTATTTTGTGGGTATTTTGCAAAACCCAAACTTTGCTCCAGGGGAAGTAAAGTTCAATGAACAAAATACAGCTCTCAAGGGCCTTGCTTTGATTTCTGCCTTACTGGCTGATGAGTTTTGACTACCCATTAGGTACAATGTGCTCTGTGCCATGAATTAGATCTTGGCGTTCATTAGAAAAACAGCTATTTGGCTGTGCAAACAATATGCATCCGTTTATTTGAGTACAAAAAATGGCCGTTTTGTGGGCACTGGCATAAAATGAATTATGCTCTGACAATTAAATAGACATATGAATCCATGTTATACAGTGGTAGTTTTATGCTGCTCTGATGGTGTAAAGTAGATGTAAACCAGACTTAACTAGCCGGTTACTCTGGGTTTACGGCTGCTTTGCATCACTGTCATGGTGAATATGGCCCAATGTAATCTTTAGAACATTTTATGTTCTTGGGAAATTAATCCTCTCTTGCTATGCTCAGTGGTGCCTCAGAAGCTACTGTGGCAACCAGCTCCAGTCAGACGGATACAGCGTCAGTGGCTGACACTGGTTTTGAATTTCTGGGTTCTATGGGCCAATTCTGCAAACTTTGCTGGATATTGATGTCCAAATCTCTCTTTCCGGAAGCACCCGGTGTCAGCCCCCTGAGAGGCTAGATGACAGTCAGATGGCGATGGATGAGGCTCCAACATACACCTCTATCCCGATATAACGCGACCCGATATAACACGAATTCAGATATAACGCGGTAAAGCAGTGCTCCAGGGAGGGGGGGGGGGGCAGAGCCGCGCACTCCGGAGGATCATAGCAAGCTCAATATAAAGCGTTTTCACCTATAACGCGGTAAGATTTTTTGGCTCCCAAGGACAGTGTTATATCGGGGTAGAGGTGTACAACATGCCATACTGCACTAGTGCATATCGCTGCATTGTGAGAGGATGTGGTGATGCAAACATCACAGCATCATAGCATATAAACCTTCCCCACTGCATCCACTGTTAAAAGTGGCAACCCTGGAGGAAACCGCAACTCCTACTTCAACACTGGCTTTATAATGCAGAGAAAATTGGATTTTTTTTTAAAATAAAGCAGACTAAAGTACACAGGCATTCAAGGTGTACAGTTCATATTTATGATTGCACTGATTGATGTGGATCTATCTGGTTGTATTCCAACGAGGCCCCTCTGAGGTGAAATTCATTATAATTTGTAAAGCCATCAAGCTGCTGGGACATAAACTGCAAAGGATTGAAAGTACAAGTCAAGGCCCTGAGAGAAGGCTCTCTCATCTGCTATCATGATACCACGTCCCACTGCATCACCATGTGTTGCAGTTCGTTAGCACAAAGGGGAAGTAGATCTAAATCAGTTGCAATACAGTTACGACTGCCAATAAGAATTTCATCTTGCTGCACCTTTCAGGCACAGCACCCTGCAGATCCAGTTAGTCCGAGGGGCTGATGAAACAGTATTGATGCTGCATGAACTCATGTTTATAAACCCCAAACTGAGCAAAAAGGTAAGTTCTTAAACTCACTGATTAGCTGTGATCTAATGGGGAGAACAAGACATTGAAAACAGGATTCCTGCACATTATTGTCAGACTCATTAATGCAACCTTGAAGCCTCAGTTTCCCCCACATGTAAACTAGGGTAATGGGATGAATCCATTCCTGTGCTGGTAAAGAGCCTGGCAGAAGAACAGAAGGGAAATCAGTTTAAGAAAGATTATGAAACGTATTTAAGCACCTAACTCCAATTGACTTCAATTGCACTTCATGGACTTAAATGGGAATTTGGTACCTAAATACCTTTCAGGATCTGGGCCCTTGTGTCTCACCAATTCTGGGGCTGCCAGGGGACAGCTCCTGAGGGCAGCCCTGTATTGTGACCCTGCTGCTATGACCCCTAGAGGCCATATGGTAGCTGAGGAGTAGAAACACTTCCTCCAACTCCCAGATCTGATTCTCAGCTTGATTCTAAGTTAGGGTGACCAGAGGAGAGACGTGAAATATTGGGATGCGGGGGTGGGGAGGTGCCGGCGGAGCAAAACAAAAACAAACAAACAAAACCCAAGAGCCGCCGGAGCATAGGAAAAATTGGTGGGGGCTGAGCACCCACCGGCAGCTCCATGCCCTACCCCCCCGCACCAGCTCGCCTCTGCCTCCCCTGAGCTGAGGGCCGCGTCCTGCTTCTTCCCCCTCCCTCCAGTACTTGCGCCGCCATACAGCTGATTAGCGCAAGCCTGGGAGGGAGGGGTGAGGAGGAGGAATGTGGTGTGCTTGGGGAAGTGGTGGGGCCCGGGCGGAGATTTGGGGAGGGATCCAATGGGGCAGTGAGGGGCAGTGCTGGGGGCGGGACAAGGGCGGGAATTTGGGATGGGATCCAATGGGGGAGGGAGAGGGCAGAGTCGGGGCGGAGGGCAAAATATCAGGACAATTCGCGTCCCAACCGAACATCGGTCGGGACGCGGGACAAACAAGTAAATATCAGTACAGTCACGATAAAATTGGGACGTCTGGTCACCCTATTCTAAGTGGATGCTGGTCCACACTGCAGAACCATTGCCGAATTTGTCACAATACAGTTGTTGAGGAAAGAAGCTGTTACAAGGCTGAGGCAAACTGGTGGAGCTGTGCAGGAAAACGTACATTTGCCATGCCTTGTATCTGGTTGTACCCAATGCTACTTTATTTCACTTGCACAAGAATTCAGGTTTCCCTATTAATTACTATTAATAATAATAGTACAATGGAGGTGAGAAAGCAAAACTCAGTGAAAAATTAAACACACTGATTTCTTGATAGGATACAGGATAAAGCTTCAGAAAACAGAATAGAGAGTGATCTTACCAGACGTACACAACTTTCAAATTACACTCTTATGTTAGGAATGCTTTTTTGGGCATACACTATAATCCCAGCCTGAATGACTTGCTTTAGATGAGGGGAAGAAATGAAATCAAGAAGGAACAAATGTAATGTCTCCATGAGAGGGAGAGCACAACCTGTATTTCTCCTCTGTTACAAGCTGCATCACTTCTGGCCTCACAAAATGACCTTTTGCAGACAGCAGACTCCCAGAAAAGTAAAGATGCAATGCACAGAAAACAATCTTTACAGTTGCACAGTTATATATGCCACCTGGACAGTTTTTTGTGGTAGGGATACCTTTGTTTCCCCCAAAGATAGAATCTACTCAAAAATTGTCAGCGATGGATTTCAAATAGGGTTTGGAACTTTTGAGAGTCATATTCCGTTTAAAGCAACAGAGGGTCCTGTGGCACCTTTACGACTAACAGAAAAAAGATTTCCATTCCATACGGCTAAATGCAGTGCCTTGCATGGTGTCAAGTATCAGAGGGGTAGCCGTGTTAGTCTGAATCTGTAAAAAGCAACAGAGGGTCCTGTGGCACCTTTAAGACTTCTGTTAGTCTTAAAGGTGCCACAGGACCCTCTGTTGCTTTTTACAGATTCAGACTAACACGGCTACCCCTCTGATACTTGACTATATTCCGTTTAGCTTCCCAAAGTATGTCCATCTTTGCATAGATTGCATTCACAGCCAAATACTCAGCTGGTATAAACTGACATAATTCCAACAGAGGCAGGCCATCTTACCTCAGCTGAAAAGAATGCCAGCTAGATTTGTAGAGCAGATTACTTTGAAGTGCCCAGGTCTTTAAAATGGCAGGCCTGGGAAGCTGTAACCTTTGCGGCTGTAACCAAACTTCTTTTAGTTTGGAGGTTCGGCTTACAGAAGTTGGGTAAACTGGGAGTGTATTAAATTATATTAATGTTCAAAAGAAGCATCTTCTCTGAAGAAGAGGTAAGCAGGGGCATGAGGGGGAACTGAAAGTTCGAGCTGCTGATTAGATGCACATACTACCCAGCTCTTTAGTTGGTGTAAAGTGGCACTACTCAGATCTACACCAGCTGAGGATCTGTCCCGCTGCACTTTGTTGCAACAGAGACATAACGCTTGTTGGGTCCTCTGATCTGTAATATTTCCATCCCGCAAAGTACAAGTCACAGGTTTATCGTTTCAAATAACGTTTATCAGACTTGTTCAGAGCACCTGAGCCTTTGAGCACTTTATTGCACTAGCAGATGTGAGATCGCAGCATTGTGAGATGTAGAAAATGTTTGTATAACATGTGAAATTCATTCGCTAACCTTGGCTTTAATTGCTTTCACAATGCATGAAACCTCCAGCGCGGCTGTGTCTGAGGTAACCTGTGAAACACACTTGTGAAATGTGCTGCAGTCCCCGTCCAATGGCTAATTCTCATTGAGGAAAATTGCCTACTACTGCTAGCGGGTAATGGACTTACTCTTTTAGCTTAGGTGATAGAAGTCTTGCACTGTGGTGCTGGAAGTCCTGGGTTCCAACTCTGCTGATGACCCATGGTGGGGTCATTACACCTGATGTGAATATTCTGACTACCTCAGTGTGATAGCCCATCTCCTCTAAGAGACGTTCTGAAGAACTTTTCTCAGAGTACAGAATCTAAGATGCTGTATAAGATAAAGGTCATATCCTACCACTGCTTATGACAAGTACAACTGTGGTTGCATGGAGTCTGCGTGATGGCAGAATCTGGGTGCAACAGCTAACAAATGCATGAAAAAAAAATCATGTAAAGAATCCCAGAAAAGGGAGAGCTGGTCAAAAAAAAGTGGGTCAAGATGGCATTGACCTGAACAGAAATACAATGCATTGAGCTTTCAATATAGCCACAAAAGGATTCTGGTGGGGACCCTCAAGGAGGGACTTTCACACTGGATTAATTAATAGCAAATGCATGGCCACAAAGTTCTGATCCAAGTCCAGACCCCACTTTTCCCAATGTTCAGGGGTCTTGGATCTGGTGTTCCCATTCCGGCTCATTGTAGAAATGATCTAGATCAAGAGCTTTGGAGGCAGCCTGACCTTTCTCAAAGTTTGCCAGGTTTCGATCTGGAATTCCAGTCCAAGACCATTTCTAATTTTAGCTATTGTAGAAAGGCTGGCTTGATCTCTGACCTGTTTTGCGGACAGGGAGACAGGGTGTGGCTGACGGAATTTGAGGCTGGAACTTTCCGTGAACTGAGACGGAGCTCCAGCAGCTTACTGAGAAAGGTAGGAGTAGCAGCTGAATCAGGGGTTGGTGGGGGGTTTCTAGCGGACCTCTGTGACTGCATGGAATTTGTGTTCTCCACACTTGCATTGACCCATGAGTCATAGTGGTCAATAACACTTGTGTGGCGAGATCCTGTGAAGTGGAACACACACACACACACACACACACACACACACACACACACACACACACCAGAAACTGACAAGCCTGCCAACAACCAATGTGTCAGATTCAGCAGCTTGCTAAACCCCACTGTGGGCCTAACAAAGCTGCTGTGGTATTGAATGCACAATGAGTCTCTCCAATGACCATGTCTTCAAAGGCATATTGGCTTGGAACCAATAGTTCTTGGTGGCTGGGGTGTCAGCCAAAGCTAATGCACCTTTTCATTCATTATTTGTCGCCTGGTTACCAGTATGATAAAAACAAGACCATAGATTTCTCCTGGGATTGCACTGCATTTCCAATTCATACGCCTGTCAGAAGCCTTCTTCTAGCATTACATTTTTTTTAAATGACAGCTGAACACATTAACTAGTCAAATTCAAGGTCACTGGCCGCTCTTGCTAACATGAAAAAAAAAATGCATATAAAAATAAAGAGTTGGCCAGGGCATTCCTCCAAAAACATCATTCTGGGAAACGCTTGAATAATCAAGGCAGTAATAGAAGATCACGGTATCACAAAACAGACCAGATCCTCCGCTGGTGTAAATCAGGTTCTGCTGAGATCAGTTCAGCTTAGCCGCACCCATACATCTGAACTGAGCCTCAAGCCAACGTGGCCAAAGAAATACAATTTTCTATTGATTCCCCCCACTCCAGTTTTAGCTTTCTAAGCTTCCCAACTAGTGTGCAATTGCTAGGATATAAAGAAATGGGGCTAGAATAGCCCCAAATGGTGGAGTGGAAGGTGTAAGGAGTTGTTCGTCCCCAACCCATTGTGCTGGTGTGAGGGACGGTTTTAGTCCTTACACTCCTGGCCTACAGAGACTGGGGTGTCTAGTACAATGAGTAAGATCATCCTCAGACTGTAGTGCCAACAGCAGCTAAGCAGATGTCTGGCCAACTTGGTTTCCTGTGATTCATTTTCCTGTTTCAGATGAAAGATCTACATCATGGAAATGTGAATCCGTTCCTGGGCCTCGTTGCCATGGTGACAGAGCACTGTTCCTGAGGAAGCCTGGAAGACCTACTGAGAAATGAGGGTGTGAAACTTGTCTGGCTGTTCAAATCATCTCTTCTGGTGGATTTAATTAAAGTAAATCCATTGTTCATGCTAAGGCCACACCATATTTGCACCAATTAAGCTATGTTGTTTAGAGGTGCAATTATTTTTACCAGTGCAGTTATACTGGCACAACTCCCATGTGGCCATAGTTATATTATGATAAAGGAGCCTGATATGAGACTAACTTTCCCCTTCCCAAACAGGAATAACTATGCTGGTATAAGCACATTTATAACGGTGTAACTTCATCCACACAAGGGGGTGGGGGAGATGTGTCACTTTAATTATACCAACATAATTAAAGTGGTACAGATTTTGAGTGAAGATGAGCCCCAAAGATGGAGGGGTCTGACTGATGAAGGTCCCTGTCCTCAGTGGCCTTGTCTGTTATCAACTAAAGATGGGCCCAAGTGGCAACGTCCAGTTCCAGATCAGGTTCTGATCTTCCTCAAAGTTCAGTGGGCTGCTCAGACTCCAGGTTGTAGAGACGGGGACCTGAGCTTGGTTCTGAGTTTTCTCAAAGTTCAGTAGTGTCCTTTAATTTCAATGGTGCCACTGTATCGGGAGTGAGTCAGGGTAAAATTCAGTCCAGCTTCTCAGAATGATTTATTGTCTATTTAAACGGGGCATTAAATATTTACATCGTTGGGATTTTGCCCATGGACATTTCAAACCCTGTAATTGTGCAGTTGGTGGATGGCTTGTGCTGAAGATCACCAATTATGGATGGAAAGCACTATGGGAAGCACAAAATTTCCTTGTGTTCAGGCACGCCTAGAAGGTAAATTGTTGCAGGGAAGCAGAAAAAAAAAATCTGCTGGAAATATATTTCCATTGATTTAATGGCACTAGTTCTGGATCCCTATAAAATTGTGGGTTGGTGACAGCATAAGAAACTGCATGCACACTCCTAAAACATCTCTGAAATTACCCATGTGCTGTATGTTATTATAATAAAGTATATGCTCGACGGTTCAGTTGGCTTTGCTGAGACCGAAAGCCAGTAGCATTATCCCACAGCAGTGGAAAGTGATTTTGTCATAAGCGATGACGGACAGAAAACCCATCCTAATTTGAGATGGGTCCCAACAGGAACCACACATCTGAAGTAATCCTGATTTTCTGTGGTGTGGAGGGGTTGGATTCAAATCCCTAAATCCAACCCCCTCCTTGGTTTTTATGGCCAGGTCAGATACAAAACTGAAAAGTGTGCGTTTTCCAGACCCAATCTGTCTACAGTCCAAGATAGTGGAAATCTTATGGGAACAGCTGATCTCATGAAATTCCCATCAGAACCGATGGCCTTATGGAATTCCCATAATTTTGGGGCAAAATCTTGAGAATGGCTTTGAAGATTTTGGCCCTGTTTACTCTAACCCGACCCCTGCCTTGTGCTTCCACTTTATGGCAGTTTGACATTATTTTCAGTGGGGATGGGATTTGGCACTGCCATGGAAATGTGAGATTCTCGCTACAGCCGTTGCCACAAAAAAAATGGATATTCCCCCCCCCACATACACACACAAAAGTTATTTATGGTGGTACTTGCAGCATTCCCCATTCTATGTATACAGAATTTGCAATTACCACGGTATGATAAAGATCCACTTTTTGAAGGTGCCTACTGCATATTACCCTTGTGTCTTTTGTTGTTTACATTCTGTGGGTTGTAAGGGCTCATAGTATTTCACTGCCCCACGGGCTGCTTTGTTTGAGTCGATCTGTGTGAAAAATATTTCATTCACTTTTCTTTTTTCTAAAAAAGCAAATATATCCAGGCTTTAGGATCAATACTTTTTGTGGGGATGTTTTCAAACAAAAAGAAATGAAAAGAAACAAAACAAAACGAAAAGGAGCAGTTTTCACTGACGAATTTTAGATGCACATTTCAGTTTTGGTGTAGGAGTAAATGCATTTTTTAGTATAAATTTTCATTTGTGGCAATTTGGGAAAATTCAGGACATTTTCCAAAGTGGAATTTCATTATTTTTGGTATACCACAAAGACAAAGGCCCTGATGCCAACTCTGTCCGATCCAGTCTGGCAGTTCCTCCCTTCCTACCCACCACAATACCACATACGTAGCATTTTTTATCAGTAGATCTCAAACTGCTTTCCAAGGAGATCAGTATCATCATTAGCCTCATTCTACAGCTGGGGAATCAGACGCCAGTTAGGCAGTGCCTTGGCCAAGTTCGCCAAAAAGACCAGCAGCAGAGCCAGGAATTGAACCTAGTCTCCCATGCCCCAGGCCAGTGCTCCATCCACAAGGCTATACTGTTCCTTCATTCATCTCTTGTTTCCCCACTGAAAGGTTTATATCATTAATGTTTGTAAAGCATTTGGAGCCCTTCAGCGGGAAGCTGTCACTGAAGTGTTATTGACAGATATTGTCATCAGCGTTTGTAGGTGTCATGTTCCTGTTCTGAGCGATCAAGAATAGACCCTCCAAAACGTTCTCTCTATAGGAAGACTATCTGAAGTGTTGATGGGGATATTTTCAGCATGGTAGGAGAGGAATTAAACGTGCAACATCTGCTGCTGAGTGTAGACAGGAATTATGAAGGGTCTTCTGTATGCACTGCCAAAAATTGACTCCTGACCGGTGTGGGGGTTTTATTTTCTTTCTTATTTTGGGGGAGGGGGGTGTCTGGAAAGCAGCTCTAGCCATTCATTGAGGTTTTGTTTTTAAAGCTAGTATAATATTTCAGTATCAGAAGCCAGCTTTTGTTCTGCATCAATCTCAGACACAAAGACTCCCGCCACACAGGGAAAGCACAAAAACACAGTATAACCAAAACAAGCTCTCCACATCCCTGAGCTGCAGGAGTGAGTGACTGACCCTATTCTCCCTGTTTTTCTTAGGGGAGGGGGAAATTAAGCACTTAGAGAGGTAGCCATCCTTGTTTTAGCACTGACTGAGCATGAAGCACGGGGTCCAGCAAACACATTCCACTGTTGTGAGGGGGTGGGTGGGTTTGGGGCATGGCCACGCCCCTTCTATCCCTACTGGCCGGGACTGAGAGGCGCTCACGCTGTCCCTTTATGAAACAGCAGAAAGCGTCACTGCTGTGTGCTGCTCCCAGGTGTAGGCAGAATAGCTCAGGGAACTTCCCTTGGCCACTATATTTATCTCTAGTGTGGCTTGCTTGGGTGGGAAAGTCCAGTGTTTGTCTTATAATCACGGGCGGCGGGTGAAGCTTCCGCTTGGGGAAGCCAGTTCCTCATCCCACCTCTTCCACCTGTGGCCCCGTCCACACTCCACCCCCACAGGGCCCCTTCCGCGCTCCCCACATGCATCCCTCCTCTCCTTCCCCCGCCTCCCCACTCAAGCGGCAGTGGGAGTGGGGAGGGTGCGAGAGGGGAGGAGAGGAGAGACGCGACAATGGGGCCAAGCAGGGAGGAGAGGAGGAACCGGGACAGCGGGGACCTCTGGAGAGAGGGCTGGCGAGGAGCAGCCAGGCAGCGGCGAGCGGAGAATGTTGAGCCTTTATATGTGCCATGCAGGTTCCTGGGTGGCTGAGGAGGCGGTATCTGCGACTCAGTTTCCCGGGTTCATCGATAATCTCCCTGGGGAGTCCAAGGGACCTGGGAAGCTGAGTAGCAGATACCGCCTCCTCAGCCGCCCGGGAACCTGCCTGGTGCATAATAAATAAGCAAAAACTTCCCACGGAAGCCCACTCCCAGCAGGGAGGGGAAGAGACGGGGCCACCATGGCCCAGGCAGCCAGTGTTAAGGTCAGCAGCGGCTGTGCTAGGGGAAGCTCAGCCTCCCCTGGCCTATTATACCCGCCGCCCCTGTTTATACTTTTTACCCACTTTAAATGAGCGCTTCAGTTTTTCAGCTCCTGAAGTCTCTCTGCTTAGTCTGACACACCAATAAAAACAGCTGACTCAGGCATTTACCCACGACTGCAGCCAGGCTGGAGTTGAACAGCAGGGGAGAGCAGTGGGAAGCTCTTCCAAGCCAGCCGACAGGGGCCTGTTTATCAGAGCAGGGATCTCTGGCAGGCAGCTGCACACTTTGCTCGACTTTATAAACCTCCGTGGTATCACTGATGATTATTGCAGAGGGTTAGCCAGCACGGCTCATGAGTTCACCCAGTGCCTTTGGCAACAAGCCGTTGCAAAACAAACCCGGGGAGGAGGAACCTGATACAATTAGACAACTGGGCCAAGAGATCTTACCACAACATCAATGGTTTCCTCTGAAACATTGCACTGTGGGAGATCAGGCCTGAAAGATTTGGGCACTCCTTATTCAGACTGTCTAGACAGAGAACACCACACACATGCAAGTGCATTAACTATTGAACTCACTTAACTTGAAGTACCATCTATCGTCTCTTGTCTTATATTTAGAGTGTGAACTCACTGGGGCAGGGAACCATCTTTTTGGTCCGGTGCTTGTACAGCACCTAATACAACGGGGCCCTTGTTCACCGCTGGGGCTCCTAGGCTGTCCTGCAATACAAATAATTAAATATATTGCTGCCATTTCATTAAAACAAACATTTCTCTTCTCTAATAAGAACTTGTGTTTTCCCTTGAGGTCACCATGTGCTGGCAAACACGTTCAGCATTAGTTTCACTAGAGATGACCCTGACCTCCACAGCCTTTGAATAGGCCCTATTTAGACTTCCTGTGGATTGAAATCACTTTCAGGCCTGGACCATGCATTTGTTCAGCACGATCCTGCTCGAAGCCTCCAGACTCTACTGCCATATAAATACTAAATCTTGCATCCCTAGTGCTGGTTTCTGCACTCCTTACTCGGGTAAAACTCTCACTGAAGTCAGGCAGTAAGGAACACATAATTAGGCCCCTATAGAAGAAATACATTACTACTGACGTTATTTAAACTGTAGCCCATTGTCTTTGTATTAGTAATGTGAACAGTCTTAGGCTATGTCTATGCTAGCACTTGTCAGTAAAACTTTTGTTGGTCGGGTGTGAAAAAAGACACACTCCTGACTGACATAAGTTTCACCGACAAAAGTGCCGGTGTGGACAGTGATACGTCAGTGGGCGACTCTCCTGCTGACATAGCTACTGCCACTCGTTGGGGGTGGGGTAATTATGCCAGCAGGAGGGCTCTCGCCCGCCGGCCTAAAGCGATTACACGGGAGACTTATACTGCTACAGCTGCACTGCTGTAAGGTCTGTAGTGTAGACATAGCTTTAGTTAGTATCATAGTTCCACCCAGAGTCCCCAGCTGAGATTGGGGTCCCATTGTACCGTACATACACAGAGTAATACAGTCCCTGCTCTGAAGAACCTGCAGTCTGAAAAGAGAAGACAACGATTTGAAGGGGATATAGCAGGAACATAGAGGTGAAGAGACTCACTCAAGGTCACACAGTCGGTCAGTGGCAGATTTGGGTTTAAAACTAGGTCTCTTGACTCCCAGTCTAGCATTCTGTCCATTTGACCACTCTACTTCGTGCAAGCACTCCACTGAAGTCATTTGAGCTTTTCTGGTATGTTGTGTTTATTTTTTATCTTTCAGGAAATTATAGGCTCATTATTGAGCAGTAAAAATTCATTTTTATCAGTGTTGTAAAACTAATTTTCCATAAGTCAGACAAAAAAATTGCTCCCCTTTGCCCTTCTAGGACTGATCTCCCAGTGAGCTCTGTATTAATTATTACTGATATTGAGTTCTTTCAAACTACTTCACAAGTTTTAACATTGTGAGAACTGTAGATTATCAGGTATGTTTGATAGTGTATTTTATAAAAATATCTGCTGTTATATTTCTGCTTTATTAGCGTTTCGTTGACTTTAAGCTACATCTGGAAGCCCAAATATGAATCAATGCTGTGTTTATAGAAAAAAAATAGAAATGACTTGTTTTGTTGTAATAGTTAAACCCAGCATCAACCAAGCATCTTATTCAATCTGATTTTTTTTTTAAATAAACTTTTATCTGGAATTTAGACTTGTGCTTTTCGGGTGGCCATAATATTCCATAGGTACCATAGAAAAATCTTTGCCTATCTAGGTCATACTTGCCCATGTTGTTTGCAATGTATTGTACCCACTCATACCTAGATATTGTAAACTTGTGAGGGCAGGGAGTCAGGTTAGATTTACTAAATCTAACTCCAGAACAGTCATAGAGCTAAAGTATTATATAGACTTATGTAATATTACAAAAGAACATTAGACACAATTAGTGTGTGTGTGTGTGTGTGTGTGTGATTGTGTGTGATTAAAATAGTCAGAGGCTTATCCTTCCCCTCAGGTAAGGAGTGCAGCTCCTCACAACAGATTTTTGTGGGCTTTTATTTTGGAAGATAAATTTTTAAATGGCGGCACCTAACTAAAACATCTAAATCCTACAACTGGATGCTTAAATTGGCTCTTGGGTGTGTAATCCGTGTCGGAACTGACTAGAATGCCCAGTGTGAGATCTGTACCTCCTGGTTAGGCAGTCACATTTTAAGATTGGCCAGTGTGCACGCGGGTGTGAACACTGCAGGCATATCTTCTCATTGAGAAGTTGGCACACAGCACGAGTTCTTTGTGAGCTAGCTAGCAGGGATTGGATCTTGAATAAGGGATGAGATAGAGGAAAAATAAACATCTCTTGCCCAGACAGGAAGCTAATCATGTCTCCATTTCCAAGCGTGGGAGACAGGGTGGTCTCTAATGCATAGCCAGGAACTCCTGAGTTCTGATCCTGGAACTTGCTGTGACCTTGGGCAAGTCTCAAACTCTGATCTCAGTTTTTCTATCTGAGAAGTGGATATTCTAAGCAGAAGATTATAAGGGGATTTAAATGTTCCAAAGGGCTTTTGTTGGCCCTCTGCACCCCATGTAAGCAGCAGCAAGCTACTAACAGGTCCCTGCCCCAAAGGTTATTGTACCCTGCGTTCAAAACACTGCTACAATCCAGGACAATGTTTAATCCTTAGTAATGAACAGCAAACACAAAGAGCAATTAAATCTTAAAAAAAAAAAGTTTTCCTGTGCTATGCAATGGTTTTTAGTATCACAGTTAAGACTCATACTTGTCAGCATCCAGACCAGTCTCATTGATCTCAATGACTAGCTCTTACTGATTCAGGTTTATTTCCTGGCCCATACGTGGCAGGTGGGTTGTCCTCCCCATGCCTCATTACTGTCTGTTTGGGGACTGTGAATATCACTTCGTGTAGGGAATCCACAGGGTTACTGTCAGTGCTCTTGGCCACACATGCTGATGAATGATTAGCAGCCCTCTGCCAGAGATGCTGCCAGCCCTGGGTTGTGTGGCTTCTCCTTTAAAGGTTTAATTGTAATTAGTGCTGGTGAAAGGTGTAAGTTAAAGACTCCAGGAACAGCCTGGAACAAGCACAGCACAGACAGCAGCTGTGTAAGCTTCCCAGCATTGCCCTGGCCATGGGCTTCAGCCTTGCGCTGGTGGGTTGACCATCAGAGGCAAGAAGTTAGTTCAGTTGCACACTTCTTTTGAGAATGCAAAAATCCAGTCAATGCCAGTTGTGGTGGAGCTTTGTGATGTACAAACCCACCTACTAGTTCCTGGACAGTGATTAAGTCTGAATTGTGTTCTATGCTCAAACGAGAGTCTCCGATTTGGGCCATACTAATCAAAATGAATGACCTGCTGTAAACATTGCATTAATTTCCCTGGTAAAGAGGGGGTGGGTTATAACCTTTGCTTGGACATCACAATGCTGAGCTTCCAATCCTACAATCAAGCCCCTTAATCCACTACTTTTTAGAACACCCACAACTGTGGTGTAGCGGGGTAGTCGCCCGCTCCTGCCCTGAGGGGTTTAAAACAGCCCAGGAGAGGGCCATGGCTGGGGGCAAGCAGCTCCCAGGCTGATTGGGGAAGCAGGCACAGCTACGACCATGCCCCAAACAGACCTCAGCTAGCCCTTATAAAAGGGCTGTTAGCCAGAGGCTAAGAGAGAGTCTCCTCTAGCTGTGGAGGGAGAGGGTCTGGCTGCTGGGGAGTGTACCAGGGTACCTGAGGTGGAGCAGGGCTGAGGAAAGGCGAGAGGAGCTGGGGAGCTCCTGCCTGGTAACTCCCCAGGCTGCCAGCCTTGTGCAAGGCCAAATAGGTACTGGGGTTGCAGGGGGCAGCCCAAGGCCAAGGCAGCAGGTCCAAACCCCCCTTGCCTGTGATGAGTGGCTTATACGCTGCAGTCTGCCCCAGTGAATGGGGGCTAGATGGTGACTGGCAGTAGCCCACGACTGAGGCGAGGTGGGGATAGTGGGTGGGGGTTCCCCTGGGTGGGGAGACCCAGAAACCATGGGGGTACTGCCAGGGGACAGCCCCACCCCAAGAGAAAGGGGCACCGGTGTCCAGGAGGGAGACGCCAGCCGACAGAGGGCGGTCCGGAGGATGGAAAGCTAATTCCCTGGATGACCATCAGGAGGTGGTGAGTCTCGCACTGTTACATGTGGTGTGATTAAAATGGCAAAGTGTAAGCCCCTGTTGTAAGTAAAAGGTATCTACAGCTGTATGATGGAGTCTCACATCAATGCCAACATATGATGATTCAGCAAACACTATAGGTGAACATGCAGCGGTGTGCTCGGGGGGAGACAGGGGCATGGGCCCCCCAATCAGGGCCGGCTCCAGGGTTTTGGCCGCCCCAAGCAGCCAAAAAAAAAAAAAAAAAGCCGCGATCGCGATCTGCGGCGGCAACTCGGCGGAAGGTCCTTCGCTCCGAGCAGGAGTGAGGGACCGTCCGCCGAATTGCCGCCGAATACCTGGACGTGCCGCCCCTCTCCAGAGCGGCCGCCCCAAGCACCTGCTTGCCAGGCTGGTGCCTGGAGCCGGCCCTGCCCCCAGTAATCGTCGGGAGCACAGAACTCCTCCAGTCCCAGGGTCGCGGTGGGGGGCGGGAGAATGAGCTCCTCCCAGCCCCAGGGGCCGCGAGGGGGGAGAAGTGAAGAGTGAGCTCCTGCCAGAGCCAAGGCAGGTGTGAGAGCAGGCTCCTCCCAGGGGTGGTGTATGTTTGTAGAACGTGCTTCCTCCCTCCCCGCCCCCAAGGGGCCAAAGTTAAATTTCTGCACACACTCCTGTCATGGATACCCGAGGTCAGACCAATGAGAGAAATGCAAACACGTTTACACATTAGATTTGTCCATGAGCATTGCAACCTGTTGTATCTTTGCTTTGTGCTGTTCACGTTTTTCACAGAAGGTATTAATGCTTCAAAGCAGTTAATGGTGACAAGACAAATTTGCTGCCACCTTATTCTGTCATGGGTTGTTGCTTCCCAGATCTTGGGGTCAACTGACATGCTTTCAAGTTTGATGACAGCGTGTCTTTATATTGTTTGTACCAGCCATCATGAGAATGGGTGCCTAGCGTTAGCTTACCATAAAATATGGCCTTGAGTATTCTCAAATCAACCATATGAATGAGATGTCCAGACGAATGCAGGTGAACTTTTATGAGCATGCTTTGAATGCTGGACATCCAATGATTAAGAATTTTTGATTTCAGGAACTTGTCCCATAATCTGACCTTGCAATCAGACTGAAGAAAGTGCATGTGTAACTGATCTAGTTTTCTAATGTGGCGGTGCTACGTTATGCACGTCTCTCAAGCATATAAAAGTCTTGTGAGCACGCATGCCCAATAGACATTTAGCTTAGGGATTTAGCTGTATAGATACCGGAGAGAGAGAGATAATACATAGTAATGTGAAGGGGTTATTGGCATAACTTTGTGATATTTTTGACATCCATGAGTAATGAAACTATCACAAAGTTATAGCATGAAGGTCACCCCAATAAAACCCTGATAATTCACCACACCCTTGTGTGTTCTCTATGTACCACATTTTACAGAAGCAAATAGTTAGGAATGTTTAAGAGGTCCCCCCCCGCCCCCCCCAAAAAATTCCTTCTATTTTTCACATCCCTTCACCCACAAACTAGACTCTTAGGCCTGACCCTGTACCACTGATGTCAGTAGGAGTTTTGCTATTCGCCTTGGTGGGAGCAAGTTCAGGTCCTTAATACCATGAGTCCAAGTTCTAACTCCAGCTGAGCCCCTGAAAATCTCCCACTGAATGTATTTGGCTCTGAGGAAGAGAAAAATGAAAACAAGTACATGCTAACACCTCTAAGACATGACCGGAAATGCTTTGAGAGAGAGTGTGTTAGGATATTTAGGGCTGGAATCTTGGGATCTTACAAGGGTAAAAGGAAATTTCCCCTTTCCAAGTGTATAAAGCCTCTGTTTCTAGCCCTAATGAGATGTGAGATATCAATATCTAAACCTGTCACTAGCCAAGGACCGGTGTGTGCAAGGACTAGAGCCGGTTTAAGATTGGAGGCACCTTACACATTTGAAGGAAGGAATATTTTGCTAGCAGATATTTTCTCAGGATACAATGATGGCTGTTTGAAGATTCTCGGAGATTAGAATTAGCTGGATGTTCCAAGTCCCAGTGGGAAGCATCTCAGGGTTACGCCATATCCTAGCATATCTTGACATGTTAATTGATTATTTCCACACACAGATGAGAGAAGGGAAAGAATTGGAGGTAATATCTCTATCTGTAGCCTGCATTTGTAGGGCTTTTCTATATACTTTTAACAGAACTCTCCCCTGCAAAACATGGAGGTTCCGGTCTCTTAGCTCTCCAAAAAAATTAACTGGCACATCAGCCAGATTCCTGAAGGAAGGTACCGTATGGGACATCCACACATTTAGAACAAAAACTGTCAGATCTTGGGAGACAGACCTGTCCTCGCTTACAGACAGCCCCCCAACCTGAAGCAAATATTCACCAGCAACCACACACCACAGAACAAAAACACTAACCCAGGAATCTATCCTTGCAACAAAGCCCAATGCCAACTCTGTCCACATATCTATTCAAGTGACATCATCATAGGACCTAATCACATCAGCCACGCCATCAGGGGCTCGTTCACCTGCACATCTACCAATGTGATATATGCCATCATGTGCCAGCAATGCCCCTCTGCCATGTACATTGGCCAAACCGGACAGTCTCTACGCAAAAGAATAAATGGACACAAATCTGACATCAGGAATCATAACATTCAAAAACCAGTAGGAGAACACTTCAACCTCTCTGGTCACTCAGTAACAGACTTAAAGGTGGCAATCTTGCAACAGAAAAGCTTCAAAAACAGACTCCAACGAGAAACTGCTGAACTTGAATTAATATGTAAACTAGATACCATCAATTTAGGCTTGAATAGAGACTGGGAATGGCTGAGCCATTACACACATTAAATCTATTTCCCATGTTCTCTCTCTCTGTGTGTGTGTGTATATATATACCTATATCCTTACTATATGTTCCATTCTATGCATCCGAAGAAGTGGGATGTAGCCCACGGAAGCTTATGCTCAAATAAATTTGTTAGTCTCTAAGGTGCCACAAGTACTCCTGTTCTTTTTGCGGATACACACTAACACGGCTGCTACTCTGAAACCTGCCATTACACAGCCAGGCATCTGGCAGCATCTGACTACCAGATGCTGGGACTGGACAACAGGGGATGGATCACTCAATAATTGCCCTGTTCTGGTCATTCCCTCTGAAGCATCTGGTACTGGTTACTGTCAGAAGACAGGATACTGGGTCAGACCAATGGCCCAGTCTGGCCATTCTTATGTTCTTATCTGCAAATTCAGGGTAATTAGCATTATTTTATTGCTTGTTTGAAACCGTGAGTAATTCAGAGTTTGCAGTTTAACATATCTGGTATGCTTTCCACTCGCAGCTTGCAGAATTCACATCAGCCAAAGCACAGTGAGAACGCGTCAGAGTCTATGTGAAGGGTATGAAATAGATCTCATGGGAAAAACAGAACTGAAGATAAAAAAACACCCAAGAATGCTGAGAATCCTTCTCTGGAACTCTTTTTGTTTAAGGACCTTTAATAGTAGCCTCTCTGCTGGCCTTCAATCAGCAGGTCATCCCTCCCACCCCAAAATGCCTCACAATCTATCCCCCATCAGCTATTTCTTGTACACGCAATGTATGGGTTAAATCCTGAAACGTAATGGACACCTTCATGGGCTCAGGCAGTCAAGTGACTGTACCTGTCCAAACAAGTTGCAGTAAGAGTTGTTCAGATGGACCATACTGAAAGAGTAGAGCTCAGTGATTTGGAAGGCTTTACTGTCACAAGGTTTCTGGTGGAATGAGCCAGTCTGCACTGCAATGAGAAAAGTCTTTCACCAAATGAGGTTCTCTCTCCAAGTCTTGATTGCGGAGGTCCAGCAGAGTGCTTTTATACAGAGACCAGGTCAAAACTAGTGGGGAAAAATCATCCCTTTAACTAGATGTGCAGCTCTACCTTCTTACAGTCTCTGCTCATCTCTGCCTGTGTAAGCGGGGGAATGGTCCCGCTATTGTGGGGAACTTTCCTGGCTTCTGCGCTACCCCGGTGAAGTGGGCTAGCGAAAGGATCCGAGTCCTCGCTCCCACTTCCTTTACCCAGAGGCCTCCCTGCCCTTGAGGACTCCCCTTCCACTCTCCTTTCTGGCAGAGTCCTCGTAACCCCGACAAGGCTGGGTCCAGGATTCCTGGAGGGCTCGACCCCCAACCCTGCTGAGGTCACCCAGGACAGGGGCTAGGGTGTCCCCACTCTGGGGTACTCTCTCTGCACTGGGCACCTTCCTGACCCACTGATCATTTCATACAATTTAAAGCAAATACGAGTTGTTTAATTAACAATTAATTTTAAAAAAGAATAAGGAAAAATGGGAAAGGTTAAAGGAAAACACATCACCCCGCTCTGTGGCAGGGAACATTACAAACAGTGTCTCTGGAACGTCAGGGCAGTTCACAGTCTGTTCCTTGTAGGTCCCAGGCTCCTTCTCAGGCCCTGGCCGTGCTGCAGAGACGCTGCGGGTTGGACACTTGCTCTGGCGGTGGCCGCACGCTCTCAGGCTCTAGGTGGCAGGACTCTTTTTCCCAGCGTCGCCCCCGCCCGGTCGGGGTTACGATCCCCCTGCAAGTCTGGCCTGCAAGGCCTCTTGGCTGAGGCGTCTCCCTGTGCTGGGCCCACTGCCCAGGGTCCCCCTCACTCTCCCCAGCTGCTCAGCGCACCCAGCTCCGGACTGCTCCAGCCCCAGCTCCAGTTCCACTCGGCCTCAGCACGGCTGCTGCTGCTGCTCTGCCTTCAGCTCCCTGGGCTGCTTCTCTGGCCTCTCTGGCTCTGGTTGCTGCAGCTCTGCCCCCAGGACAGCTCTGCTCTGCAGGCTGCTTCTGTGACTCTGCTCCCAGCTCTGACCTGCTTCCTGGCTGCTTGTCTGGCCCCTCTGGCTCTGGTGGCTGCAGCTCTGTTCCCAGGACAGGGCAGGGCTGCTCTCTCTGGCTGTGCTGTGGCTTTGGGGCTGCAGCTCTGCGCCCAGCAGCTCAGCTCGGGCCCCTGCTCTCTCCTTAGCTTGGCCCCACTCTGTCTGACCCAGGCCATTCCAGTTCACACGGAGGACGGGACCCCCCCGTGGCCTCCTGACTCCCTGATTAGCCTGCCCGCCCTGTCAATCAGGCTGATCTGGAGCATTGGCCTCTCCTCATTGTTCCTGGGGCCTGTCAGTCTCAGGCTCCTGATTTGCCATCGACCCTTCCCCTTTTAGTGCTGGGAGCTAGCCAACCAAAACACCCCCACTGAATGTTAGTAAGGGGGCAACCGTCCCCTTACACCTGCAAGGTAGAGCTCCCTGGCTTTTGTTAGAAATTCTGCCCTGCTTCAGCATTCCTCTCTATATACCTGGGAGAGACTTTGCCAGAAGTAAATTCTCTGGGCTAGATTCTCAGCGGATGTAAACAGGTGGAGAGCCATTGATTTCACTGGAGTTATTTCAAGTTGCACCAGCTGTGAGTCTCGCCCTCTGCCTGCTATAGCCAGATAGGGCTCTGCACTTTGTCAGGATCGAGCTATATAGTAAGGTCCCAGTTCTGCCAACTCTACTCACATTGCGTGATACCTCTCTCCACAAGTTGTTACATTGCAATCAGTGGTACCACTCATGGAGTTAAGGCTTTGATTGACAGGAGCTCGGGGGTAAACCCAAGTCCATAGCCAGTAAAACGTAACCATTTAATGATTACTAGGACTGTGAAACATTTGTGTGACATCCTGTCCCTTTAAATGTTGAAGTGCTCTCTACTCCCTCTCCGTCTTGGTTTCTGTTTTGTGTCCAAAACAATAAAGTCACCCCAGCAATCAACTCCCTTGTCTCTATCTCCTCTGCTGGGTCCAAATATAACAATCTCCAAAGAAAAGTAAAAGAGCTCAGAATTGGAGGTTTTACTTTCTCATTATGCATTTGAAAAGGGGCTGCTTATCTTGCATTTTAAGTTTGCTACAAAACATGAGCTGGGTGACTGGGCATCTTATCAGAGTAATTTGTGGATCCAAAGTCTGGTCTCTTCTGCAATACACTACAGGAGAGCTGAGAGATTATAAAGAACTGGGGTGAAATCCTGGCCAGATTTCCCCATTTATTTTTATAGGCAGAAGCAGAGGATAAAGCTCAAACACAGCCTAACAAACCAAGTCTCTGCCCCGCTGCTTGTGACTGTTTTCCACACACAGCGAGCAATAGACATGTATTTTCAGGTCCCAATTCAGCAGTCCATGCTATTCAGCAACTACATGGACTTACGCATGTGCATAAACAGTTTGCTGAACAGGGACCTCAATGCACATGACTTTTTAGGATTAAGGAAAATAACTAACCAAGAAAGGACCAATATAAAATCTCCGTGAGGAAGAAGGCAGAGTGCATCTCTCTTTCTGTACAATTCCCACAGGCAGCCATTTTACAATTAAAGGTACAGTACCCAGAAAACAAAGCCATCGCTACATACACCACAACTCCTCTTCAACGACAATATCAGTCAAAAGCGCCCCACACATTTTTCTCGTCTCCAGTTCAATAATTGAACTACTGCGACAGGGAGATATTGATGACAACAATTAGTCTCATATTATGTACAGTTATAATTGTGAAAGCTCTCAATTGTAGTGTGATGCCACATTAAATCTTGGGGTGGGGCAAGATGGCAAAAATCCATGTAGTTTCTTAACTTCATTAAACTGTAGAGTTTTAAGCAAACCAATTTAATTAGGGTCATTTCTATTTTGCTGTGCTGAACGATGCACACATCACAGTGAAACTCAATACAAAATATTGGGAAATGCTAAAATACATGGTATACACAGATTTTAGCTCAACGACAGTCTCGGTGTGTAACTGAAGGCTCTAAGAAAGCTTATCTTTATGGATTTGTGTTTTCCTTTGAGGGTGAAGGAGCAGAAGAAATGTATTGGCTAGTTGGGGGGAGAGGGGGAGGCTTTTAAAACCATTACCAAATAGTCCCCAAATAAAACCAGGATAAGTACACTTTACAGGGCCGCCGAGAGCGGGTTCAGGCCCCGGTGAAAAAATTTTTCGGGCCCCCCAGCAAGGGCGGACCGGCTAAATAGGGCCCATGAGAAGGGGGGGAAGCTAGGGAAGCCGGGCCCCCTTCCGGACCACCGGGCCCCGGTAATTTGTACCGGCTTCCCCCCCTCTCGTCGGCCCTGACAATTTAGTCACTGATATGATAATCTTCTTAAAGGGACAGTGTCACAGTTAACAGGCCAACAATTGGCTCTCACATCACCTCCATATTGGTGCACATGACAAAATTAATTCCGCACATGGGTGGGCAGGGCCAGCTCCAGGGTTTTGGCCGCCCCAAGCAGCCGAAAAAAAAAAAAAAAGCCGCGATCGCGATCTGCGGCGGCAATTCGGCGGGAGGTCCTTTGCTCCCAGCGGGAATGAGGGACCGTCCGCCGAATTGCCGCCGAATACCTGGACGTGCCGCCCCTCTCCGGAGCGGCCGCCCCAAGCACCTGCTTGCCAGGCTGGTGCCTGGAGCCGGCCCTGTGGGTGGGGAAAAGTTAGAGGGAACACTGGCCCAAATATAGCATTGGTGAGAGCAGCTTTAACTTAAGTTCTGTGGAGGCACACTCATGCTGAACTCTGACCCAACGAGTTATCACGCATGTAGACATTGCTAGCGCCATCTATTGGTGAAAATGTGTAAGAAATTATTCTTGGATAAATGTTCTAACTTCAAAATTTCACCATAATGTGAAAAATTGGTAAAACCTGGGTTTAAACGTAACACAAATATTAACCACCATTACAGAGGGGACCCTGTAGGCCAGGAGGGATAATGAAAAGTACCTTTTGACCTTTATTTAGGTATTTATATATGGATTTAGTAGCTTAACTTTAGGCACCTACATTTGAAGTTTGCATTCAATATTTCATAAAGTATGAAACTTTATAAATACTAATTAAAAACACAGTAGTGTTTAAAGTACTGAGGGCATAAATCTGATTGTCTGGTAATTAACCCAAAAACCACATAACTAATACAGGAACAATAATTGCTTTTACATAATTGGAATTTAATTGATATTCATAAATGGTGCATTTAATCTCAATTTTAGGCTTATTTGAGGCATTTAATTGAAAACGTCCCCATCAGTTCTTGTCGCCTGCATTACACTTTCCCGCATTCATAATTGTGAGAGGAGAATTAGATAAATGCTCATTTCTCTTAAATCTAATCACTGCGGATGACATTGCTCGAGGAGGGTACAAAGCAGTTTAATTAAGGAAGAAGCTATTTGAATTAAGATACAGACCCACCATGTCTGCAAAAAGCCACATGAGCTGAAAGGCTGTCCTGAAATTTAACTTTATACTGAGCTATTCAAGGTCCATGATGCCTTGATTGAAATATAAAGCTCATTGGAAACCAAGAAAGAAACCCTTTCTCGTGCTATTTTTGTATTTTTTCAGTAGTGATCCCACAGCACTGGGAAAATGCAACATTAGTGTTTAGACTAGTGTTAGCCACAGGGCCGGCTCCAGGCACCAGCCCACCAAGCTTGTGCTTGGGGCGGCACCTGGAGGGGGGCGGTGCGGTGCTCCGGCCCCCGGGGAGAGCGGGGCCATGGCCGGGCTCGCCGCCCTCCCCCTGGCGCTCTGGCCGCCCTCCCCCCGGCGCCCTCCCCCCCCGGCCGCCGGGGGGAGAGCGGCGAGCCCTGGCTGGGGCTCGCCGCCCTGCTCCTTGCGCTCTGGCCGCCGGGGGGAGAGCGGAGCCCCCGCCGGGGCTGGCCGCCCTCCTCCCCCTCCCCCCCTGCAGGGGCGGGGGGGCGGCCGGCAGCTTTTTTGCCTGGGGCGGCAAAAAAGCCAGAGCTGGCCCTGGTTAGCCAATGCCCCGGAAAGTTTTGACGGCCACAGATAAACCCCCACCTCCCTAGGACACGTCAGAGCTCCCACATTCCATTCCAATTCATTTTACACAAGAGCTAGAGGAGCATTGATTGAGACTACTTCTAATCCAAACAGGAAAAAATACCAGGTAGGGCAAAATGAGCAAATATAGGCCCAGATCTTGGGCCAGTTTAGAGCTGCATTTGGCACAGTACAAAACTCTGTCTATCCTGGGTGCGCTACTATGCAATATTTTCATTAATGACTTGGATGATGGAGTGGCGAGTATGCTTGTAAAATTTGCAAATGGCGCTAAGCAGGGAGGGGTTGCAAGCACATTCTAGGGCAGTCTTACAATTCAAACTCATCTTGCTAAGTTGGAGAACTGGTCTGAAATCAGCAAGATAAAATTCAATAATGATGGGTGGAAAGGACTTTAGTCAGGAAGGAAAAAAAAATCAAATGCAAGACTACAAAATGGGGAATAATTAGCAGCAGTAGTGCTGAAAAGGATCTGAGGGTTATAGCGGGTCACAAATTGAATGTGTCACTGTTGCAAAAAAGACCCCCCAAAAAACAAAAAAAAACCCCACACGTGTCATTCTGAGAGGAGTCTTGTATGTAAAACATGGGCGGTAACTGTTCTGCTCCACTCAGCACTGACCAGCAGAGGCAGAGGAAGGTTTCCTGGGGCCCTGGGCCCGAGCAAGTGTGGGGCCCACACAGGGGGGTGTTTTTTTTCACACCCCTGAGCGAGAAAGTTGCAGCACTGTAAATTGCCAGTGTAGCCAAGCCCTTAGTTTAAAAATGAAACTAAAATAGGAATAAGGCAGAGCAAAGGAAGATTCAGACTAAACATCTTATGAGGTGGAATCCTTGATGATGATAACGGACATTACTGCCAGCCACCTTGCTAAGTGTCAAGCAGCTTCTGCTTTGCTGCCTGAATGGCGAGCGTCACGGGTGCGTGGATTCACCGCTCGGCGGCATCGCCGCGTGGCTCAGCTGGGGAATGAGCACATCACTGGCCAGGCCCTGTCCGGTGGCTGCTCAGCCTGTTGCCTCAGTCACACTGTGGCCCCTTCCTTGCTCTCAGGAGCTGCAGTGCCTTTCTTTTGTCGTTTAACCCTCTGGCTGAGTCACCGTCATCCTCCCTTCTGGAGTACTGTCAGAGATTCCTTCCTCAAAGTCTCAGGCAGTCTCCATCGCCACTGTGCCAAGCCCAAGGGGAACCTGGGCCCACCTTCTACTCTAGGTTCCTGTCCAGGGACCCTCAAGCCCACAGTTCAGGTCTATCCCTCTCAGCCCTTACTCCTCCTTCCCTGGCCTGCTTTCTACCCTGCCTTTCTCAGGCTCCTACTTTCCCCCTTGTGTGACTGAGGGCTTCCTCACTGCAGCCTGTTTCCAGGCTCAACTCCTGGGCTCTTCCCGCTCAGCTGAGCTTCATTCTTAATCAGTCTCATTACCCCTTAGGCTGCACCTGCTGCAGAGCTAAGACTAATTGGCCTCTCTTGCCACTTTAACCCTATCCGTGCTGGTGTGGGGTGAATGCCCCATCACAGTGAGGAAGTTCAGGCTGGGGTCTCTACTTCAGTTTTGCTACTGAGTCCCTCTGTTTTCAAAGGGACTTAGGAAAAGACCTATTGGGCTGTCTTGTCAATCTCACTGCTAATGCAGGATTGTTCTCCACAGTGTATGCGACAGTGCTTTGCATCTCAAAACATGTAAGAGGTTTTCCTGGATGGCTTAGGGTATGGGTAAGGGGTTCCTTCATCTTTTGACTAGATCTGTTGTACTCTGTGTGAAATGAGTTGGTGGTCTCAGCCCAGGTTCAACCTGGATAAAAGGGAGGAGTCACTGGTTTGGCAGAGAGAAGCAGCTAATGGAGTTGGCTGGGGTTATGACTGCTTCACATGCTGGTGGAGTGCATCCTCTCTTTGTCAAATTGGCTTGCAGATTTAGAGTATTTTTGGCTCCCCACCTGCTCTTTGGTACCCAGGCTGCAGTAGTGGCTCAAATGATTTCTTTTCCCCTGAGTTTGGCTGAGACGTTGTGGCTTTTCCTTGATACTGCTCCTCAGTATAGTCACCCCCCATTTGTCCCCTCCCAGCCAGAGAAATTAAATGCACTGTGCTTTGGGCTACCAGCGAAGGCCAGTCTGAAGCTTCAGTCAGTGAAGAATATAGCATCCTACTACACTCACAGTCCATGCATCATGTTCTTTGCTGTTTCCAACTGTTATTGAAGGTACTGAGTAAAGCCTCGTCTGATTCGGGACCTGGCTGCCACTGACTCCAGTGTGGCCAAGACAAATGGCGCTAATGGGCACCCTTGGAGACAGTGTCAATGGACAGACCAAGAATAGACCAGACATAGAGAACACTATAGTGAAGTGCCAGATAATCTAACTTAGCTCTTTAAAGGACTTTTCGTCCACAGATCTCAAAGGAGGGCATCCTTATCCCTATTCTAGAGATGATGAAACAGAATTACAAAGAGGTGAAGTGACTTCAAAGCAGATCAGGGGTCAGAATGGGGGGAACTCCTCAGCAGATCAGGGGGCAGGAATGGAAGCCAGATCTCCAGCCCCCCCATGCCAGTATTCTATTCCCTGGACTAAGGTGCTTTTTATTCCACCAGCTGTAGAAGTAGGGCTCTTTTCAGGCCCATGTTGAGGCAGATTGGCTGGATGGGATAGGATGAGGCTGGGTAAGTTCCTATTGCTGCTGCCTGTGTTGTCCCTGTCCTGTGGATAAATCAAGGCCTGTCATTCTGAAATCAGACATTCACCTGCTACAGTTTTAGAACAGGAAATAAAGACCTGGTACCATGTGCGGCATTGAAAACCTTTTGTCATCCTAACGAGCCTGAAATTATGCAATAACAATCTGGACATTTTGCCCGTAACCTCTATATAACGTATAGGCCCTCAGAGCAGCCTTTGCCTTAGACCCTTGCTAACCCTGTGTGCGGACAGATGTTTCACACCAGCTCCGCTGTCTCCTTTCACAATATATCTGGATCCCTGACGCGGCAGCACAGTGACCGAGAATGGGAGAAAGTCATTTCGTTCCGAAAACCAGTTGCTTTTGGGGGGGGAAAGCAATTCCAGTGAGTCATTTCCGATCCTGCAGGGCTTTCTGGCAGGCATCTCTGGCTCATGGGGTGTGACTGCAGCCGAGCCAGCTAACTTTAACCTAACAGTGAAGCTGAGGCAGCCCGGGCTGTTCAAGCCCACCAGGAACCCTGGGTAATGACTTGGGCAGCTAACCCTCACTGAAGCCTGTGTTGCCACAGCTGCAGTGCTCCAGGACCTGAGCTAGCTAGACTAAAACTCACGGTGATCGGGGGAGGTCCCGGATGATTGGAAAAAGGCAAATATAGTGCCTGTCTTTAAAAAAGGGATGGAGAATCCGGGGAACTACAGACTGGTCAGCCTCACCTCAGTCCCTGGAAAAATCATGGAGCAGGTCCTCAAGGAATCCATTTTGAAGCACTTGGAGGAGAAGAAGGTGATCAGGAACAGTCAGCATGGATTCACCAAGGGCAAGTCATGCCTGACTAACCTAATTGCCTTCTATGATGAGATAACTGGCTCTGTGGATATGGGGAAAGCAGTGGATGTGATATACCTTGACTTTAGCAAAGCTTTTGATACGGTCTCCCACAGTATTCTTGCCAGCAAGTTAAAGAAGTATGGATTGAATGACTGGACTATACGGTCGATAGAAAGCTGGCTAGATCGTCGGGCTCAATGGGTAGTTATCAATGGCTTGATGTCTAGTCAGCAGTGGATATCAAGCGGAGTGCCCCAGTGGTCTGTCCTGGGGCCTGTTTTGTTCAACATCTTCATTAATGATCTGGATGATGGGATGGATTGCACCCTCAGCAAGTTCACAGATGACATTAAGCTGGGGGGAGAGGTAGATATGCTGGAGGGTAGGGATGGGTCCAGAGTGACCTAGACAAATTGGAGGATTGGGCCAAAAGAAATCTGATGAGGTTCAACAAGGGCAAGTGCAGAGTCCTGCACTTAGGACAGAAGAATCCCATGCACCGCTACAGGCTGGGGACCGACCGGCTAAGCGGCAGTTCTACAGAAAAGGACCTGGGGATTACAGTGGACGAGAAGCTGGATATGAGTCAACAGTGTGCCCTTGTTGCCAAGAAGGCTAACAGCATATTGGGCTGCATTAGTAGGAGCATTGCCAGCAGATCAAGGGAAGTGATTATTCTCCTCTATTTGGCACCGACGCAGCCACATCTGGAGTATTGCATCCAGTTTTGGCCCCCCCCCCCCCTACAGAAAGGATGTGGACAAATTGGAGAGAGTCCAACGGAGGGCAATGAAAATGATCACGGGTCTGGGGCACATGACTTATGAGGAGAGGCTGAGGGAATTGGTCTTATTTAGTCTGCAGAAGAGAAGAGTGAGGGGTGATTTAATAGCAGCCTTCAACTACCTGGCCTTTTGGAATAAAACGAGCTGAGGCTCTGGCTACTTGCAATCCCACAACAATATGTTCGGCCTGTGAAGCTCTCCTGTGTACCAGGCTGCTCGGGGATGGATTGTGCCACACATAGGTGGCGAGTTATATGGGCCCGTGGTGCCTGTGCTCCACCAATATTTAGGCTGCCCTGGACCCCGCATCCCCCTGAAGCGCGGGGCCCCCCAAAGCACAGGGCCCGGGGCGGTTGCCTTGGTCCATCCTATGGATGGGACAGCTCTGCTTGGACCCGTTCTGGGCACCACCAAAAATTATATAAACCTGGCACCCATGGTGCCACAAGCCCAACTCGGTTGCAAACCTTTAGCGTCCTACCCGCTGACGATTCTACAATGCTTCTATGCACTTACAGTCTGAACAACTGTAACAGATTAAAGTTTGAGGCAGCTTAAAATAAACCAGCAAAATAAAACAGCAAAGGAGACTTTTCTGTTTGACTGCACTGGACTGCAAAGTGTGTGGTGGCCAGTCACTGGAAATTGGTTTGTTGGGGCAGTGCCGTGTATTTAGCTCTAATACGCCCACTTGGTCCAGGACACCATGCCTTGAGTATAGCACACAAGTGCTGCAGAGTAGGGGATTAGGTCATGGAAGATGAGAGACGACGTAATGAGGACAGAAAAGGCACAGCATGAACCTAAAGGATCTGGAGCAGAATGGGAGGTGGTTCAGGCTGAAATCATTCTCGCTGCAGGGTGTGGACAGGCAAACCCAGACAGATGCTTTATCTGTGGGCCTGACCCCGCCCTCCAAGGCCTGTAATGTTGCCGTGGAAATTACTGGTCAGCGCTAACCGCCCACTGGGCAGGCTCAGTTTGTTTTTCTACCACTCTGGTGGCAAGGGTGTAATTTCATCCCCATGTGCTGCTCCCCGGTGTGTGCAGTAAAAGGGAGGCGGAGACATCCTTGAACGCGCCTGTGTGTGTCCTTTAGGAGGAGTGGGGTGGCAGAGGTCTTGTGGGGAGTGGGAGATTGGAGCCTAGAGTGCTCCCCAGATTCTGCATGCAGGGTTGGGAAACGAGGGTGTGAAAGGGGGGCGAGAGAGAGAGAGAAAATATGTGGAAAAACAGGTGCAGGCTCAGGCAGAATGATGTGTGAGAGAGCCGGTCTGGAGTTCCCAGGGCTGGCAAACTCCCTCCCTCTCCTAGGTGCCCTGGGGTCTCCCTGAGCCTGAGGGAGGAGTGAGAAGAACAGAAATACAAACTCACTCCATCCCCCAGGGAACAAGGAGCAGAGAACAAGCAGCCACGTCTGGCTGTGGATGAGGTCTCTAGGGAGGGACCCACATACAGCTGTGACCATATAAACTCCTCGGAGCATGGCCATGTGCACTGGGAGTTGGCGTTAAGATTCTGTCTACTCTCGATCCCTTTCCAAACAGCTACACTAGGCGGGAACATTGTGCCCCTGGGAAGTCTGCTTCCCCTTGCTCATGAAGTCATGGTACAGCACACGCACGCAAGTCTGTGAGCGGTGTGTGTGTGTGTGGGGGGCTTGTACCCCCTCTGCCTCCTCGTGCCTGTACACAGGACAGGCTGTGATCTGGCCCTACAAACAGTTTAAAAGGGTGACCCCTGTAGCTTGAAAAGTTGTTTAATGAGTCACGTCTTTGGGAGCAGCACAGAAGAACTGAGTCTAGGGTGACCAGATGTCCTGATTTTATAGGGACAGTCCCAATTTTGGGGTCTTTTTCTTATATAGGCTCCTATTACCCCCCCCCCCCATCCCGATTCTTCACATTTGCTGTCTGGTCACCCTAACCGAGTCCTTAGGAAGGATTTGAACAATGGTGGGTGGCTTGGCTGGGGGAAGAGAATTCCATTTGTGGGGCCAAATTTGCCAAAGAGCCAAGGGCCAGATTTCCAAGTATTCAGCACCCAACGTAAGGGACAGATTTTCAAAAGAGCTCCGTAGCCCCGAGCAGGCTTTGGAAAACGGGCTGCTTATGGTGGCACCTAAATAGGAGCCGAAGTTTTCTGAAAATACTGTCCCAGTTGTGAGAGCCGAGCCCTTCAGAAAAGGCTGGTGGTAGGGGGTAGCGTCACCGATACAGGAGTGGGCAGATGTACGGGGCCCACAGCAGAGGACAGATATCTCCAGCAGTTTGTCTTTGCTCTTTACTGGGATCATAGAGTTTTTCTTTTCCCTGGGGGTGCTCCAGACACTGGCCTAGGAAGCAACAAAAGAATCTGTTAGACTCTTGAGGGAGTCACCTCCCTTCCTTTGGTCAGTTTGGAACTACGATGAGGTAATGCTCACCTGACTCTGAACGGGGGGGAAGGGGGACAAAGCCAAGAGGGAAGAAAGGACATGATAAAAGGGAGACACGTTTGCCAAGCTCTTCCTCTCTCTTCCACTTACATCTACAGACACCACACTAAGTGACTGAAGCACTGATCAAAGGGGAGAACCTGGCTGAAGAGCAACCAGCCAGCTTGTGGTGAGAAGCATCTACGTTTGTAAGGGCATTGAAAGTGTTAAGATCAGCTTAGAATGCGTTTTGCTTTTATTTCATTTGACTAAATCTGACTTGTTATGCTTTGACTTATAATCACTTAAAATCTACCTTTATAGTTAATAAATATGTCTGTTTGTTCTACCTGAAGCAGTGCGTTTGGTTTGAAGCGTGATAGAGACTCCCCTTGGGATAACAAGCCTGGTACATATCAATTTCTTTGTTAAATTGACAAACTCATAATTTTGTCAAGTCTTTTCACTGGGGGCACAATGTACCTGCTCTGAGATCACAGAGACAGACCACTGTGCTTCATCCCATTCACTCTTTGAGCTTTGACCTCAGAGGCATGCAGATGAAGTAGAACCAATGCAGGGGGCAGAACAAGGGAGTTCATACTGGGGATCTGGAGCCCACGTGTGTCACAGAGCACCGCTCAGCCAGAGCTCCTCCCACTTCTTCATGCAGTGGGATTTGGGGGACAGGGAGTAGCATGGATCCACCAGTCCCAATCACTGTTTCCCTCAGAGCAGCGATGCTGCATCATGCGGTGCTACTGTATTCTCAGGCAGCTATGGAGCCGCTTCACTGCTGTCCATAGAGTGGGAACGGAGAGTTTCTTGCCTTTCTCAAGGCTCTGCAGAGGATTTCTTCTCCCACAGACCCACTGTGCCAAGCCCAGCTTGATTGCACTCCAGAGGGGAAATCCAGGCCCCAGTAAAGTCGATGGGAGTTTTGCCATGGGCTACAATGGGGTCAGGATTTCACCCCAGATGAGATCTGAGAAGAAACAAAGGCTTTATGTGCCCCGGAGCTGCTGTATCTGCTCTTCAGCCTTGTAAAGAGGGCCCATGGTAAAGGCATAATGTATATCTTAGCATCACCGATAAGGTTCTCCTGCTTATTGTGCGGTTCTAAAAACCTTTGGATATATATGCACTTTACACAGCATATATAAATTAGCTTTTCTGCACATATGCATGGTCAGACTGGGAATTGCTCTAGAGTACCAAGAGCTGAAGGTTGTGCCACATGTTACCTGAAATTTCAAATCACCTAGATTTTCTTTAAGGGTCTGTTTAGTTCCAGAACTCTTAGGATCCTAGTCTGCATAGGTTAGTCCCCTCTGAGAGATTTTATATATCAAGTAAAGTGGTTCAGAAAGCTGCAAATTCAGGATTGTGCAATAGTGACAAAGACACATTCATGCTGCATCTTTCATCTAAAGCTCTCAAAGTGCTAGATGTCTGTTACACACAGTCCCTGGGTGACTTCCCCCACCACTGACATATACCCACCTGTGCACCATGAAAGAGACCAACAGCCTTCAAGCAATTCAGTGCGACACACTTCACAAGAGCTCAAAATAGAAAGTGAAGATTTTCCATTGCAACTGATTCTCCCACTGGAATTTCAGATGGGCAGACTGGGAATTATAATCTCCCTTTCAGATGGAATGGCTGCCTCTGAGCAGTGATGGGCTTCATAGCGAAATGAACTCAAGCTGTAAAGGTAGGGTCTGGATCCCAACTTTCCCAAAGTTCAGGCAGGAGGTGCAGATCCGGGATTTTGGTTCAGTCTGTTAGAGAGATGAACTAACCACGGCACTAGGATGCAAATCCAATCCAAGGGTTTGGTTGGAGTTTCTGTCTAACTTCAGAGGTGAAATTCAGGCCAGTGCAGAGGGCCAGCTCAAGAACTAGACATCTCTTAAGTCCCATTCAGGCACTCTGCACAGGGGTTAATTTCATCCGTGTGGAACCGGTAGGGAGAATACCAAATGATTCTGACTCGGTCACCTCTTCAGAGATTAAAACCAGAACCTTCAGAATCTCAATGTTTTGATTCATTTTTTTTAGTCACCATTTTCTTTACCCTTTCACCATAATTCTTCTCCCCCTCCAGGTCTTCCCTTCCTCTCTTTCTTCCTGATGTCCCTATTTTCTTTCTCTGCCTTGTGTGCAGGCCACTTCTCTCAGCTGCATGTCAAGAAGAGAACTCCAGTCCATTATCTACCCCACCCCAAACACCCTCAGTCAGCTCTTAATGTAAAACCCTGCAGTCACAACTCCATTTGGCCTACTTTCCTTTGTTGTTGCGGAGGTTCCTAAGTAAGGCCACAGAAGATTTGTGAGCATCTGTGACAAGTAGCTTAAGTTGCCTGTCATAATGTTCAGTAAATGAACTTTCAGAGAAATCGTCCATTGAATCTTAATCTTAAATTGTAGGGTTTATACATTTGTAACTACTCAGACTTCAGTAAACCTCTCCCATGAATTTGCCTTTGGTTCCCTTTTCAGTCTTTTCTCCTTAGCTGATATGGCACCTTTACAGACCATAAGGAAGGAGAGGAAGGATGAGAGAGGGATACGCCATATAAACCATTGTGTTTGGGCTCCATGCAAAGCACTTAGCAAAGTCCGGGAACATTGCTATGTCTGGTCTTCTTGAGTTACTGTTTCCTATGTCATGCACCTGGGCATGCCATCCCATGCAACAGCATCTAGTGATTAGAGCACAGGACAGGGAGTCAGAAGTTCTGGATTCTGTTCCAAGCTCCAACACCGATTCTCTTTTTGACCTTCAACAAGTCACGTACTTTAGCTTTGCCTCAGTAACCCTGTGATGTTACACTCCATATTCTTCATCGAAATATTGTTATGATATGAATATGGCATAACTAAGATATATTTTATGCAAGATGGGTTATGTGAGATATCATTGGAAAGGTTATGATTTACTGAATGTGTTTATCCAATTTATATGCCTGTATCATTTCTGTATCTAACGTTAGGAATATTGACTATGTAACAATTAAAACCATGTGTGTACTTGGGAAACACTCACCAAACAGCAGGCCAACAGCCTTGATGGGCCATTAGGAAGAAAAAATATGACATGGAAGATACTAATCTCTCTCCTTCCTGAGAAGCATCCTGGGACATTGCTTTGACACTACAAGGTCATGTGACCATGTCACCTGGTACTAAACACCATCTTGGACTTCTAGTGATTTTCCACAAAAAGGAGGGGGAGGTCAAGACTGGGAAACAAAAGGTTCCCGTCTTATGTAAATTCTATTTAAGGCTGGGGAGTAAGCTGATCTGGGTTCACTCTTCACTGAATCCCCACCCAGGATGATAGCTGGAAAGATCTGAGAAACAAAGACACAGGGGTGGGGAAGAGTTGAGCCCAGGCTGGGGAAGGGATCTGGTCTGTGAATGTGGTGTCTGAAGATTTAAGCTGCAAGCAGGTAGCTAACCTTCAAGAATTTCTGCATCCTGCCCAAAAGCAACATTTAAGGTGAGAAATTACTTCTTGAAACCAGTCTCTTTAAGATCTTAAACTTAGTCTGGGTGTTTTGTTTCATTTGCTTAGGAATCTGCGTTGTTCTGTTTTTTATCCCTTATAATCACTTAAAATCTTCCTTTTGTAGTTAATAAACTTGTTTTTGTTTATTATGTAACCCCTTTGGGGTTTAGAGAGCATGGCCCCTTTAAATCTTTTCCTAAGGGGGAGGGAGAGAGTAAGAAAAAAGGAGGGAAACTCCAGGGGCAGCGCTGGAGCTTCAAGGGGAGGGAGAGGCAGCCTGCAGGCCCTGGAAAAGTGAAGCAGCAGAGAACCTGCCCGAGGCCTGAGACGGACAGGGCCGATCGGGGACACCCCAGGACAGGAGCCAGGAGGAGCACTGTGCCAGGAAGGACTTGCCCGAGAAGGACAGGCCGGAGCTGGCCCCAGTATCACGGCTGCCCAGAGCACACATTAAGGGAGGGGGTGAATTTATGAGCTTCTGTTGTATCGATTTCTCTACAGCGCAAGACAGTATTATTTTGGGTACTTTCCAGAGGGGAGCTGCACTTGAGTGCTGGGCAATTTCCTAGCTGAGTCTTCCCATAGAGACCTGCTTGCAGATTCTGTGTGATTCTACAGCTGGTGCGTCCCTACCGGTGTATATGTGCTGCCAGGGGCCAGAGAGCCCGATTCAGCAAAACAGGAAGAGGGAGCCTAGGCCAGTGGAGCAGGCAGGCTCAGTGAAACCCCAGTACATCAGGTGGCACCCTGGAAGAGGGGTCCAACCTGTCACAAACCCCATCTTTAAAATGGAAATAATATTATAAATCTGTGGCTATCAACGGACTTCAAGGCTGACATTACGCTATGCATCATGGCCACTCAGAATTCATGGTGGCAGTAATAAATGAACTCAGATCCTCCTGCCCCAAAAGCAGGGGCCCCTAGTAGCTGAGTGAAAGGAGAATCTCTATTAGTTATTAGTACTTTGGGGCTTATGACCTACAGATGAGCAATTTTTATATGAATGGTGGTATATGCACTTTAAGTCGTTCCGTTGTGAGGATTAATTCATATTTGCAAAGTACTTTGAAATCCTTGGATATAAAATGCTATATATGTTGTGATTCTGAATGACAGCTTCAGTAACCTACACGTTGCTGTGATTATGTACAAATATCCCTGCTTGCAGATGACTTTGAGATCTTCCCATGGTTTCTGATGTCGTCCAAGAGGAAATGTCACTATTTCTTTATGACTGGGCCCCTTACATATCCTGTCTTTTATGTCTCACAGACAGCACTGGCAAGACACAGTGACCAGAGAACTCAAATCTGCCTTGAGGGATGCAAGGAGAAACCTTGAAAAGCGCAACCGTCAAAGAGAAAGCCGAGCGAAGGGAAAAGGGAACATGTGCTACAGAAAATGAAATGTAACTAGGATGCAGAAAAGAACCCTCACGTCAGGAGATCATAACATTACTCAGTAAAACACAACAGAGGATTTCCCTTTCGGCCATTTCCTGCTTATTACACTGTAGCAGAGAGAGTCGATTTCATTCCTCTGCATTAATTAACAGACTAAGTAAATTAATTCTGCTAGTCATTTACAGTTGAAGATCAGACACGTATTCAATGCTGTATTAATTATGGGTCCAATTGTGCTATTTGGTTTGTGGCAGTCTGTACCCCCATATTCACCCCTTGCACACATTATCCTAATACTGCAACTACAAGTGTGCCTTGCGAGGGAGCATTGGAAAGCTCATAACCTGCTGGTTAATATTGTCCTGATAAAATGTGTGTGGCAACATTGTCTGTAAAGTTGTAAGATTTCACTGTATGGTGTTACTAAGGCTTGGTCTACACTACAGAGTTAGGTCAATGTAAGGCAGCTTATATCGATCTATGTCAGCGTCTACACTACAGCCTTGTTCCCGCCAATGTAAATGTCCTACTACACTGACATAACTCCACCTCCATGAGAGACGTAGGGCTTATGTCGGTGTAGTTAGGGCAACATAGTGTCTCTGTAGACACTGCGTTACTTAGATCGGCCATTGGCTAACGTTCTTGTCAATTCACACTCTCTGCTAGAAAGACTGGTAAGTTCTCTGCTGTGAACCCTGTGCCTGGCTTGGGCTGTCACCCCCAGGCATGTGTCTCCACAACCCCAGGGCTCCCAGCCCAGTTGCTGCCCGGGCTCCTTGCTCTAAGCCTGGCTGCTGGGCACTGAGAGTCCGGGCTCCCAGCTCCCCATAGAGCTCCCAGAGCAGAGACAATAGCAGTGTGGTGGTAGGCTCTGTGCTGTGAAACTGAGCCCACCTGGGGCTCACAACTGGGGCTCTCCCCTGGGGTGGATGGGGGCTCCAGCTGTGAGCCCTGCATGGCTGTCAGTGCCGCACAATGCCCCACTTCAGCTGGTGCAAGTGTTTCTGGTGAGGACATGCGCTTAAAGTTGAAATGGCCATTTGAAATGAGACATCTGTTGGAATCAATATTTTGTTTTGAAATGTCACAGTTTTGTTTTGATCAAAACGTCTGAAACATGTTTTTTCTCAACAAATATGGATAGTTTCAATTTTCATCCTGAAAGCGATTGTCTCAATATCAGAATCTATTTCAGGATGGAAATACCATATTCTGACGAGCAATGAGCACTAAGTGTAAACCAACTGGCATAACATTTCATTTTCCCTTTTGCCTCCGCAACTAGAGCCAAGGAATGGGACGCAGTGCCGGGGGAGAAGGTTTGCAGACTGAACCTTGGGCATTACAGCCAGGAGGAGGAGGTGCCCTGACACCCGTTCAGCAGGCAGGCTGCCGAGGAGCCGGGCTGGCGAGCCAGTATACTCCATCGTACCTTGACCGGGCTCTTTGTCAAAACTGAACCAGCTCTGCAAAAGTTTTGATTTTTGACAAATCAGTGAAATCTGACCAAAAAACCCAACCGCGTTTCACCAGAATGTTCCCAACCTGCTCTAATAAACATCTCCTGTTCAGAGACTCTGATTCTGTGTATTCATACTCTGCTTTTCATGTGGACGCTGAATCTACGTGGGCATAGCAGCCCTCAGCCCTGGCTCTTCTGTGTCTGTGCTGGCCCTATCTTAGTATCTCAGAGCAGTGCTAAGGAGAGGATAGCGCAGCAGCGTAACAGCTGCCCAAAGCACTGTACAGGTGCTTGGGTACCTGATCCCTTGCGATGTGTGTTTATGAAGGAGGAGCACATAGGAAAACATTTCCCCTGGAGCTGTGCTTCGGGGTGGGCTTGTGAATGAAAAGTGCTGCAGAGGAACACAGGCTAATTTTAGAAAATCAGAAAATAGATGTTCTCAGTTTGCTGAACGTGCTTTTTAATTGTGACACGGGGCACTAGTATCGGGAGTGGCTGAGCAAACGCCCCCATCTGTGTGTTGATGTGAGGTTGAGAAGGGGGGCTAGAGCCCATCTCAGAGATGGAGATGATCTGCTGGCCTTGCCATTGAAGGACGCCTTGCCATATGACTGGTGGCCAAGTTAAAGAGCTAGAGCTTCAGGGAGCAGAGGAATTTGGGTGCACTAGTGGCTCTGCATAAGATAGTCAGGACAGGAAAAGAATTATTTTACCTAGTAAATTTTCATGAACTCAGGGGGGGATAAAGCCCTAGAATGAGATCTACACCCATTTGTATTCCCCTTATTCACACAGCGGCTGCCCCAGACCCACAATGGAGAGTCTCTGGATTACCAAGGTTGGGGAATGATGCTGCTTACGCTCATCTCCTTCTCTTCATTTCCAAAGCCGTAATTGGCCAGGTGCCTTAGGGCTTGTCTGCTCAGAGGCGTAGCGTTTGATAAGCTGGTGTGTAAATCTAAAGCGCGATAGCTTGTCACCTAATAATTGTGCACATGGCCTGCTCCCTTGCACTAAAAATTCCATAGTGAGTGCTGACGTACAGTGATTTAGCCCATCGTTTGGGGTTATGAGTTCTGTAGGGATGAAGCTGTGTCAATTGTGCAGCGTCCTAAATATGCCTTTTAGAAGATAGGGCTGCAAAGTACCATGAAATGGTACATTTGAATGGTACTCTGCCCCCTATGCATTTTGAGATAGAAACATCACCTTGATGTATTAAAAGTGGAATTTCTGCCAGGAATTATATGGATATTCTCACTGATACAGAAGTTAAGACTCTCTCTTTGGTGGTTTCTTTCAGTACACATCACATGAAATCTCATTCTTCAAAATCAGAAACTGAGATAAACAGAGGCAGATTAGGGGTTTCTGGGGCCCTGGGCCAGAGTAAGTGGGGACCCCTTCCGCCTGCAGTCCCTCCACTTTTGTCCCATCCCCCCCCCCCCTCAGCACTCCTGCCAGTGAGTGGGGTTGGGGCACAGGGGCTTCCCCCGACCCTGCTCCCCAGCAGGAGCGCTGGGTGAGCGGAGTGAGTTGAGGTGCAGGGGCACCATTTTTCTGGGGGCCCCCAATTGGCCAGGCCCCCTGGGCACTGGCCCCATTGGTCCAGTGGCTAATCCACCACTGGAGATACACAAAAGGTTTAAATAACAAGAACTCAGGCAGGAAGTAACAGTTAGCTAAGTGTATTTTTTATTGCAGATCCTATATAAAATGTAAACTATATAAATATTATGTGTTCCTTGTGCATAATTACACTTTCTACTGATCTTGATTTGATTGTACATCCAATTAGTATTGAAAAGTTGCACTATAATATTTGCATTACACCATCCTCCAGTTCAACATGTTATTTACCAATAAACTTTTTTTGTCTCACTGTATAAGAAACTAACTGAGTGACTTGCCCAGAATCATGCAGGAAGTGTGTGGCAGATCTGGGAACTGAACCTACATCTTCTAGGTCCTGGTCTAGTTTCTTAAGCCCAAGATCACCTGGATGTCCTTTTTAGAAAGCAAAATAATAGGGAAACATCATTTTAAAAAACTGCCTAACAAGTGAGATTCAGTATCCCATCAGTCAGCACATGCTAAGTACAGTTCTGTTGCACTTTACTTATACAATGTAGCTTCTGTGCAATTTACAAAAGGAAAAAAAAATAAAGTAGTGAATGAGTGAGGAAGATGTTTGACTTTAAACTCATGTCACTGCACAGAATGATCCAGATTACATCTCTTCCTGGAATTACTCCAAAACAGAGAGACCGTCATTGCAAGGAGGAAAAAGAGAGAAGGGTTAGCACGATTGAAGTATTATTTTCCACAGAGCTTTGCCTGCGTAGACAGAGAGTGAAATTCAGTCCCGTGCAGCAAGCCAGGACGTGGGATAGAGCCCATTTCCATCTCCCTTAAACCCCATTTGGAAAGTTTAAGTGGTGCACAGGCCTTTTGGTAGACTTCTTTCAAAGGGTAACTTTCATCCAAACAGATAATTATTATGTTTATTGTAGTAGTAGTCAGAGGGTACAATGTCTGTCTAGCGACACAAGCATAGGATCCAACCACATCAGCCACACCATCAGGGGCTCATTCACCTGCACATCTACTAATGTGACATATGATATCATGTGCCAGCAATGCCTCTCTGCTATGTACATTGGCCAAACCGGACAGTCTCTACGAAAAAGGATAAATGGACACAAATCGGATATCAGGAATGATAACATACAAAAGCCAGTAGGAGAACACTTCAGCCTCCCTGGACATTCAATAACAGATTTAAAAGTAGCCATACTGCAACAAAAAAACTTCAAAGAGAAACTGCAGAGCTACAATTCATCTGCAAACTTAACACCATTAATTTGGGCTTGACTAGGCTCTAGTTGCGGAGGCCGTGTGTGCGCTGTGGTAGGAGGTAAGCAATGCATCCGGAACTGGTGCGTGTGCCTGTGGAGAGGTAGGAGAGTAAAGGATGGCGACTTCCTGGCCAAGTGGGGCATGGGTGGGATGGAAATTGTGGTACCTCCAAACCAGAACCACAATAAAAGGGGACACAGCCCAGTTCCCCGGGAGGCCGAAGTTATCACCACTGCGGAACTCCCAAGGCAGCTCCAGCCCTACCTAGCATGGTACGCGGACATTAGCAGTAAACATCCCACCAGCATTTTACCCTCTTCCACAAAGGATGGGACCCACAGCTGCAGGTTTGGCAGCGTTGTCTGAACCTGTCTGGTTAGCAGAACAGCGGGAGATGGAGGCAATAAGGAGCTCCCCTGCCCAGATACGGGCTGCCCAGAATGACAGCCCCATGTGCAGGGAAACACAGAGCTGCTACCAAGTTGCTATCCCACCTTGTCCCCTCCCCCAGGTGACCATCTCCAAAAAGGGGCTGGGGACTGTGTGCCAGGGCTCTGCTCCTCCCACATTCTGGGCCGCGGCGCTTGCTGTCTGCACAGGCGGTGGTAGGGTGCAGGCCTTTAAGGAGCTACAGCAAATGACTCCCGCTCTGAGTGCAACTGGGGAACTCCGGGAGGCCCTCTGCTGATCGGAGGCAGAATGCATCCCAGGGCTCCCTCTGATGTAAGGCAGCTCTGCGGTAGCCTTGACAAAGGGCTGTGCCCGACCGGCACAGGACACCCCTGCGTCATCTGCGAGAGCCCCAGAGAATCCAGAAACAATGACAAGTGAGTCCTATGATGACTGCTGTTGGCTGGACTAGACGTGGTTGTTTCTGTTTTCCCTTGTCCTCTCCTCACCCTCCATTCACAGTCCCCGTGAGCTCTTTGGGGCCCGCCGGGGCCAGCTTTTTTATTACGTGTGTGTACAGTGCCTAGCACAACGGGGACCTCAGTGGGGCCTCGAGGCACAATTCAGTGCAGATAGTCAATCATCTTCATCCATGGAAATGGCGCTTGGATCTAGGGTGACCAAATCGCAGGGGTAAAATATCAGGACACATGGGGGTGGGGGAGGGAGCCACTGGCGCACTGCCCCGACCAGAGCCATGGGGAGGAGGGCGCACAGCCCCAGGAAGCTGCATGGGGGGCATATGGCCCCAGCTGCACCCCTGCTGCAAGTCACGGGGTAGGGGTTGATGGCCCCAGCTCCAGCCCCAGCCACGCTGCTGGCTCAGCCCAGCTGAAATCACCTCACCTCCCAGCAGGGCCGGTGAGTTTGGCCAGGGGATGGGGGAGGTCTGTGGTGGGGTGCTGGGCTGTGAGGAGGTGCAGGGCACTGGGCAGTGGGAGGCCTGTTGGAGGGCACTGGACAATGGGAGAGATCTGTGTGTGTCGGGGTGCTGGGCAGTAGGGGTCCGGCTCCTAGGGTCAGGGGTGGCCAGGGGGCTCTGCATGCTGCCCACGCTCGCAGGCCCTGCCCCACAGCTCCCATTGGCTGTGATGGAGCCAGGGCCGGCTCTAGATTTTTTTGCCGCCCCAAGCAAAAAAATTTTTGGCTGCCCCCCGTCCCAGCCCTGGGCTCCACCCACCCACCCACATCCCCTGCCGCCCCAGCTCTGGGCTCCCTCATTCCCCCCCACCATTGCCCCCCACACACACCTCCTGCCGCCCCAGCCCTGGGCTCTCTCGCCCCCTCCCCCACCTGCACCCTCCTTCCGCCGCAGTCTTGGGTCACTGGTAACTCGCTCCCAGGGCGGGTCATTCAGCATGAATTTTACATGTGCACAGAACACAGACAGATTGGTTCCCATATGGTTACAGAACTGCAGTAAAGTGGAACAATTTTCAGCTTGTGTGATTGGAGGATATCTGGATGCATATTATAAGACCGTCCTACATAAATGAGGAAAAGTTGAGGTGCCTTTATTATTCTTTTCTTCCACTCTTTCTTTCTATGGGGAATTTGCCAATGCAATATCACTGTCTTCCTTTTAAACAAACAAACAAACAAACAAACAAACAAACAAACAAACAAACAAACAAAAAGGCAATGGCTGTTGAAAATAGCAATTCCAGTCCTAATAACCACTGGGAAGCATTTCTTGCTCAATTTTATCCTACTTTTTCTACAGCAAGTTACAGTGGATCAGTATATTTGATTTGGGAGAAATGAAGTAACAGCCGCCCAAACTGAGCTTGAGCACTCCTGAATTTTGAGGTGTTCAAATCTGGAAGGCAGGTGCTGGGGCGGGGGGGAGCTGTGGCTCCGCAAGGGAGCACGGCAGCATGTATGCAGCAGTGTGTCTGGCGCTGTGCGGAGCCAGACACGCTGGTCTGAGTGGCACGGTAAGGGGGCTGGGGGGTTGGATGGGGCGGAGGTTTGGGGGGGCACTCAGGGGCAGGGAGAAGGGGGGGGTTAGATGGGGCAGAGGTTGGGGGGGCAGTCAGGGTACAGGCAGCAGTTGGATAGGCATGGGAGTTCCGGGGATTTGTCAGAGGACAGGTAGGGGGTGGGATCCTAGGGGGGAAGTTGGAGCGTTCCCAGGAGGGGGCAGTTGGGAACAAGGAGAAGGGAGGCTTAGATAGGGGGTGGGGTCCCAGGAGGGGGCAGTTGGGAACAAGGAGAAGGGAGGCTTAGATAGGGGGTGGGGTCCTGGGGTGCAGTTAGGGGCAGGGGTCCCGGAAGGGGGTGATCAGGGGACAGGGAGCAGCGGCGCTTAGATAGGGGGTGTGGTCCTGGGGGGGCAGTTAGGGGCAGGAGTCCCGGGACGGGGTGATCAGGGGACAGGGAGCAGAGGGGGTTGGATGGGTTGGGGTTTCTGTGGGGGGCAGTCGGAGGGAGTGGATGGTGGCAGGGTGGGGCTACCCTCCCTCCCTGTGGAGTGTCCTATTTTTTGAATGTTAAAACATGGAATCCCTACTCACAGTGCAGCTCTCCATTCACAGCAGGCTGCAGCATGAGGTCTCAGCTACCTAACTCCCTCTCCCTCTTTCCTGTTGGTAGTGGCCAAGGGAATGCTGGGAAATGTAGTTCTTTCCCTGCTCCAGGGCTGGCTCTATAGGCAGGGAGCTAACCAAGGAACTGAGCTGTAGCTCCCAGGGTCTCCTGTTGGTTCTCAGCTCCCATGCTGGATCCCTGCCGCCCCTGCAAATGGGCTGCCCCAAGCATGTGCTTGCTTTGCTGGTGCCTAGAGCCGCCCCTGGATGGACCAGCGAGGTAGCCAGCGCTGGTGGTGGCCGCCCCTGTGCCTAAGGGCCGCAGGGTCCTGCCGGCCGCTTCTCGGGAGCTGCGCGGAGGCAGGTAGGGAGCCTGCCACCTAGGGTGACCAATCCACTCCAGCCCCGCACCAAAATATCGGGACAAATGGTGTCCCGATCGTCCATTGGTCAGGATGCGGGACAAACAACTAAATATCGGGACAGTCACGATTTTATTGGGACGTCTGGTCACCTGACTTGGATCTCAGTAACATAAAGATGAGTCAGTGAGCAGGACTTTCTTCCGAGGCCGGGCCACAGGAAAAGAACAATCCTGATGGCCAAAGAAAAGCAATGTTTAACTTCCACACGCAAACACCAATATCAGTGGTCCCTGGACCGCCCCCATCGCTGTGGTATCTGAGTGCCGCCCGAGCTGTAATGCACATGCCTGCGAGGTGGGGAAGTGTTATCATTCTTCTGTTACAGATGGAAGCTAAGAGACTTGCCCAAGGTCACAAAGGAAGTCTGTGGTAGAGCAGAGAATTACATTCAGGACTTCAGAGTCGCAGGTGACTGCCCTAACCACGACACCATCATTCTTCCCCATGATCGTCATATAGAAGAGCTGCTGCCAAAGGAGCGTGTCTGTGGAAACAAACTGTTTGGATAACGTATCTGAGGAGACAAGTAGCATTTCTGAACTTGGCACAAACCCCTCTAGCGCTCTGAAGTGCGGGCAGGGGCGATGCCTCCCGTACACTCCTGCACCTGCAGGAACTGATGGCCTGGCAATGTTGTGCCGTTATTTTGACAAGTAATGTAGCTTTTGAGTGTTCCTTCAGCCACAGGTCAACCTGAGTTGAGAAAGGGAATTCTTTTTTCCGTTACACGGGGTTTGGAGAACGGGAGACTGCAATGGGCTCCATTCAGAAGCACAGGATGCGTATTATTGCCAGGGAATCCCTCTGCTGCTTGCAAATGAAAGGAGGAAAGGCAAGAGGCGTGGAGAGATCCACTCGATTATTTCCTTAGCTTGAAATAAACTTCACAGCTGGGCTGAACATGCCTTCAGAGCACGTGTGTGCATTTTGCTTCCGGCCATGGGACAGATTTACCCCTGCGCTATACCTGTAACCCAGACGACAGCAGTGCGGTGCGGCCTAGCACATGAATTGATCTTGTGATGTGAACCAGCGCCCCAGGAATAGCACGAGCCCATCCTGGACTAACGGTGAGAGCCTCACAAAAGCAACAAAAGGCCTGTCCCCTCCCCACCGCAGCTGAGGGAGGAGTCAAAGAACCCAGAATTGAAGTGATCACTGGGGACAAAAAAGGAACAAGCAAGGACGAGGGTTCCGGGTATAGGGTCAAAACAAGGGAACCAGAAGGAGGCATCGCACAGAGAACCCCGGCCCGTGCCCATTGCTCTGAGGAATTAGTGGAACTCCGTTCAGACAAGGGACTGGAACAAGGCCCCAGCGTTACAGAGAACACTCCTGCCCAGCTTGTCGGCCCAGGAGAACAAGGCCTCGGTCCACTGCACGCTGACCAGTCCCAGCCGCACAGCAAACCTTCTCTGCCAACACACCACAAAACAACGAAAGCCAAAAGCGTTTTTGTATCAAAACAAAGCAGAATTTGTCTCACTTTGAAAAGAAAATTAAAAATACAAAAATGTTCATAGAAGATTTACACGTTCTTCAAAAACCCACTTTTCATCTAAAATAACTTTTCAAAAACAAAAATTCAGCCAGTCTAAGAATAATGTTTCTCTTCTCCCAATGGTGCTGGAACAGTTTTTAGAATGGGGGTGCTGCTCCACACCCCTCACCACCCCCTAGAGCTGGGGCTGGGAGCAGGGCTGTGGCTCCGGGAGGGGGAGACATGGACATGGATAAGGGGCCAAGGCTGGGGGCATGTGTGGAGCCCTGGGCCGGGGCAAGGAATTGAGCCCCGGGTGTGGGGCCAGCGGCTGGGACTCCACACAAAACTTGGGGGTGCTGCTGCACCCCTAGTTCCCACATCTATGTCTTCTCCTGCTCTTTGTCTTTCTTGTCTATGTAGATTGCAAATCTGTCGCTTAGTACGTGTTTGTACAGCACCTAGCACAATGGGGCCCGGAGTTCAGTTTTGGCCTCTAGAAGCTACTGCAGTCCCAATAATAATACCCAGTCCATACAGGGATTCTCTGCTGAGACTGACAAAAATGTAATCTAGAGACACAGGGTGGGGGAGGTAATAGCTTTTATTGGACCAACTTTTTTTGATGAGAGAGACCAGCTTTAGACCTTCTCTCTCATCAACAGAAGTTGGTCCAATAAAAGATATTACCTCACGTACCTTGTCTCTCTAATATCCTGGGACCGACAGTGCTACAACTACACTGCATACAAAAAGGTAACCTGGCGCCAACTTTAGTGATTGCTTTGTGATTGGGACATTTATCTAGTTCAGATGGAGCACAGCCTGAAGAGACAGCGTGTGACTTTGGGTCATCGCTGAAGTGAGACGGATTAGAAGCAGGAACCACAGCGAAATGCCGTCACTATTCCTGTGAGTTGGCCAATGCTCATGTGTGGCAGGGTGGGGAAAGGCTGCTGTTGTGCAAGATGGGGATTTTTTTTCTTCTAAATAGTTCTTTGAACTTCTACAGCACCCTTTATCTGGGGATCTCAAAGCACTTTACACACCCTCACAGCGCCTCTGGGAAGATAAGAGACCCGCCCAAGGTTATTCAGCGAGTCAGTTGCAGAACCAAGGAGCAAAGTTTGACTCCCGGACCTGTTCTTTAACTGCAAGCCCACCCTTCCTCTCCTCAAAGCCCTGAGGATTGAGAGCGAAATTCACCCCAGTGCAGAGCCAGGAAGGCCCTCAGCCACTCACACAGGAGGCCTGTGGAGGGTTGGGGCTGGGGGCAGGAAGTTGCTGTAGGGCTACACCAGCAGCAAACATCGCTAGCTGGCCATGCTGTCTCAGCAAGTCAGGCTGGTGCATTTGGAGGGGGCTGCCCATCTGCTCCTGAGGGAGTAAGCCAGGCACAGCCTATGCCTAGCACCGGTGTGTGCTTCAAGTCACAATCTAGCCCTCTGTGACTCGTCTAAGGCAGTGTTTCCCAAACTTGGGATGCTGCTTGTTTAGGGAAAGCCCCTGGCGGGCCGGGCCGGTTTGTTTACCTGCTGCGTCCGCAGGTCCGGCCAATGGGGGCTGCGGTTCGCTGCTCCAGGCCAATGGGAGCTGCAGGAAGCAGCAGCCAGTACATCCCTCGGCCCGTGCCGCTTCCAGCATCTGCCATTGGCCTGGAGCAGTGAACCGCAGCCAGTGGGAGCCGTGATCAGCCGGACCTGCGGACGCGGCAGGTAAACAAACCGGGCTGGCCCGCCAGGGGCTTTCCCTACACAAGCGGCGTCTCAAGTTTGGGAAACACTGGTCTAAGGGAAGAGCCAATGCTGAATCCTATTGCTTATGTTCAGACCAGTAGCCACAACTGCTCTCAGCCTCAGCGAAGTGTCTTAAAGGTGCTGAAATGAGATTTTAGGGAGATTGTCCAAAGGTAAAATTGTCACAAGAGACTCCTGCATTGGCAAGGGTGCGAACACTGTCACAACACACTCGTCAGCAGCCCTGTGAGGGACCTCAGTTATAAGGGAGGATGGTCAAGTGGTTAGGGCTTTGTCTTGTGCTTGGGAGACAGGTTCAATTCTTTGCAGTCCTTCTCCATGACTCTGGACCAGTCACTTAGCTGCTCCGTACCTCAGTTCCACATCTGTACAATGGACATAACAGCACATCCCTACCTCAGAGGGAGGCTGTGAGGCTATGTCAAAGACTGTGAGGTGCTCAGATCCCACGGTAATGGGGGCCATATAAGAGCCATGAAGAGTGAGCGGGCACTATACTAATATACTCGCATATGAAAATTGAAATAGTATGTTGCATTCACGTTGCTATATTTTTACACTGTCACTGTGACTTTCCTTATGTTGCCATAGGATATGGGCTTAGAAAAAATTAATTGATTGATCGATCAATTGATTTTATGTAGCGTGTTCACAAAGTCGGTCTTACAAAGTTTTTACAGTATATTTATAAAGAAAAATGGACCTGACAGGTTCCGGCTTGCCCTAATTGTTCTTGGGATGTATTTAATGTGCCACTTTTATTTCAATAATTACATTTTAACTGAAAAAATAATAGTAATAACAATGATAATCATGTGAAACAGGGTTAGCATAAAAAGATGATAAAATGTGATCAATAAAACAATCAACTATTCATTATTCACATTTGGATTTAATTTACGTTACTAGCTGCATCCATCCACCACTAGAGGGCAGGCAAGATGTATACAAATCAATCTTATTCTATGCATTCATTGCAAAGAGAACTCATTCGCCTTCCCAAGAGGTGTGAATCCCGCAGTTGCCAAAATACTATTGTTTATGTTTCATTTGAGTATTTGCAATGACTTTCTCAGCCTGATTCCTGAGCCTTTCACTAACCTCCCAAGTTGCATAACACACTGGCCATTTTATTTTATTTACGAAATCTTCAAATTTTTCGTGGATGAAATAAACTCAGTTTAACTCTATACATGAGGCAGTGTCCAAAGACTCCATGTGAAGTGCGAACGACTTTCCGACACAGCATGGATTCAGAACCCATTTTAGTGGTGGGCAATCAGTGCATAGGATTGAGAGGGTAAATCAGTGTGGCTCCAGTTAAGTCAATGGATCTGCACCAGTTTATACTACCTAAAGAAGATCTAGCCCCATCTGGGATGTAACGGAAATTAACTCATCATACACTAAATGCTTTCTCAGTTACAAAAAAATGTCAGCTCTAGGCCCCCCACTGAAAGATAGTTATTCATAGATTCATAGATTCTAGAACTGGAAGGGACCTCGAGAGGTCATCGAGTCCAGTCCCCTGCCCTCATGGCAGGACCAGATAATGTCTAGACCATCCCTGATAGACATTTATCTAACCTACTCTTAAATATCTCCAGAGATGGGGATTCCACAACCTCCCAACGTGACGTAAAGTATTACACACACGCCTGGTTTTGCAGCCCTGATGCATGGGAATAGCATCCTTGCATTCAGCAGGCCTTGTGTGAGAAAGGATTACTTGCTGGAGAATGCACTACCTATCTAGGTGGTAGGATTTGCAAGGTAGGCTGTAAATCATCTTACACTGATGCCTTCTGGGCAAATCACAGGCAAAACCTATACCACCGCTGAAGGAAACAACAGTATGGAACCATTCAAAATGCTGTTCATCTTTGATCTTTGCCATATCAATCTGTCTCTCTCTCAATCTGACCCGTCATCTTTGACTCTTTCAGCCAGGCCCCCTTCTGCCCCAATACATCCCCTAAGCCAGTGGCTAGGGAAAATATAAAATATGCTGGAAGTAGTCAGGTGTACCTTAGCGTCATAGCAACCGTCAACACTGACTGGTTGGAACTCTAGATCAGGAAGCCACTATCACTGTAGAAAGCCAGCACTTGAATTTGCTAAGTAAGCAGACTCTTTAATTCATAAACAAAGGCAACTGGATTCATTGTTTTCTCTAACCATGCATTTTCCCAAATGCCTTTGCACTAGAATACTGCAAAAAAAAAAGGTCTCCATGAACCTCCATTCCTAATGGTATCCCCACTGGCTGTGCTCATGCCCTTCTTGTGTTTACTTTATAAAAATATTCCAGCCAATGAGTTTACTGGCAGGAATGTTCATGGGAACAGAAAAAGGAAAGGGAATATTTGGGAATATTTTTAACTCGTAAACAGGATTATTCACCCCCAGAAAATGGAGTCTAAGAATTACACTCATCCAATCAGGGAAGTGAAGATTACCATGTGACCCACATACCCAATCAAAACTGATCTACAGGCTCTACTGGCTGTGAGCTCTACAGGCATTGGTGACTGGAGCTCAATGACTCACCTACACTGGCTCCTCATCCATGGGATTTGTGGGTGTGGCGTGTTTGTAGGAGTGAGCCCCAGAAGAGGGAGTGACTTTGATCTGCTAACAAAGACCCCCATACTCAGGCAGAACTCCGATGATCTGCAGAGCGTGCAGATGTGGGTTGGCTCTTCAAGACCACCCTTTTAGTGTGTGGCCATACATGGCCTAGCGCAATGGGGCCCCGGTCCTTGATTGATGTCACAAGTAAAGCTGGTCAAGAACTTTTTGACTAAATGTTTTTTTGTTGAAACCACAACTTCGAAATACGGAGCCAGACCCCGTCCCTCCCAGAATAGCCTGGTTGTTGGAGCTCTCCCCAAGGATATGGGAAATCCAGAGCAGGGACTTGAACATCAGTCTCCCACATTCCAGATGAGTTTCCTGAACACTGGGCTATTGGCCAGGCTGGGGGCTATTTTTCCGTCTTGTTTTTCAAGAAAAAATGTGTAAGGTTTTGGTTTTGTTCAGCATCAGAAGGGAAACAAATGCTGGAACCACATAATTTTTCACAAAACAGAATTCTTGTTCTGTCACCATCTCAAGGGCAATATCTGTGTCACAGCGTTGCTGGGCTGGGCTGGCTAGGTCTGTGTGTGTGGCACCTGTCGCTGGCCAAGGGGCTGTTTCCCTTCCTTTTAGATACAGATTTAGCCACAGCGATCTGTCCCTTCATAATCTCCGGCTTGATGACTTCAGGGAACTAAATCTGGGAATGAAAATGAGGGATTTGAAGAAGCTCCATATGGTTCAATAAGTGGCAGCCCCAAGTCCTAAATACTGGATGACATTTAAAGTCCTGCGCTAGATCTTCAAAGCTTTCAGAGGACAGGTGTCACCGATCCTAGCCAGTGCCCGTTCCTAGCCACCCCTGCTGTGAGGGGGATCCTGAGCAGAGTCTAGCCACTGTCCCTATCTCAGGGTCCCTCGGTACTCTCACAGGGCACAGACCTATCTGGCACCCCCCTCCCAGCACTGTTCAGCCTCCTAGCCCCTCTGGGTGCACCGCTGACCCTTCAGAGAACCCAGTGCTAAACACACCCCTCTCCCAGAACTCTACAGGTGCAACCCTTCTGATTTAGAGTTTAACTCCCTCAGAGGTTCACAGTAGTTGCGAAGCAGTCCACACACACACATGGTTTGCACAGTCTAACCCACCTTTATGCTGTTGTATACTTAATCATGTGAAGCACAGGAGAGTTCCGATCATACTAAACAATACACATCTGAAAGCTCAATATCCCTCACTTTCTATCTCACCCTTCCCTTGTGAGACCCTGGAGAACCATCTGTGTCCAGGAAGGCAGGCAGTCAAGGTGTCCCCTCTTCATGCAGGCTGTTCCATGGTAGGTCCCTCCTGGAGCCTCTTCCCAGCTTCTGTGTCTCTGACCTGGTCTCTCCTGCCCCACATTTCCTCTTCCTATCTGGCCACAGTTCCTGTGTGTTCCTTTATTTTAAGCCTCTCCCGGTGAAATACTCTCTTTTGTTCTCCTCCTGGTAACTTCCAGGGCTTCTGCCTTTCCCCCTCATTTCAGAGGGGCAGCTAACTGGATTTCCAGTAAATGCATGTCACCCATTATCACCGACGTTTGAACCTGAATGGGGTCACTGAACTTTAAGCACTTTTTATTGTATCTGTCTGTGGCATATGTGCTACAGGGCTTGTCAGCAAACCTGGATTCCCTTACATATAGGCACTCATGACCCAGTGGATTTTCATAATGCAATTTCACAATAGCAATCAGAATTTGAAAATTGTACTGATATAGTCCCAATTCATCATGGCAGGGCCCCAGAACAATAGTACCTATTAGGAGCAACAAAACTAGGCCAACTCAAAAATTGTCCATAGTTTTTAAACCAAAAATTGGGTTTTCAATTACATTTTTTTTCCCAAAAGTGTCTGCTTTCTGTGGAAAATTGTGGCTTTTTGCTGAATAACCTAATACCCCCCAAAATGAGAAGTTTTTCATTTTTGTTCTAAAACCAAAAAGATTCAGCCAGACTACATCTCCCATGATACACCAGGGTGTTCCCTCTCGCTGAGCCAGCACACTGCATCATGGGAGTCTATGGCCAAGATACAGCATGTGAAACAGTCCAGCTAAGAAACCTGCCCCTAGAGGAGAATGGGGGCCTGACACACCTTAATTACAACTCCCAAATGGCACCGCCGTGGCATTTCCGAATCAAAATTTTTCAGGAAAAAAATCCAACCAGCTATAAACGAAACTCAAATCAACATGATGAGACCTGCAGGAATAAGAGCGAGAGGATTCTCAGCAGCTGGCCCACAACTGTGAATCTCCTTTCCACAAGAGATTGGATTGACATGAATCATGCTGCCTTTAGGATGAAATACTCAGTGTTGTTGTAGTTGTGTTGGTCCCAGGATATTACAGCGGTAATACCTTTCATTGGACCAAACTAGACTGAAATGTAAGACTCATCCTGTCACCATAGTTTCCCCACAATAACATCCTCTGCCCACTACAGTAACTAAATCGACTGATGATGGTAGGAGAAAGGAGGGCAGATGGGGAAGGGGCACCAAGACACCTAGCCAAGCAGAGGCGATGTCAATATCAAGGCTGTTTACGCTTTTTGATGCCTTGATATAATTTTTGTAAGGTGCATGGATACAATAGAGGTGAGCAAGGGATAAATGCTGAGACAGATAAAGACCAACACCCCTCTCCAATGATATTTTGAATCCAGTGGCTGTTCTGAATGAAGAAATATGAACCTCACTCCTAGAAAGCACACTCTGGAGCAAAGTGCTCTCCAACTTGTTTTCAATCACTTGACTCAGAATCGTTTGTTTTTTCAGTTGAAGGTAATGATGTGAGAAATATTTGCAACAAAAACCACATCAGTCTTGCCTGGTTTGGAGTTTTATGACAAATCCGAAAGTCAGAACAGATTTGTCAGAAGGATTCACTGTTTCATGAACCTTTCGAACGAGCTCGGGTTCCGTGTCAAGGAAACATCTAGCCTAATACATGCCCCTACCTCAAGACGGGATTGATTTAATTGTTTCTAAATGATCTCTGTGAAGATCAAATGCAGAGATGTGCAAAAAGGAAAGGCAAAATTCTAGCCATAGGCTGCAAATATGGATGCACCTAAGAATCACAGCAGAAAGGGGGAGTGTAGCATGGCAGGGCTGAGCCCTGATTCTCAACACCCCAAAGAATACAGAAATGCTTCCCTGACTCCTTGTGATTTTAACTTGGCAACTTCTTGTCCTGATCCTTTGTTCCTTACACAGGTCGGTGGGAGTTTGAGGTGCACAAGGAATTCTTGTTTTATACATTTTGGGCCAAGTTCTGCTGTCAAAACTGTGGGTTCACCTTTCACTTGTCCCTATTTACCATGGCAATTGGTGCACGGGCTTCCCCTTCTCCACAGCATCAAAGTCCAGCTTCTTAATGTCCTTATCTTTAAGGCGCTCCACAAATTTACCCTGATCTTGTCTTTCATTATGTGGCTCCATTTTCCTCTGCGCCAATAATGTCACAAGCTCAGCACCCTGTTTGTCTGCTTCTCCCATGATCCTCTTTCATAGAATATCAGGCTTGGAAGGGACCTCACAAGGTCATCTAGTCCAACCCCCTGCTCAGAACAGGACCAATCCTCACACAGATTTTTGCCCCAGATCCCTCAAGGATTGACCTCACAAGTCTGGGTTTAGCAGGCCAATGCTCAAACCACTGAGCTGTCCCTCCTTCCATGTCCACCACTCCTGGAACTCTTCCTGCTCTGTTCTACAGAGGTCTCACCCTCCCCACATACAAATTCCTCACTAAGACCCACTTTTACAATGAGATCTGAACAATATTTGTTACCTAAAGTGGGTGTAAAATGCTATCAAATCAGAATCATGGTGTTTCAGGTGTCCATGTACAATGTGATGGACACAGTTATAGAAGGATGAGAGTGAAATTTACACGCCTCTGCACTTTGCACTGGTATAACTGACTACACTAAGCTGAAGGCAAATCAGAACCCTAAGGCTCAATTCTGCCCTAAGTTTCGAAGCTGCAACCCCCATTTAATTTCAGTAGGAAGTGAATCTATGTGACTGAGGGCAGAATGGAGCCCTTAAGGGTTCCAGTTCTTAACAGCAAAAGGGACAAACTATAAAAAGAGCATAGGAAAGAAACCAAAACATAAATTGGAGCTTTGTTTAGTCTGGGGAAATATCATTTATAATCACAGATGGGCATCCTGTTGACGTGACATAATCTATTTTAAAATCAATGGGATCACATGACTGGTTACTAATCTTTTACATCTGATTAAAAGCTGCCAGCTCATCTCTGTGTGTCTGGTTCCTTTTTTAACTGTAACTTCCGAAAATATGAACTTACTCCATCCCTGAGATAACGATGATGACGCAGGTAATTCTGAGTGTCTTTAAATGGTCGCTTGTTTTGGTCTTCACTTAAAAGTTAGGCTGCCATAGCTACGGAAGTCAGGGGTGTGAAAGATCCACACCCCTGTTTGACGAAGCTATGTCTGACCTAACTCCCAGTATACATGCAGCTGTGTTGACCGATGAGTTCTTCCACTGACATATTTACTGTCATTCAGCAAGGTGGTGTCCCTTCCGTTGCCAAAGGCTGAAACTACAGCCCGGGGTTATGGCAGCATAGCTATGGTGATGTAGCTATCCTGGTATAGTCTGCATTGTGTGGACACACCCATAGCCCCATCATTATGGAATCGCCTCCCTTCCACATGCTATCAGAGATAGTGTTTATTATTGGGAACAGTTCCATTATTAGTAAGTCTGTTCTTGCTCCTACTGAAGTCAATGGCAAATCTCCCATTTCATATCTGGTGGGGGATCAGGCCTTAAATTAGCATTTCAAATAAGTTATTCTTTATTACCTAAGAACACAAGAACGCCCATACTGGGTCAGACCAACGGTCCAGCTAGCCCAGTATCCTGTCTACCGACAGTGGCTAGTACCAGGTGCCCCAGAGGAAATGAACAGAAGTGATCCATCCCCTGTCGCCCATTCCCAGCGTCTGGCAACCAGAGGTTGGGAGACCATCCCTGCCCATCCTGGCAAATAGCCGTTGATGAACCTGTCCTCCGTGAACTTATCTAGTTCTTTGAAATATTAGTTCGCATCTACATCTTGCACTTCCACAGAGACTTCCACCCCAGGATCCCAAAACACATTACAGGTGTGACATAATTATTACTCTCAATAGCAGGTGTGGTTGTTAAAAGGTACATAAGGGTCATAGAGTCATAGACTTTAAGGTCAGAAGGGACCATTATGATGACCTCCTGCACAACTCAGGCCACAAAATCTCACCCACTCACTCCTGTATCAAACCCCTAACCTATGTCTGAGCTACTGACAGGGCCGGCTCCAGGCACCAGCCTGGCAAGCAGGTGCTTGGGGCGGCCGCTACGGAGAGGGGCGGCACGTCCAGCTATTCAGCGTCAATTTGGCGGACGGTCCCTCACTCCCGCTCGGAGCGCAGGACCTCCTGCCGAATTGCCGCCGCAGATCATGATCGCAATCGCGGCTTTTTTTTTTTTTTTTGGCTGCTTGGGGCGGCCAAAACCCTGGAGCCGGCCCTGGCTACTGAAGTCCTCAAATCGTGGTTTAAAGACTTCAAGGTGCAGAGAATCCTCCAGCAAGTGACCCGTGCCCCACGCTGCAGAGGAAGGCGAAACCCCCCCCGGGCCTCTGCCAATCTGCCCTGGAGGAAAATTCCTTCCCAACCCCAAATATGATGATCAGCTAAACCCTGAGCATGTGGGCAAGACTCACCAGCCAGACACCCAGGAAAGAATTCTCTGTAGTAACTCAGATCCCACCCCATCTAACATCCCATCACAGGCCACTGGGCGTATTTACCACTAATGGTCAAAGATCACATCACCCACCACAGGAATGCAACCACCTCTGAGTTGGAACCCAGAAGCTGACTGACAACACACAGCAAGGCTACACAAAAATCTGGTACCTGAAATTAAAGAGATTACTGTATCCAACTGATACTACCAGGAGCATTTAGAGAAGCAAAACGTAATGGAGTTTAGCTAGGGCACGGGGGTGAACACCCCTTTTCTTATTACAATGACTGTGGTGACTTTTATGATGGTCAGCTATTCAGTTTACATCTCAGCTGAAAGACAGCCCCTCTGCAGCATGGAGCCACTTATCACATTTGTTCATCTCTCACTCAAAGGGAAGAGCGCCTGCTACCGAATCAAAAACATCGCCTCCGTTCTATTCCGTTCTCTGTGGGTTCTAATACTGCTCCCCCACCGGAGTATCTGAGCACTGGAGTGTGTTAACCGATAAACCATGTGTTTGTTCCCTCATTCTCATTCCATGGGGAGAAGAAGCGCTGTGGAGTTCTTGTTTGGGAATTTTATATATTTCTACACACACACACACACACACACGTTGCTATATGTTTATGACAGAGAAGGCAAGTCTATGTAGTGCGCCTTGCACTGGGAGCCAAAGGTAGTGAAGTTTGTGATGGGTCTCAGTTCCTGTGGGAATTCATTCCAGTCTAGGAACGGCCCCCAAGAAAACTGTCTCCTCTACAGATGATCTTTACCCTCAATGTTCTTTTCAGATTGCATATTCCTCTGTCTAACCATGCTTAGTTTCTGAGAGCCGATAAGACCACAGTGCAGAGTGGTATGGCTGCAAAGCAATACATGGACTCCGAAACCAGCAACATGCAAATCAGAGCATATCTTTTATATTAGACAGAAATCTGCTCCGTCTATGAGCACATGGCCTGTATTCTGATATCACACTCATTCAAAACTAACTCCACTAAAGTAAACGGAGTTGCTCTGGATTTATAGCCATGTAAGTGTGATCAAAATCTGACCTAATATTCCTCTTAGAAAGCAGATATATTCTCCCCCCTGTTCAAACCTTAAAATACATTATCTTATATATCAATAGTTGGAGTCTTGGGGTCACAACTTCAAAGAAGCGGTGATGATTTATAACAGCTGAGGACCTAGACCAAAGGGCCAAATTTTGCTCTCACTTGTAAATCCACTGTAGGCAATTGAACTACTTCTGATTTACCCCAACTTTAACGGACAGTATGCTCTAGGTCAAGGTACCTGAAAATGAATGTAACATGAACCAGACACACATCTGTGAGACAGATACTATGAATTTACCTTTGAAATCTGCAAAGGGGATTTCTGGTGGTATTCGCAGAATGCTTCAATGTGTCAATATGAGAGGGGCGTTATTATCAGCTGAGAACCTCCAGGAAATAAGCCTAGGTTAAGCAAGTGAAATGGAAAACAAAAAAAAAGAGCAGAGGACTCGCATTTAATAACTATTACTGAGGTCTATATTCACATGCTTATGGGAGCTTGGAAATATGTTAGAACTGATGACTGCTGAGCAATGAATTCAAGGGCCAGTCTATTGGGAGTATTTTTTTTTTCTCAGTGACTTAAACTTCTGTCTGAGTTCTCAAAGTTTTTAGTCAGTTGGCATGTAGCAGAGCTGCGACTTCCCCAAGGAAGCCCTTCCTCAACTTTCACTGGAGGGCTGTCGGGAGAGCCTGGGAGACGAACACTGCAAGCAGAAGGGAAGCCTCCTCCTTCATCCGAACAGCAGGTACGTAGAGCAACGAGTTAAACTTTGATGCTGCTGGAAAGCTGAGCCAAACGTTTCTCCGACTGCAGGAGAAAGTGGGGATTCAGTAACGTGGAGCTGCAGCCTTTTAAAAAAATATACCACCGAGGATGAAGGTAAATGAAACAGATTTGTGTTTATGAATGGGCTGAATAACCGATCAAATGTACCACAGTAGGCACGTCCCATACAGCTGTATGGCTAATTCATTGGGGAGCCTATTACAGTGGCTTGGATCATTTAAGTTAAGGAGGCACTGGAAAGTTTTACAACGAAACGATTGGGATGTTTCCTCTGTGTTTTCACTACTAATGAAAATAGTAGTGAGACTTACTAAAATCTTTGGGGGCAAGGACAGCATGTTTGCATGGTGCTTGGTACAATTTGGGGGTTTCTGCAATATAGGTACATAAACTAATCCTATAGAAAGTCTCCTGTCTCACAGTTCTGGTCTTGAGTGCAGGGACAGGAGCCAGGCACCATGAGTATCCTAGCTCTTGTCCTGACTCACTACCCAGCCTTGGGCAAAGCATTTAACCCCTCTGTAAGATGGGGCTAGCAGTATTTCATTTACCTTTAATCACTGCTTTTAAAAAGCAACCTTTAAACTTCCCACACAGTGGTAACCGTCTGCGTAAACAGAAACTGGTAGCTCAGAAGCCACTGTAGACAAACAAAAGGTTTATGCTGACAATCTCCCCGGGAGGTTATGATTCTTGATTAACATTTGAACAATGCCTTGAAAATATGAATACATCAATGCCAAATATTCCTTTTCAAAATCTTCCTTCCTCTTAATCCCGTGCCAGGGTTCACGTGATGCTGCAGAGGCAATGCAAATGCCTATGTATAAAAACCTAAGAAAATACTCTTCGCAGTGTTGTTGTAGCCATGTTGGTCCAAGGATATGAGAGAAAGAAGGTGTGTGAGGTGAAGCTGGTCCAATAAAAAGATATTACCTCACCCAACTTCTCTCTCAAAGAAAATACTGCGAGAGCCAAACACTGCAGCCTCATTCATAAAAATATGTCTCCTAAACAAAGGTCCAGGTTAATCAAAACAGGAAACGCTTTTTTTTAATTGAAAAGGGGGTTTCAGTTATCTTAATATTATGAAATCTCTCTGTTATTTACTTACCAGTTCGATTTGTTTTTTAAGCAAAGGGTTATGGCTTGGTGAGTAGATCTAATATTTTGGCTTTTTACCTGAAGAATGACACATTCTTCACAAGAGGGTTACTGGACACCATCCCAGGCAGAGGTAGTTGAAATTAATTTCCTGGTCTCATTTGATCTCCTCTGGGATTACAGAACACATACATCTGCCTGAATTTTTCTTTAAAGATTGAATTCACTTGGAATAATAACTAAATAAATAATAATAATAATAATAATACCACCACCTTTGGTCAAAGGTCCATACTCTCTGTATCATCCATCTTTATTGATACACATCTAGAGATTATATTCATAGTTATATTTACGATAGAGCCACAGAGCCAACCATTGTGCTAGGCACTGTACATACTCAGAGCATTAGAAGGCCCTGCCCTGAAGACCTCACAATCTGAATAGATAAGACAGACATAGGGAGGGGAAGGGGTATAACAAGCTTTTTCCGGTGGTGGGGGAGGTTACTTAGGAAGGAACAGCTAAAAGGGAAGAGGACTGGGGGGAGAGGGCAGGAGAGAAGAGGATAAACGGGTGCAGAGCTTCCCATGGGAGATTAGTCCAGTGCTGGGGCAGAGAACAAGGCTAACGGGTCTGTGGTTCACTCCCCCCTTGATTCTCCCCTTGGAGAATCATTTCTTGACAGACAGACAGCTTTTTCACTTCTCTAAGGTAATGTTCCTGGTACTTGAACTGAAAGTGACCCAAAGGAATAGAATCTTCAGGTCTATTTGTTGTTCATGAAAGAGAGGGTCTGATACCATTAGGTATGATACCCACCATTAGGGTCTGATACCACTCTGTCCAGCTCTGAGCAGAACCCAACCATCTACAGACAGACCCTGCACAGAAAGGACTGCCGAGGGTGCTGCATTAGAGAGCAATTAAACCAGTGATGGACAAACTCCAAAGAGCTGGAGGTTTGATTCACAAACCACCCAGAAGTATTAATGTTTCTCCAAAACCCTTGGAGATGTGCAACAGATCACTGGAAGTCTCATGAGAACTAGCTTCTGGGATTTCTGCTACTTCCTACTCCGGGTCATGCTAGGAGAAGACCATGAGAATGGCCTTTGAAAGAAAGGAGTATCTGAATACACAACTCTGAGCGATGAACTGCTGAGTTCTAACCCCAGCACTGACACCACATGCCTGATTCTGCTCCCACTGACATCACTGGCAAAACCCAGTTGAGTTCACTGACAGCTGCAGTAGACAGTGATTTGTGCTGTGGCCTTGGGATAATCACGTAGAACCCGATTTCACAAGGTCAAAGGTGCTCTCAACTTCAATTGACTTCATCGGGATTTGAGGGCTCTCAGCCCTTCATGGGAGTGAGCACTTGATCTCGCTGCCTCAGTTTCCCAATCTGTAAAATGAGGCTAATATTTACCTTACATTACTGGGATCCTCGAGATATAACTTGCTAATGTCTCTACAGCACTTTAAAGATATCAATTGCTAAGTGTCATTGCAACCAAATTCCAGAAGAGCAAATATTCACAAAAATAATGGCAGAGGGAGGTTACTGAAATGTTTCGGAATCTTTAAAACAGTTTGGTTTGAGATCCGTTCTAGGAACAGGCAAATCGCTGAGCAGATTTCATAGTCTTTCCCACAATGGTTGGTTCACCTCTGATTATGAATCCAAATTTCTTACAAGCGTGACAGTCAAATCCTGCTACATCCAGTGTGCGGGCAATGTGAATTTTCACTTGCTCAGAGCATTGTCTTATCTTATGTGCCAATGGTGGAATTCACACACCAGGCAGTTCACTGCAGTTTGTGTTGGGAAAGCTCCATTAGTCCACCTTCCAGGATCATTCCAAGAGCTGGTTAAAAACTTTGCTTTAAAACTTTTTTTTTTGGAAGGGCAAAAATGACTTTTCGACAAAAGGGAAGCTTTCATGAAAAGAAATTCTGTTTCTGTAAAATAATTTCAGGTTTTTCTCAAACCCCCCCCCCATTTTTTTATTTGCAAAACACTAAATAAAATCTGTGTTTGGCGTTTTTCAATAAATACCTGTACAATTTTAATTTGATGATGATGGGATAAATCATAAAGGGATGATTTAGATGGGGTTGGTCCTGCTTTGAGCAGGGGGTTGGACTAGATGATCTCCTGAGGTCTCGTCCAACCCTAATCTTCTCTGATTCTATGAAAATGAGAAATATTCATTATTTGTAAACTTTTTCACAGGAAAAAAATATTTTCCCAAGCAGCCCTAATCATTCCTGATAGCCCGTTTTCTAGTCTCTTTTCCAGTCTAGTGCTAAAAGTCACATGGAGTGAGGCTCACACCGCTTCTCTGGGGAGTTGTTTCCACAGCGGAATACATCTCACGGATAGGAAGTTTTCCAGTTAGACGTGATTTTCTCTTTCTCTGTTCATTATTCCTAATCATACCCCTGCGTGCCACACTAAATAATCCCTCTCCTCTCTTTGGTGCTTATGCCTTTCCTTCTCAGGGTGCCTTACAAAAAATAAACAAAACACCAAAAGTTCTACTCCAAAGGAAGCCCTTTCACCACAGAAAAAATATAGAGTAACATTCAGACGTGAGTTTTTGGAGACCACAACGGTGAAATTAGCATAAGAAGGAATTTGCAGAAGTGGGGTTTTAAGTAGGAAAAGGCACCTGGAAGACAAGTATTGGTCCAACCCTAGGGGGCAGAATGAAATAATCCATATATAAATTAACTTGTGGTAAATCTGAAATCACCATCATATCTTAATGTTAGATGTAAAATCTTCTTTTGAAATGAAAATATTTACTTGAAGGTCAGGCAGGCGGAACAATAAGTGGCCACAGAAATCAAACCGTGTGTCTAGATGCAGCAGGGCCACCCCAGCAATCTTTAGTCACCCTTACTCACATGAGTAGTCCCATTTAAATCATCTAGGGTGTGTCCTAGCCAACAATGAACTCCCATTTACTTCAGAGTGATATCGGGGCCCTCTGGACAAATCAATCAATAAGCCGATTCGTGTGAGGAAGGATGACTCCAGTGAGTAAGGGTTCCAGGATCAAGGGTTTCACTTGCATCAGTACTGTATCTTTTCATTTATAACCCTGACATCTCCATTTATTTGGTAAGATAGTGATTCAGGGACTTTGAGGTGGCCTATCACACGCTCTGTGGCTCCTTTACAGCTCTTTAGGAATGTAACTCAGAGACACAAAACCCTAAAGTAAACATACTGACTGATCCATACACAGAGTCAAGTAATGACATCTACAAAGAGAAGTCAAATATTTCTCTGGGCAAACACGGGGCCCAAACCTGAAAGCCTTGCTCAGTCAAAACCCCTGTATTTCTCAATATGTGCTTTCCCCAAGTAAGCATTCCAGGATGAGTCCCGGAGTAGCTAATTTACTTCTTAACACTGTGGTTGCTAGGACCCAGCGAACAACCAGGAGAGGAGTCAGAAGGGAGACAAGGGTCATAATTTAAAGCAGACACTGTCCCAAATAAGGATATTTCCCTTAAAATGTCTCAGTTTCATCTCAGGCTGCAAAGTTACCAGTGAAACTACTCCATGCTCTGAATGGGCGAGAGTGAAAACAAGGGTGATCTAATCTGTGCTAGGGCTGACTAAACGCTGGAGAGATGGATACGATGGTTTTTTTTATAGCAGAGGGTGGGAATGCAAATAACTGACACATGAAACAAGGTAAATGCAATAGATTCACTCTGTTCTTAAAAACAGCAAATGCAATAATCCCTAGCACTAGGGCGCCTGGGGGTACATGGCCCTCTGAGTATTTGGTGTGTGTCTTACATATGTTAAAGGAACACACATTGCGGCTTTGCTTCTCTTTTCTTTAGTTTGGATGAGAAAAAATAGTAATAATAATGGTCTATATTACAGAAATCTAATCTTGGGGGAATTGGGAGTTTGTTGTTGTCATTGTTCAATGCAAATGACAACATTTAACCTGTATTAATGTTGACTGTTTCATGCCAAAAAAAGAGGATCGCTGAGCTTGTGGTTAAGGCAACAGACTGGGACTCAGGAGAGCTGAGTTTAATTCCCAGTTCCTGTATGTCCTTGGGTGAACCAGTAACTATATGCCTCAGTTTTCCTATCTGTGAAATGGAGATAATGGCACTTCTTTTCTCCTGCACTTTGTCTGTCTCATCTGATTAGACATGCTGGCCCAGTTCCTAAGGTTTGGCATGAGGTGGGAGGGGGTGAATCTTAGTCTCCAAAATTCATTCATTGTCCAACTGTGGAGCGGGGAACTGGGAGGATACAAAGTCTAGGCGGAAAGTTGTAACATTAAAGATGCTTTGAGGCCCAACCCTGTTCCCTCTGAAAACAGTGGGGATTTCACTATAATGGGAGCACGCTGGGATGGTAAATGAAACTGCCTGCATCGCATTGTGGTAACAACAGCTCCCTTTATAGCAAGTTACTGTTTCAGCTGCTCCCAAGTTACTTTTGAAACTCCTGGGGTGTCAGAGCCATCAGCTCAGATGTAGGTGGCCAGGTTTTGTTGGGGGCTGCAGCACCGTGGGGGTCTTCGGCCCACTCTGGCAGACTCCCCACAGAGCCTGTGATGCCTATGCCTCCCGTACTTATTTACCAGGCAGTGGAGTCAGAAAACAAAGGAGCTGGACTGATGCAAACTATGCAAAGCAGGAGAAAGCTCCAAGCACTTGAACTGAAAGTGATCCAAAGGAATAGAATCTTCAGATCTATTTGTTGTTCATGAAAGAGAGGATCTGATACCATTCTGTCCAATTAGCTACCCTGAAATCGATAGCGTCTGTGTGGTCTAGCGCTTAGAGCAGGAGACTAGCAATGGATTCTACTGCACTTGGATACCAATCTGGTAGGCACCTTAGAAATACATAGGATGGATAGTATCAGGGGGTAGCCGGGTTAGTCTGTATCCACAAAAACAACGAGGAATCTGGTGGCACTTTAAGACTAACAGATTTATTTGGGCATAAGCTTTCATGGGTAAAAAACCCCACTTCTTCAGATACATCTTTTTTTGCATAATTTTTTACCCACGAAAGCTTATGGCCAAATAAATTTGTTAATCTTTAAGGTGCCACCGGACTCCTCATTGTTTTTGTTCTGCCACTGATTTACCCAAGGTCCCTCAGCAAGTCACTTAGCCACTCTGTGCCTCTTTTTACCAGGGGAGGAAGAGTCCAGTCTCCCAGTTGGGTTCAGGGCAGTGATTCATTACAGTTTGCGAAGCACTTTGAGATCTTTGAATTTGCAACGTCCTTTTTAAGTGCAAAATATTATTACTGAAAGCACCCGAGTAAAATTCTCCTGCAGCACTAGTTTAATGGCTGGAGTCCATCGCAGACAGGAAATACTCAGGGCTGCACTGTTTGGAGCTGGACCCCAGGATACATAGAGAACTGCCCTATGTTGGGCAATATCCAGCAGAGATTATTTATTTTATTTGTTTAGATATGAAAGATGCCCAAGCAAAGCTCTGAGTGCCTTGCCCTTATTTGTGTCAAGTATCAGAGGGGTAGCCGTGTTAGTCTGAATCTGTAAAAAGCAACAGAACCCTCTTGCACTTATTTAAAGATCACAAATCATAAATATGCATGTCAGACTTTCTTCCCCTTTCAGGTCCAACTAGCTAATACCCTGTGATGCCCCAGACAATCCCCTCTCCCCCTTGACTCTTACTCCAAAACAACCCCACAGATGAGTCCTGCAGCATGTTCTGAAGGTCAACACATTTGGGCTCCTTTGAACGGAGCGGGGAGAATTCCAGAGAATTCATGGAGCGCACTCTGCCAGCAGCACCTGCCATTGGCGCGTTTGGGAGCACTTTGCCACCAGTAGTTAAAAGGCTTCACAAAACCCGCTGGAATACTGTCCCTATTTTAGAGATAGGGAGACTGAGGCACCCGAGGACATTAAGAACCTTTGATCACAGTGCAGTGTTCAAGCCTAAAATAAAACCCACCGGTATTACAGCTCCCAGATTTCCACCCCACCCCCACCAGACTCAACTGGAATGAGGAAAATGTGCTCTAAAAACAGAGCAAGTCATAGGTGGCCTGAACTTCCCAGGATCTGTTTCCTGGAGCCATCCTTGCTGTTTGCTCATGTTGTGAGGGACGTGCAAAGTTGCACTCACAGGAAGCCTAGGGATTGGTATAAAAAATCAAGCCAAACTATGGGGCAATGCTGTGGCAAAGAGAACAAGCAAACAGAACTGTGAATGTCATGCTCCAAAGGGAAGTGATTTGTACTGGCTGGGGGCTAGAGCCCAAAAGAGGATTTTTGGCGGAGTTAGCTAGAACTTCCCCAGGGAGCTCACAGGCCTCACATCTTAGTGCAGTGGTTCTCAACCAAGGGTCCGTGGGCCCCTCACGGGACCATGGGACCGCATGGCTGAAGCCTGGTGCCCCAAGCCCTGGTGCCCCTGTGGGGCTGAAACCAGGAGCAGAGCTGCGGGGCTGAAGCCCGGTGCCCTGAGCCCCAGCACTCCCTGCAGGACTAAAGCCCCGAGCCTTAGTACCCCCCTGGAGATGAAGCCCAGCACCCTGAACCTCCAGCACCCCCCCGGGTCTAAAGCCTCGAGTCCTAGTGCCCCCCTGCAGGGCTGAAGCTAAAAGCCCTGAACCTATCCCCGCTGGGCCCTGGCGATTTTATAACATGGGGCGGGGACCTCAAAAAGAAAAAGTTTGAAAACCCCTGTCCTAGTGCACCTGTTTGCACCACTCTGCGTCTGGCAACCAGAGCCACTTTGCACTGATGCACCAAAGACAGTTTGCCTGTTAGCCAATATATCCTTTAAACACTGATTCAGCTAAGGGAGTTCCATCATCTATGAATGACTCCACCTGTTCAGCCTCGAGAAACTCAAGAAGGGAGGAATTTGCTGAAAGAGTTGTCATGTTTATGACAGAGGCTGTAATAAGGACGTATTCTTTGAGATCAGAGCATTCTCTCTCACAGGTGCTTGGCTGGCTGATTCTTGCTCACATGCTCAGGGTCGAACTGATTGTCATATATGGGGTCAGGAAGGAAGTTTTCCCTGGGTCGATTGGCATGTGGGTGTGGGTCACTTGCCAGGACTATCTGGGTATATTTCACAGACTCATTTCCCTGCCTTTGTGGGGGCCTCAGCCACTGGTGCAACACGGTCCCTCCTATTCTCTGCCTGTGGCACATAATAGTCTAGTCTCCTGTGGTCTTATTTCAGTTGCTGGGTTATTGTGCGGGCACCGGGTGGTGTTGGTGACCTGTGATATACAAGTCAGACTACATGGTCTGATGGTCCCCTCTGGCCCTATGATTGTATGGTACCTTGCCAGGGTCTTGTGTGACTTCATTAAATAGTTTGTGAAGCTCTTCCAGGTCCTGGGATGAGATGTGCTATAAAAGTGGAGACTATTATAATCATGTCATTTGTTGAGCACCACCAGTGTGCGCAGGTGAAGATAAAGGAGTGATAGGGCCAGGTTTACAAGGGCAATGATCATCCACTAGCTGCCTTGAGAACAAGAGAGCTATTGAATGTGAAGCACTTTTGACAGCCTGGTCACTCGCGTAAGGTGCGTAAGTGGGAGCTAGCGGGTGCTATGGTGTTTGAAAATCTGGCCAACAGTCTAAGACGGGGGTGGCCAACCTGAGCCTGAGAAGGAGCCAGAATTTACCAAGGTACCTTGCCAAAGAGCCACAGTAATACGTCAGCAGCCCCCCATCTGCTCCCTCCTCCCCGCTCTCAGTGCCTCCCACCCACCAGCAGCCCCGATGATCTGCGCCTCCCCCTCCCTCCCTGCACCTCCCAATCAGCTGTTTCGTGACGTACAGGAGGCTCGGGGGGAGGGGGAGGAGCGAGAGCACGGCCTGCTCAGGGGAGAGGGCGGGAAGGGGTGGAGTAAGGGCAGGGCCTGTGGCGGAGCCAGGGGTTGAGCAATGGCATATTGGAAAGTTGGCGTCTGTAGCTCCAGCCCCAGAGTCGGTGCCTATACAAGGAGCCACATATTAACTTCTGAAGAACCGTATGTGGCTCCGGAGCCACAGGTTGGCCACCCCTGATCTAAGATATGCAGCACAATGGGCAAGCCATAGAAACGTTCAGTCTGCGAGCTTTCCTGCCATCTCTCCTACTTCATAACACTCCCTTCTCTGCTGGAATGGGCCAGAGGGCTTTGCTATTCTATTATGTATGCAAGTCCCAGTTCCACTCGCTGGTGCAGACCCTGCTGTCCAGTGGCTGCATGGACTTAACACCAGGTTTAGCTTGAACCCATCTTTGCTTTTCCCTGCAGAGCCATGAAACTGTATTTTTTACTCTTCCTGGCAGCGAACGGAGGGATCTCAAGCCATCGGCCCTTGGAAGAGTCACCCTGTGAAATGGTAAGAGATTCCCCAAGGAGGAGCCATCTCCTCTTTCACGTCTCTCCTTAATTATTATTAGTAGCATTCTAGTAGCACCCAGAGGCCCTAAATGAAACTGGGACCCCGATGATACAGGTGCTGCACAAACATATAGTAACTGACAGTCTCTGCTGCAGAGAGCTTAAATCTAAGGGTCTGTCTGCACAGCGGCTGGGAGGTGTGATTCCCAGCTTGGGTAGAAGTACATGTGCTACTTTTGCTCAAGCCAGTGGGCTAAAAATAGCAATGTGGCCTGGGCTAGCCACCCCTGTGCAATCCTGTGCTGCTGCCCGTGCCTCCACAACCGCACTGCTCTTTTTTAGCGCACTAGCTCATGTAAGGCCAACAGACCCTGGTTGTCAGAGGGCAGGATTGAACCTGGGAAGCTAAATGCATGAGCCACTACAGCATGAGCTAAACACCACATGTAGCTGTAGCAGTCTCATTAATCTCTAAGTGGTCTCGGTGCCACCAGACGGGGACAGAACACCACACCCAGGAGGTGTGTGGGTTACACTCGCACAGAGCCAGCACATGTATCTCTAGCAGAACTGGAATTACACCTCTCAGCTGCTGTGCAGACAGACCTTACGTGGGCAAGACAAGCATAAGGTGGGAGAAAGGAAGGATTATTATCCCCATTTTATTGCTAGGGAACGGAGGCACAGAAATATTAATGGACTTGCCCAGAGTCACACAGGATGTCTGTGGCAGAGCCAGGAAGATCCCATATCTCCTGAGTCCCATTCCAGTGTCTTACACACAAGGCGATACTTTCTTAAAAAAGGAACTTCTTCTGTGACATGAACGAACCCCACTGCTCCCCCTATAGTGACAGTGAGCCCCATTCTCCCCTCGCTTACACTGGTTTAACACAGACTTCAGTGGAGTTGTTCCTGATTTATGCTGGGTGTGAGATCAGAATCAGGCCCACTTAGAGACAAAACCTCTGTCTCCAAAGTGCGATTTGTCCCACAGATTTTTTTTTTTAAAACATCTTATTCATGTTATTCACAGATGAACTGGTTTTCCTCTCCCTCCTTCCCTTTATCCAGATACAGCTGACGGTAAAGGGGAGTTTAAAAATACTCATCTACTTCTTTAAATGTTGAAGCTGTTCGGCACAAATCCCCAAGAATTTCCAAACTAGGGAAAAGAATAATTTGCTGGCTGTGCAGATCTCCCTTATGGGACTCATTCCTTTCCTGCTGTACTAATGCACTTCCTGAATTCAGGGAAATTAGGGTCTAGCATACAAAAAGAACTTGGGAAGGTGGCTGGATCTCTCGCTTATTGGCCGGAGAGGAAGAAATGATGAAACCACTGTAAACATGACACTTTTGGGCCCAGGCATCCCAGACATGCGAACTCAGGATGAAACACACCGTACATCTAATAAGGGCTTACCCCCTGCCCTTGTTTGGATAAGTCGTAGATCAAGCTGATTCCTTGAGAAGTAAATATTGGCTGATTTCCGCAACCCCACTGTAAACTGCATTCAGCTGCAGAGGCAAAAAAAGAGTCCAAAAAAGTTTTGAGCTGTTTAGTGCAACTGGGAAACATTCGAGGCTGACAAAACACTCTGGAGTCCCAGAGCCAGGTTCTCCTCTTATGTCAATTGACACCGCCCCGTTAAGCTCAATGGAGTTAGACAGGTCTGCATTGGCTGAGAATCTGGCCCAGGGAGATAAGACAGGGTGCAAATTCTAACACAGTTCAGCCCAGGTTAATTGTGATAGCGAGAGCCATTGGCATTCCCTGTTATTTCACAATGGGATGTTTCACTGCAATGGCATTGTTTCACACATCACTCTTCCTGAGATGAATCTTTAGACTAGAGGAAGGCCAGAGCTGGAATCTTTTATCCAGCCCATCCTGAAGACTGATGGTTCATAAAACTGGACCCCGCTCTGAATCACGACTGGTTTTAGTTTGGCAACATCACAAGTCGGTTAATGAGTTTTTTCAGAATCAACCCCCCCAAATCCCCTCTTTGGCCATTGCAGAGAAGAGACAAAGGGCCAGATTCTCAGCTGCTGTAAATCAGCACCAGTCTACACAAGCTGAGGATCTAGCCCAAAGCCCTGTGTTCAAACACCCAAACGTTGGCGTTTAGGATGCGATGGGACCTAGATCCAAACCACCCTGGTTTTAGTTTTGCTAAAGAGAGGGCGGCTGCTGGCTCCATCCCCGAAAATTACCAGCTACAGTTGAGTGGCAGAGTTTGGATTCAGAATCCAAACTTCCCCAGACTTCAGAGCGGTTGGGCCCATTTTGATCTAATAACCTCCTTTTCTATGCGGAGCAGACGCTGAAAGCAGCAAGAGGCGTTCCCACTCTTAGCACTGCAGGCCACTGCACTTTAATACGAACAGCTGCCAGAGCTGAGGAGGAAGGAATGCGAACCCAGAAGAGGACAGCTTTGCTAATGCTCATGCAGTTGGCTCGTGAGTTTAACAAAAGCCCACAGGGGTAGGAAAAGCAAGGGTATGATGAGAACTGATGCTCCGTCCTCACTCCTACCCACAGATTTCCCCCCTTTTATTGCAGCTTTTCTGTGTAGCAGGGAAGAGAAATGTGGGTGCAGCAGGGGCAGGATACACATCCAGTTCAAGGGCTGAGGGAAGGGACAGGGAGAGCGGATACACATCCAGTTCAAGGGCTGAGGGAAGGGACAGGGAGAGCGGAGATGAGGCGAGGGGGAAAGGACAGCAGGTAGAGAGAAGGGGCGCAGATGAAGGAGTGATCGAGAGAGAAAAGTGAAATCTACAGAGGAAAACGAAGTTACTGTAAAGAGCAGCAGAACCGTGGCAGGTGTGGACTTGATCATCAACCCGGTTTAGGGGCTGCAGGGTTGACAGGCTGGACTAACGGCCCAATCTTGAAAGGTACCGAGCAAGCTGGGCCTGACCCAGTTCCCACTGCAGTTAATGGAAAGGGCTCTCCTTGATGTCAAAGTGAATTGGATCAGGCCTTCATTGTGGTGGTGAGTGCTGCATTGGGAGCGGAGGGTGCTCCGCTCCTGACAGGATCAGGCCCTACACGAGGGAGGGAGTTTGTCATTTCTTGTGCTGATGCAAATGCTGCTTCTTTCTGGCTCCTGAGTTTTCTTCTTCCCACTCCCCACCTCTTCTTAGCTGACTGAATAAGGCCTCCTCCCTGCCTCCCTGCTAGATTCATTGGGCCTCTGGTCACCTTTCAGCTCAAGTGAGCCACTCTAAAATCTCGGTGGGAAGGCGCTAATGGCTCAGAGAAGCCAGGATGCAACTCCCTTTCCCCTTACTGGGGATTTAGCTGCTCTGGTTGGACTTGGGGTTCAAATTTCAAGATGCGAGTCACGTGGGAGCTCTCAGAGAGCTTTGCCACGAGGGGAGCACCGTGCAGCAGACTGGGTGTAGCAGCAGACTTGGAGTCCAGCTCTGGCTGAGGGGTTTCATTTGTCTGGCATATTTATGACAAGCCGCACATCCGGTAATGTGCACTCTCCATTCCTCACATGCGCAAGTGATTCACAAAACACTGGATGTTACCCAGATTCTCGTAAACATCCCTGAGGCTTTATTCCCCCTCCCCTCCCTGCTTGTGTGAAACAGATGTTTGGAGGAGAGTCTTTTGTTTTAACTTCTGAAGAGCTAACACAGAGCCTTGCTTTATGACGGTTAGCTACTAGTTCTCCGTATAAGAATAATTAGAAGGAGTCAGCAAGCAGTTTGACCCAGAGGATCCCATGAGCTACGTGAATAGATAGATACCTATTTAGATAGCCTAGATGCTTACCAAGCATTTTAGACTCTGCTCCAATCTTGCTGCTGGATGTTAATTTTAACAGCACAATGTGTGTGCCTTACACTAGGCCTTTTAGCCCAATGCTCCCAAAATTCCTTGCAAATTATGGTTCATTTTTTGCCCTTGGATGCATACTTGAAGCTCCCTATCAGCTGCATTCAGACCCACACATCCAAGAGAAGAAATTGACTTTGTTGTATGGGTATTAATTTACCAGCTGCGTTAAAGCATCCTGTAAAAGGCCACACCCTTTACGCATCACCATTTCACCCTGAGCTGTAACCGTGAGAGCTGCAGCATGTATGAATCCCCCCCCCCCATGCCATTTCCCTGCTGCATTCCTTCTATTCCACACGGAACAGTGTGCACAGCACTGCTCACGGGGCCAAAAGAAAGAAGCTGTTGCCTTGGAGAGAGTATAAACATAGATGGACAGAGGTCTGGATAAACTAGAGGGAGTTTGAGGTGAGCTGTTGCAATGTTTTGGGAGCGGAGGCACTGATTGAAAGACGTATTGCTTAGCTAAACAATGGTTATGGGGAGATGTGATCACAGTCTACAACTATTTGAAGGGTGTAAATAAGAAGAGGGATTGTTTATTTGGGGCTGGATTCCAATCTACTTCCTCTCAATGAGTAGTACCTTACTTTGAGAGTAATCCCACTGAAGTCAATGGAGCTAATCATGGAGTATTATTAATTTAATTATTTGTAATAGATATTAATACTTATTTTAGACTTTAATTATTAATAATACTTATTAATTTAAGGCAAAGTGGCAGAATCTGGTTTATTATGAGGTACAATGGGGCAAGGATGAAATTATGCCAGGGAAGTTTAGGCTGCATAAATATCAGGAAAAAGTGTTTGAGTGCAAGGTCTAATAGACAATGGAATAGTCTCAAGGGAAGTGATTGGACCCATCACTCAGGACTTTTAAAACTAGACTGGATGAAAGGTAGAAAGTGGACTAATCCTGTGCTGGCTAGAGGATCATAGATTCTTTATGATGGGCTAGACAATATAATGGAGCCTCTCCAACTTGAATTTTTATGATGCCAGATCTCAAAAATCAAAGAACCCAATTCTTTTCTCTCTTAGGGCTAATCTACGTGGGGGAATTTACTGACATAATTATACCGATACAATGATACTGCCGTAGTTATACCAGTATAACTCCCTACATGGGAACTCTTATTGCAGTATAAGGCAGGAGTATCTCCATTGAAATGAAATGAAAACCCACCCTATGTTGTGAAGAAAGTCGGGCTTCTGGTCGCCTGAATAGAGAATAGCATAGTACGACCAATCTCCAAGAAAAGGAATATAATCAGATTCTGAATATTATGTTGTCTTTATACTTGATGAAAAGCCATTGAGCATCCCATAGGTGGTAACCAGGACTCCCTGTTCTCTTTCTTTTCTGCAGGTAAAGATGAAGGCATTTTGTCATGGCAAAGAGCTTCACCAAATCCCTCCAGAGCTCCATCCAAACATAAATAAAATAGATTTGTCTGGAAATGAGATAAGAAATCTCTCTGAGAAGCCCCTGACATTTTACACCTCGCTCCAGCATTTGGATTTAAGATCCAACCAAATAAGCTTCATTGAGCCCGGAGTCTTCACATACATGACAAGCCTGGTTGAGGTCATTTTAGCCAATAACCAGTTAGATGAGTTGGCTCAGCATAGGACACCAGGAGTTGGACTTTTACCAGAGATCAGAACATTGGACTTGTCCCACAACAGACTCTACAATGGAATGGCTGAATATTTTATACACAAAGCACCATCACTTCAGTATCTTTCCTTGGCAGAAAACAGCATTACCGTGATATTACACAGGATGTTTCAGGGGTCTCCGGCTCTTGTTGAGGTTGACCTCCACAGTAATATCATCATGGAAATAGAAGAAGGTGCCTTTGAAACTCTGGTGCATCTCACCAAGCTCAATCTCTCCATGAACTCCATCACTTGCATCTCAGATTTCAGCCTCAGACAACTCCAGATACTCGACCTCAGTAGGAACAGCATTGAGACTTTTCATGCTACAGAGTCAAAGGAAGAGTATAACCTGAGGTGGCTGGATCTTAGTGAGAACAAGCTACTGCGCTTCCCAGTTTTCCCCCAGGTGAACAAGCTGGCGTATCTGAATTTATCTAAGAATTTAATGCAGTTTACTGCAGACTCTGCTCACGATGAGGTGTACTATATGGAAAGGGACTGGCTGGAAGCTCCTTTTCATCTTCTGGATCAGAAGCAAAATACAAACACAAGTTCTCTGTATCTATCCCAGCTTTTATATTTAGACTTAAGTTATAATGAGATCAAAGCCATCCCAAATGAGTTCTTTGAGTCAATGTCCTCGCTTCGGTTTCTTAATCTCAGTAAAAATTGCCTCCAGACGTTTGCAGTAAATTATGATAGTGCATTGATCTCACTAGCCATCCTTGATTTAAGCTTCAATGCTTTGCAGAATCTCTTACTAGATGCCAGCATATTGACTAATTTACAGGAGCTCTACATTCAAAACAATCATCTCCAGGCCCTGCAATTTGATATCTTCGCGAGCCTTCCCAGCATCAAATTGATTAATCTCCAGAGTAATAATATTAGTTTTTGCAGCATGTATTCAGGATTAGCTAAACAAAGGCTTACTGGCGAGGAGAATGGTTGTGTTTCATTTGTTGACTTCCCTGCTCTTAGGTACTTATACCTAGCTGACAACATGTTGAAGAACTTACCAGTGTATGCTTTTTACAAGACTTCACTAATTCTCCTGGAGCTCTCCATGAACAAAGGACTGAAAATAGAGGCTAACGCATTATCAGGACTGGAGACATCTCTTGAGTATTTGAATTTACATGGCAATGGCATGACCGTTTTAAATATCGACCTGCCTCGTTTTCATCACCTTAAACATTTAAACCTGTCTGAAAATCAACTGAGCTGGCTACCCAAGTGGGGTAGTGACGCTTCCCTGGAAGTTCTAGATCTACGGAAAAACAGTTTTTGTAATCTACAGAGCAGTAACATTTTAGCATTAGAGAACTCTCTTAAAAACTTATATCTTGCTGGGAACCCACTCAGCTGCTGTGGAAATGTCTGGCTCTCATCTATGATCCAGAAGAAAAATGTAGCGATCCCTGGTGTAGAGCAGATAACATGCCAGTACTCCAAGAGCTTTGGGTACCAAGAAGAAATTTATATTAGCAACATAAGACCAGAAGTCTGTGAAAAAGAGGATCTAAAGAAAATTAACTTGCTTATTATACTAACGGTTGCATTAATTTTATCAGTGATCATCATTGGACTGGGTGCATTTTGTTGCTTCCGCAGACAAAAGTTTAGCCAGCAATTTAAAGCATAGCACACGCACTGACTTAATGAGAAATCAAATCAGGTGCTACACTGAAAACATGGAGAAATGAAAGGTCAAATTCTTGGCTTTGATTTAACTGTGGATTTTAAACCAGCTTTTAATCTGCTCTCAGTCGCACCAGCATCATTCTTGGGGTTGCAGTCACAAAGTAACCGAGAAGAGAATGTCACATTTTGCACTTGTTCCATTCTCATGCAGAACTGTGAAATCTTGCTCATCAGAAGCTGAGAATCACGTAAAACTGCTAGGTTAAGGTTTGTGGAACTTAAACCAGCCAAAACTCTTTTGGGCACTACAAACTTTTCACTGAAATGCTAAGCCAGCTTTTTGGTGCCTCTGGATAAGGAGAATCCTCTCACTCCCCATGCCAAGGCTGCGGATCATGGTTTAATGGTCATTTGTATACCAGCACTTGGGGATCTCATCACAGCTGACAGGCAGGGTGACTCCTCATACACCTTTGCAAAACTTCCCAAACCCACATGCTTCAGCAAAACCCATCTCTTTGGTTTTGGGTTTTGCTTTGTCATAACAGGTTTGAGGCAGTTCAACTCCTAAAGCTAAACTCAAGGGAAGTGAACGCACATGACCCAGGACCAGTGAAAAACAAAGTCTGACCCTTCTCCCTTTGAAGTCAATTGCAAATCTCCCACTCATTCCAATGTGAACAGGATTAGATTAGTGATCTCAAAAAACAGTAACTTCACACAGATCTATGGAGCTCATGACAGCTGCCTAAGCAATACGGTTGTTTGTGAGGATCAAACCAAGGATCTTCAGTACCAAAACCACACGTGTCTAACGCTTGTGTTAAAGGAGATCTCAATTAGTTAGCAGCAGGCTGTTACATTCAACGGGACTAGCGACTACTGGGAGACATGATTACGCACATGAAGCTCAGTGTATTATGCCTATATCACAATATGTGATAGACATTTGCACTGAGTAACAGTTCAGCTCAGAGAGGAGGAATGTCTCCATAGGGTGCAATATATATTTATCTGGTTTTAATGTGAAGAAATTCATTTCTTTGGCAAACACGTTATTTAAAAAAAATCTCCCTTAAAGAATGAATTTCAGCCAGTAAATATTAGACCTAAATGTTTATTGGTTTAGAAACAGCAATTTAACACACACTGCATACTGTTAGATTTCAATGCATGAAGTATATAAAAAAAAGTATAAAATAAAATAATTATCCTCCAGTAATTGTCCTAGATGGAATTTTTTTTTTTTTTAATCTCAGGTGTATAAACTTCATAGGTCCTTTGCCAAGGACTCAAAAAGGCAACCAATATCTCTTGGTGGTTGTCAATTCTTTTTCAAAATGGGTAAAGGCATTTCCTCTAAAGGCCAGTACTGCAAAAGGCACAGCGAGGGTCCTAGTAAAGCAAGTCTTCTCTCAATGGGAATCACATTTTACTGGACAGTTCTTTATGAACTGCTTTAAATTAATGAAAGTCCTGCAAAAACTACACATGCCATACAAACCACAGTCATCTAGGATGGTGAAACAAACCAATAGAACTCTAAAAGTAATGTTTAAAAAACTGGTTAATACCAGTAGGCATAAGTGGAACACTCTCATGCCTCTAATTCTAATGGCACTGAAAGCGACACCGGCTGCGTCTACTAATAAAACATTCTTTAAGGTAATGACAGGCCAAAACATGCAACTACCAAAACATTTAATTTGGCACACTAGTGGCACTCAATTTAAAAAAAAAATAATCAAAATAAATGCCTACCTGCAAAAACGTTTAAATCGGGTCCACTTGCAGACAGTTGCTAAATTGGAAAAATCCAAACAAAAGGCAAAGGCCTACTTTAACAAAACAAACAAAAATACTTAAAAGGTTGAAAAACAAGTATTGCTGTTATCTTACAAAGCACCAAAGCAAAAAGTGTGGAGAAAGTAAATAAGGAAGTGTTATTTACTCCTTCTCATAACACAAGAACTAGGGGTCACCAAATGAAATTAATAAGCAGCAGGTTTAAAACAAACAAAAGGAA